>NW_017619385.1:3405000-3775000 GCF_001879475.1 Ipomoea nil | reverse complement strand
ATCTATACTATATATAAAAACAAAATCATGAAATTTTAACTTCCCGCCAAATTCCTAAAAAACCTCTTTTCCCAATAAAATATATTGATATTTAATTTCTCATTCGTACAATAATTTTGGGTAAAAATTTTATTCTAAAATTATAAAATAGTGTAATACAATTCCCTTTGCACATCTAATCTATACTTCTATACTATATATAAAAACAAAATCCTGAAATTTTAACTTCCCGCCCAATTCCTAAAAAATCTCTCTTCCCAATAAAATATATTGATTTCTAATTTCCCATTCGTACAATAATTCTGGGTAAAAATTCTATTCTAAAATTATAAAATAGTATAATACAATTCCCTTTGCACATCTAATCTATACTATATATAAAACAAAATCATGAAATTTTAACTTCCCGCCCAATTCCTAAAAAACCTCTCTTCCCAATAAAATATATTGATTTTTAATTTCCCATTCGTACAATAATTTTTGATAAAAATTCTATTCTAAAATTATAAAATAGTGTAATACAATTCCCTTTGCACATCTAATCTATACTATATATAAAAACAAAATCCTGAAATTTTAACTTTCCACTCAATTCCTAAAAAATATCTCATCCCAATACAATATATTGATTTCTAATTTCTCATTCGTACAATAATTCTGGATAAAAATTCTATTCTAAAATTATAAAATAGTGTAATACAATTCCCTTTGCTCATCTAATCTATACCATATATAAAAACAAAATCATGAAATTTTAACTTCCCGCCCAATTCCTAAAAAACATCTCTTCCCAATAAAATATATTGATTTTTAATTTCATTCGTACAATAATTTTGGGAAAAAATTCGAGTATAAAATTATAAAATAGTGTAATACAATTCCATATGCACATCTAATCTATACTATATATAAAAACAAAATCATGAAATTTTAACTTTCCGTCCAATTCCTAAAAAATATCTCTTCCCAATAAAATATATTGATTTCTAATTTCTCATTCGTACAATAATTCTGGGTAAAAATTCAATTTTAAAATTATAACATAGTGTAATACAATTCCCTTTGCACATCTAATATATACTATATATAAAAACAAAATCCTAAAATTTTAACTTCACGGCCAATTTCTAAAAAATCTCTTTTCCCAATAAAATATATTGATTTCTAATTTCCCATTCGTACAATAATTCTGGGTAAAAATTCTATTATAAAATTATAAAATTGTGTAATACAATTCCCTTTGCACATCTAATCTATACTATAAATAAAAACAAAACAATGAAATTTTAACTTCCCGCCAAATTCCTAAAAAATCTCTCTTCCCAATACAATATATTGATTTCTAATTTCCTATTCGTACAATAATTCTGGGTAAAAATTTTATTCTAAAATTATAAAATAGTGTAATACAATTCCCCTTTGCACATCTAATCTATACTATATATAAAAACAAAATCATGAAATTTTAACTTTCCGTCCAATTCCTAAAAAACCTCTCTTACCCATAAAATATATTGATTTTTAATTTCCCATTCGTACAATAATTCTGGGTAAAAATTCTATTCTAAAATTATAAAATAGTATAATACAATTCCCTTTGCACATCTAATCTATACTATATATAAAAACAAAATCATGAAATTTTAACTTTCCGTCCAATTTCTAAAAAACCTCTCTTCCCCATAAAATATATTGATTTTTAATTTCCCATTTGTACAATAATTCTGGATAAAAATTCTATTGTAAAATTATAAAATAGTATAATACAATTCCCTTTGCACATCTAATCTATACTATATATAAAAACAAAATCATGAAATTTTAACTTCCCGCCCAATTCCTAAAAAATCTCTCTTCTCAATAAAATATATTGATTTCTAATTTCCCATTTGTACAATAATTCTAGGTAAAAATTCTATTCTAAAATTATAAAATAGTGTAATACAATTCCCTTTGCACATCTAATCTATACTATATATAAAAACAAAATCATGAAATTTTAACTTTCCGTCCAATTCCTAAAAAATCTCTCTTACCCATAAAATATATTGATTTTTAATTTCCCATTCGTACAATAATTCTGGGTAAAAATTCTATTCTAAAATAATAAAATAGTGTAATACAATTCCCTTTGCTCATCTAATCTATACTATATATAAAAACAAAATCATGAAATTTTAACTTTCCGTCCAATTTCTAAAAAACCTCTCTTCCCCACAAAATATATTGATTTTTAATTTCCCATTTGTACAATAATTGTGGGTAAAAATTCTATTCTAAAATTATAAAATAGTATAATACAATTCCCTTTGCACATCTAATCTATACTATATATAAAAACAAAATCATGAAATTTTAACTTCCCGCCCAATTCCTAAAAAATCACTCTTCCCAATAAAATATATTGATTTCTAATTTCCCATTTGTACAATAATTCTAGGTAAAAATTCTATTCTAAAATTATAAAATAGTGTAATACAATTCCCTTTGCACATCTAATCTATACTATATATAAAAACAAAATCCTAAAATTTTAACTTCCGGCCCAATTTCTAAAAAATCTCTTTTCCCAATAAAATATATTGATTTCTAATTTCCCATTCGTACAATAACTCTGGGTAAAAATTCTATTATAGAATTATAAAATAGTGTAATACAATTCCCTTTGCAAATCTAATCTATACTATAAATAAAAACACAATCATGAAATTTTAACTTCCCGCCCAATTCCTAAAAAACCTCTCTTCCCAATAAAATATATTGATTTCTAATTTCCCATTTGTACAATAATTCTAGGCAAAAATTCTATTCTAAAATTATAAAATAGTGTAGTACAATTCCCTTTGCACATCTAATCTATACTATATATAAAAACAAAATCCTAAAATTTTAACTTCCCGCCCAATTTCTAAAAAATCTCTTTTCCCAATAAAATATATTGATTTCTAATTTCTCATTCGTACAATAACTCTGGTTAAAAATTCTATTATAAAATTATAAAATAGTGTAATACAATTCCTTTGCACATCTAATCTATACTATAAATAAAAACAAAATAATGAAATTTTAACTTTCCGCCCAATTCCTAAAAAATATCTCTTCCCAATACAATATATTGATTTCTAATTTCCTATTCATACAATAATTCTGGGTAAAAATTCTATTCTAAAATTATAAAATAGTGTAATACAATTCCCCTTTGCACATCTAATTTATACTATAAATAAAAACAAAATAATGAAATTTTAACTTCCCGCCCAATTCCTAAAAAATATCTCTTCCCAATACAATATATTGATTTCTAATTTCCCATTCGTACAATAATTCTGGGTAAAAATTCTATTCTAAAATTATAAAATAGTATAATACAATTCCCTTTGCACATCTAATCTATACTAAATATAAAAACAAAATCATGAAATTTTAACATCCCGCCCAATTCCTAAAAAATCTCTCTTCCCAATAAAATATATTGATTTCTAATTTCCCATTTGTACAATAATTCTAGGTAAAAATTCTATTCTAAAATTATAAAATAGTGTAATACAATTCCCTTTGCACATCTAATCTATACTATATATAAAAACAAAATCATGAAATTTTAACTTCCCGCCCAATTCCTAAAAAATCTCTCTTGCCAATACAATATATTGATTACTAATTTCTCATTCGTACAATAATTCTGGGTAAAAGTTGTGAAGTGTTAAAAGTTCGGCAAGGCATAACTTTTTACTCGGTTGTCCGTTTTGGACAAATGTTTTTTTGAAATTGCGTATTTTTTCGAGATCTATCCACCGCAAACTACTGCAGGCGGTTTGCCCCACAAATTTCTAAAAAAAAAATGCTTTATTAAATAGTTTCTAAGGAAAAACTATGAGAACCTTATGTTTTATTAATGAATTTTTAAATTATTTAATTATGGTAAATTAGGGAATAATTAATGATGGTAATAGAAATCCTAGAAGAATATAGAATTGAAGAATATTTAATTATTGTTATATTATTATTGTGACTCACGGATTACAATACAAGAATATTTAATTGTGGTTATATTATTATTATTGTGTGCCTCACGGCCATTATATAATAACATAACTCGAAACGAAACTAATAATAATAATAATAATAATAATAATAATAATAATAATAATAATAATAATAATAATATAAGTGGTAAAAATAATATCTACAAGTAATTAAGTGTTAATAATAATAGTAAGAATATTAACGTAAGAATTATAACATAGAATAAATCTTAATAATTAATAACTATAGTCTAGGATTAAATTTAGAATTGTCAGGAGAAATAAGCGACCTCTGGCGAAATTAACTTTTAAATAATTATATATCGATTTAAATATTCTTAATATATTACAACAATTCCATTCCGTGCATCGCACGGGTGAAAATACTAGTTCTAAATTAAAGATCGAAATGCATATGTATTATTTTTTGTTGTAACTAATAAATTATTATTTAATTTAATAAAAGTAAAATAGAGTACTAAATATGTAACTTTAATTGGGATGAGGTTCGAACTTAGAACTTAAGACCTTTTTTTTTGAAATTAATGAATAAGTTAACGGTGAACTAACAGAAATTAACAGAAAAGATAATATTTAATGGAAAAATTAACGGATAATCATATTCATTAAAGATAAATTAGTAAATCTTAAGAAAAAATTAAAATCTGATCAATCTGAGTCATTCATTTGATTAAAAAACTTGACCGCCATTTTTTCTACCCATTATAGTAGATATATATATATAATGGATTTATTGGGACTAGGTATACAAAGCGATACTTCTCGCTGAAGCACTGGGCCCGAGGAAAGAAAACAAGCCGCAAACTATTAGCCCAAACAAACAACGTCCATCCGCAACTCAATATTGTATGCTAGAAAAAACACTACAATGAGAATCGAAGGTTAGCCTAAGGGGTTGTAGCAAGGATTTAGACCGACCAACCAGAAGGGCCTTTGTGTTTAATATGTCATGTCTTAAGCAGACCATCCTTCCCCCTTTTATATTGCCACACGCCTCTCATGCACCATCCACCTATACGACATCTATGCTCCTCAGTGTCCACCTGTAACACTTCGAAAATTTAAAACTTTTCAATCTTATAATATGAAAGTAATTCTATTAAATAAATCTCAAATGGAGTATTTTAAACATAAGGTCTAGGAGTGTTATGCCACATCTGAGCTGGAGAACTCAGATGCACAAGCTACACTAACTAAATATCCTAAAAACAATGTCAATACATATCATGGCATGTAGGCTGAAAGGAAAACTAACTATCTACGCTTCGGATCTCTAGCGTGTTCCGGAGTCTACTCATCTGTGCCTGAAAGCCAAATATATCTGTTCAGCGAATAATGCTGGTAACCCACTCTAACGCGTTAAAATACATTATAGGTATATATATATATATATATATATATATATATATATATATATATATATATATATATAGTTAATATCATCTGAGGTCCTCCGAGTATAGTGGTTTTGCCACGTTTAGTCATAAACTTTCAAATTGACCATCTGTGATCCTTCGACTTTCAAATTTAACCATTCGTGGTCCAAGTTAACCACTCATGGTCCTTCAATTATTAAATTTTAACCAACAATGGCCATTTCAAGAGGACTATGACTGGTTAAATTTTGAAACTTGAAGGACCATGGGTGGTTAACTTTGACCACGAATGGTTAAATTTGAAAGTCGAAGGACCACATATGGTCAATTTGAAAATTTAGGACTAAACGTGGCAAAATCACTATACTCGGAGGACCTCAGATGGTATTAACTCTCTCTCTCTCTCTCTCTCTCTCTCTCTCTCTCTCTATATATATATATATATATATATATATATATATATATATATATATATACACTCCTACGGGGTTCATGCATCTTCCTCCTAGGCCAACGAGTTACCGATTCAACTTGCATGCAATACACGAGACTCTTTTATCCTACGAATGGTACCCGAAACATCAAACTAGACTCATGCACGACAAACGGAGTCCGTTGGGAATGCATCTTCCTCCTAGGCCAACGGGTTACCGATTCAACTAGCATGCAATACACGAGACTCTTTTATCCTACGAATGGTACCCGAAACATCAAACTAGACTCATGCACGACAAACGGAGTCCGTTGGGACACCACGGGGGTTGGGAACATCAAACGGGGAAGCCAAAGTATCAGAGTGGGAAAAATCCAGCGGGTGGCCGGCTGGTGGAGGGCAGCCGGCGGCGTCACTTCGGGCAGCGGGTCCCCCTACCCCTACCTACCCCCCACTGACTCCTTTTCAAAATACAAGTCCCGGGATCCTCCTTGGAATCCGAAACCATGCTTAGATACTTTTAAACGCAAACGACGACACCACGTAGACAATTAATGGATCAAAAGCAAGAATCACATAGAACACATCCTATCATGACTTCTAAACATAATCAACACCCGAACATGCGAATTCCCACCCAAATATACACCAAGAACATCACAATATAAAATTCTCGATTTTACCTAGGGCTCTAATCCCGTTCAAACCATCAAGATTATAGTTCATCTTTTAATATCAAGAAACATCAAGATTTATCAAGAATATCACACAATCATCAAGATCCGCATATCATCATCAAGATTATCAAGATCACACATAAAATCATCTCATCAATTATCAAGATCATATCATAATTACCATAGAAGATTTCATCAAGACACAAGCATGTAGAAGGAGCCAAGGAAGAAGATTATAGCAAAGAAATAGGTTTTGTTGAGACATGGGTTACCTCTTAGCCTTAATTAATCCTCCCTTGGCTATTAAGGTTCTTCCCTAAAATTTCCATCCGATCGACCTCCCTAGGCTTGGTGGTGGGGAACCCCTTGGGAATACTTTTGTGTAATATAACTATGGTGGTGTTTTAATGCTTTCTAATCCCCTATTTATAGCATCAGGTAACCTAATCATAATCTGAATAGTAAAGGCCTACTTCCTTCATTCCTAGTAGATAAATAGTGTTAGGATTCCTAATTAGAATCTGACTGGTAAATGGTTTACTCTCTTTATTCCTAATATGCTTAAGACTCTGGTTTAGGCAAGGGTCTATGATCCTTGGTGGACCACATTAATTAAAGGGAATTCTAACCGAATTAAATCCTTTTTAATTATTATTAACGGAATTAATTAAATAATTAATCCGGGATTGAAGGCCGTAACACGGGGTGTTACACTCTCCCCCCTTACAAGAAGCTTCGTCCCCGAAGCTTAGAAATCCTTTTGGCATAAAGAGCCCGAATTAGTATAGTAGTACATAAGGAAAATATTATATGGGAGATATATACATGTACACATATAAATTTACTGGGTTTAAGCCTAACTATTGTGTTAGCGAAATGCATCAAATAATAAGATTATGAATAAGCAACTCATATTATGTTAATTTTATGGATGAATGATAACACAACATAGAAGTCTTACACACGGCATGTTCATTGTGTAATTAATTTATAATGATTTAACATATAGGATCACAAGTTGCACCGATCATATAATTATTATAAAGCACGTATGCACATATATCACACAGGCGAACCACATTTACGAATGGATGCAAATATTTAATAAGTAGTGTAGCATGTCGTGAGTCAGAACGCCATATATATATATATATATATATATATATATATATATATATATATATATATATATATATATATATATATATATATATATATATATATATATATATATATATATATATATGATCCCCACCTAATTATTGTGCTAAACAGGCTATACCCAATACTCACAGTTACAAAGTAACAAGCCTAATATGTATGGTAATTAACTATTATGTTATGTGTGGGACCTGCAAGTTAGCATGCCTATATGTATGCAGTCGTAATTATGCTAAATGTGCAATTTCTTAAGTTTATAGGCATAGGGTATGAAGGAATGTGAACATATTTCAAGTCTTAAATAATAACTAGTCCTATGGAAACCATAAAACACATGTATGTATTATTCAACATGTTAAACTAGTGCATGATTGACAATTAAATTCATGTACTCAACATCGTGACATAACCAAACAATTGTCATATAGATTCAGGAATGCCATCATATAACAATTGTCATACGAGACTCTAGCTTTAAAACCAAGATCAAGACTCGAGACACTATCAACAAGGCACGTTACGAATATTATAGAGACACTAGCATGCAACCTACGTTTGCAAGGCATAATAGACAAGTAAGCTCATAAATAGCAATTAAAGGCAACAATGGGATCCAATGACAATCAATTAGCAAGTAATCATCAAAGCACACAATCCATCTTCCAACCTTATACCAAGTTCCAACCTTTACTTCTCTCCATCCTTATATTAGTTCCAACCTATACCTCCAGGCCACCCTTATTCCTCCGGAGCAACTAATTAATTAAGGGAATTTAATTCTCTTTTAAGGGTAAGTAATTAAATAATTAGTTTGGGTTAGAGGCCGTAACACAGGGTGTTACACCCTCCCCCCCTTACAAGAGGCTACGTCCCCGAAGCCGGTGTGTAGATCCATTCTTTCACCCCTGGACGTCACGTATTTTGGCCTCCTGTTTAGGAAATGCGGCTCCATGTGTCGTTTTTGCTGGGGGTAGAGTTGAGCTTGTTGAGGTGGTGTTTGGAAAGTTTGGGTCTACCTTGGTTTCCTGCTCCCGAGCTAGATGCACCGCGTGTGCCCAATATGGCCTCGATTGCTGCCATTCTCTGATCTAATGCGTGCGTTGCGTGGATTAGGGACGAGAACCCTTCATCCATGATTTGGTTTTGCCGGGTGAGTTGCGCGAGGATGCGTTCATTGACGGTTCTTTCATCTGGACCTCCTGGATTCCCTCTCTCTTGTGCGAGTGCAGGTGGGTTAGGCTCGCTATCTTCCTCATGTTCCTCTTGTTCTTCTTGTTCCCCACATTCTTGCACTGCCCGCCTTAGTTTCTTGTTGGAGATTTCTAACTGATCGACCAACTCTCGTCGTTCCTCCTGGGCTTTAGGCAAACTTCCTCGAGGGTGATGTATTGTCCCTCTCCGATATAGTAGATGTCGTTGCGGCGGAGGTTCTGGGCATTGAAAACCATCCCGCTTACGGGTTTGATTTCCGTGTGGCTTAGGTCCACCCCTTTCTTTTCCATGACCCAACTTAGGGTCATCCCGTAGGGTAGACTAAGCCGGTTGCTGGACTTGCAAAATTCCATGTGTTTTAGCATAAGGGCGGGTAGATTGAACTTGACTTTGTGTTTCAGAAAGTAGGCAAAGGTGCACTCTAAGCTCCCCACGTCTTTGCTCTTGTTGTTTGTGGGCAACAAGCTGTCAGTTACAATCATGACTAGCAACTTCTGTTCAGCGGTTAGCCATTTCCTGTTTGGCCGGGTAGCCGAGGTGAAGCCATCTTCCCTTCTTAGTAGGTACCCGAGGTAATCCTTGTACCCTGTGTCTTGGGTACCGATCCATGCCTTCCGGTCGTAATCTGACACACCCGTGGTAGTCAGTTCCATGAGTTTGGCCACGCGGCCTTCGGAGAGCACTATTTCTTTGCCGCGGACCTTGGTGGTGATTTCCAACTTGTCACCCCGTTTGACGGCTACCAAGTGGCGATAGAATTCTTTCACCAACTCGGGGTACATATCTCCTTTGATTGTGAGATAGGTATCCAAAAGCCCTTGGAAATTAAGCATGTCAACTAATTCTGGAGAGAATTGGTCAGGTTCGAGGGCTTTACCTCCGATCACTGTGTAGTCGGCGTTGTTCTATTCCGGGGTCCGAATCCCAATGGGCTTCTTTGGCATTGCGAGATTTTTCCCCAAGGTGGTGTTTTTCCGGCGACGCTTTTCCCGGCGAGGCTCCGGCGAAGCTTTCCGGCGGTGAAGCGGCTTGGTGTTTTGGGGTTGATAGCGGGGCGCGACTGGCCTGGCGGAGTGGAAGGTTGCGTTGGCAGCGGGAGAGCGATGGGCGGCGTCCGGGCGTCGCGTGGCAGTGGGCGAGCGACGGGCGGCGTCCGGGTCGATGACGGCAGGCGTGTGGGGGGTAGCGTTGGTCGATCGCGGTGGCGGCCGTCGATGGGAGCGGGGTGGCGATTGTCGGAGGGCTTGATAGCAGCGCGGTAGTAAATTGCGGAGGTGAGGGGGCGTCGGCGGTTTGTGGAGAGGGAGAGAGAGAGAGAGAGAGAGAGAGAGAGAGAGAGAGAGAGAGGGAGGATGTGTGGTATGAGGAAGAAGGAGGGTTTTTGATTTGGGGGTTTTTTGTGGGTTTTAGGGATTTAGGGGGGTTTAAGAAGGGAGTGTTCCCTTAAGGTTTCAAGAAATACTTATAACCTTGTGGTTAAAGCTATGGTCTTATAAGTGAGAGGTTTAAGGTTCCATTCTTATTGGTAACATTAGTTTTCTTTGTTGTGCAGATCCTTTGGATCTTTTCTTATCTTCCTTTTGACCCAAAGTGGTAAGAGGTTTGACCAAGCCCTCCTTGTTGAACTCTTGCCTCCATTGTGTGTTGATTTTCCGATTCTTGGGTTCATGGGGAATGTTTTAGTCCCTCTTTTCATGCTAATTTAATTGACTTTGTCCTTTATTCGTAATAATTTCTAAGTAACTAAACTAAATAAGTGGTTTTACTACGAGGGTGGTTTACAGGAGTTCACTGATCATTCTAAGCAGAATTCTTCTCCCTGGTTTTCTTCCAATTGATTCACGGGGTCCTCGTCTCCTGGGGCCACGTTTTCTTCGTCGAAGTTACCTTTGTTTTCAAGATCGGCTTGAGTGCGGCTCATGACGAATACTTTTCCGGGAGCACCGTAATTCCCTTGATTGTTTGCGCCCCCGTGTTGGCCCATAATTGTAGGGCGCGAGTTTGGGGGTTGAGTGCACTGGAAAGACTTGTGTCCTTCTCCCCCACAGTTGAAGCATCGCCAGGGGGGAACCCCAGGCAGTCCTTGCCTCTATGGTCCTTGTTGCATCTTCGGCAAAGGAAGGGCCTTGCATTAGTTTCGTTGTTCCTTAGGGGTGGCCCTTGGCCAGCTGGGTTGCTTGGTTTTGTGTTAGTGTCGTTTCTCGTCCTTTTTACAGGTGGTGCCCCTCCTCCCGTGTTCCTTTTATGAATCTATTCCTGGACTTCTCGTTGTAGTAGTTGGATTCGATAGAGGTTGGCGGCACTGGTGTAAGCTTCGTTGAGGGTTTGGGGTCCGCTCACGATTAGGGCTTTTCGGGATTCGAAATTGAAGCCTGACACAAACTTCTCTATCTTGGTTGTCTCTATAGGGACCAATTCGGGTGCGAAACGGGCCAGTTCGAGGAACCGTTTGTGATACTTCATGACAGTGGCCATCCCTTGTTTTAAGTGGAGGAATTCCTCGTACATGGTCGCCCTTACGTGTGCGGGATAGAACCGTTCTCATAGTCGTGTCTTTACGCTTTCCCAGTTGAATCTCGGTTCTTGTCTGTAAGCGGGTCCCTCGTGGATCCACCAAAGGTCGGCCTCGTGTCCGAAGTAGAAAGAGGCTATTTCTACACTGCGCTCCTCTGGGCATTCCACTAACCCGAGTATTTTATCGAAGGTTCGAATCCATTCTTCAATGATCGTGGGGTCTTCTTCCCCTAAGAAGATGGGTGGCCGATGGGTTGAGACTTGTCGAGTGATATCCGAGTTCCCGTTTGGCGGTGGTGGTGGTCGGTTGTTGTTACGGAGGGCTATGTCGCTCAGTGTCTGGGCGACTTGAGTTAGTTGTTGTAGAGTCTGAGCCAGAGGATCGTGAGTGGTGGCTTCGGGGGTCCTTGATTGCCTTCTGTTTGGTGCCATGTCGATGGTCTACAGGGCCAATGTTTATTACAATGATGAGTTAGTGTATTGCACCCTTGCCTTGATACGATAAGCGTAGGGGGAGTTCTTTAAAGTGTAGAATAGAGTGAGGGGGAGTTATGTAATGATAGGTGGGCTCACAATCTTACCGCGCGTCCTAAGATCCCTGAATCCTATGTTCCTAAATACCTAGAGTTCAAGCTTAATGTCCTAAAGTCTTGTCTTAAGAGTCTTATCCTAGGGACTAGGGTCAAACTTAGGCTCTGATACCAACTGTAACACCCCTAAAATTTAAAACTTTGAATACTTACTATATAAAGGTAATATTATCATTAAATTCCAAAACAGAGCATACTAGTCATAAGTGTTTGGGGTGCTATGCCACATCTGAGCTGGAGAACTCAGATGCATAGGCTAAACTATCTAATTATCCTCAACAACGTCATTACATCATTATGGCACGCAGACCGAATAGAAAACTAATTAACTAAGCCTCGGGTCCTCTAGCGCGCTCCGGAGCTAATCGTCTGTGCCTGAAAGTCAAATATATCTGTTCAGCGAATAATGCTGTAACCCACTCCAACGCGTTAAAATACGATATATATATATATATATATATATATACATACATACATATAGGAAAACCATTTTGAAGCCGGAAGATATATACTTAGTAGACTCTAGTTTTAAAACCGAGAATAAACTCAACAAGTAGGGACAGACACATTCAACAGATATAATCATGCATATAAAGATACTAGCATATATCCTAAGGTCACAAGACTATTTCACATCATTCATATCATTATTTAATCATTATCTTAACACATAAGCACACTTTGGTGGCGCCACAGGACCAATCACATTCCCATACATGAGGGTCAGCGCATATAGCGCTAACACGGCCCCGCAGCACCCTGCCTCGTATCGCAACACGAAGGGGTTGATGCAACCAAGCGATGAACCGCAGCTCATCATAAAGTTTGATCGCAACCAAACGGTGGACCGCAGCCCTATATAATATTTATATACCTGACCGATCGCAACCGGCCTGGTTAACAGCCGATGGTTCTCAACCCATCCAACTGCCCGTATAGCCAATTTGATCGCAACCGAATTGGGGTATCATGCACACATAACACATAGCAAGCACATGCAACCCACATTAGCACATTGGGAAGGGGGAGAAAACGTATAAATAAACTTATGCGTGGTCATCCACATACTAGGAATATTCCTAAGGGGTTCATACATCTTTCACCTAGGCCGACGGGATACTAATTCAACTAGCATGCAATACACAAGACTCTTTTATCTTACGAATGGTACCCGAAACATCAAACTAGACTCAGGCACGAAAAAAGGGGTCCGTTAGGACACCTCGGGGGTCGGGGAAACATCAAACGGGAAATATCACCATCCCACACTGGGGAAACCAGCGGGCGGGCGGTGGGTGGAGGACCACCCGCCGGCGGCGTGCTTCTAGGCAGCGGGTGCCCGGCGGGCAATCACCTGCCCGCCGGCTGCCCGCTGCCGGCGACACCAATAGGGGCAGCGGGTAGGTGGCGGGTTCCCCTACCCCCACTGACTCTTTTGCAATACTTTGGTCCCGGGATCTTTCGTGGAAGCCGAAACTATACTTAGACATTTTTAAACACAAACGATGACACCACGTAGTCAAATAACGGATCAAAACCAAGGATCACATTTAAATACATCCTAACATGACTTCTAAACATAATTAACACCCTATCATGCGAAATCCCACCCAAATATACCAAGAATATCACAATCCGAAATTCACGATTTAACCTAGGGCTCTAATCGTATTCAAATCACAAAAATCATAACTTTATCTTTAAAATCAAGAACATCGAGATTTATCAAGAACAACACACAATTATCAAGATCCTCTTATAATCATCAAGATTATCAAGATCAACACATAAGATCATCTCATCAACATCAAGATCATATCAATATCATTATAAAGATTTATCAAGACACAAGTATAGAATTGTATATCAAAAGGAGCCAAGGAAGAAGATTATAGCAAGGAAAATAGGTTTTGTTGAGACATGAGTTACCTCTTAGCCTTAATTAGAATCCTTGGCTATAAAGGTTCTTTCTCTAAGATCTCCTCTTCTTGATTTCTCCTAGGGAAATTCTTGGGAATTCTTGTGTGGTGAAATCTATTGTGATGTGAATTCTAGGTGCCTCCTATGTCCTTATATATATATATATATATATATATATATATATATATATATATCTAAGAGTCCTAATTAGGATCTGAATGGCATGGTTTACTAATTCTATTTCTTATAGGACTAAGGGTCTGGTTTAGGGATAAGGGTCCATAGTCTATGGTGGACCCTAACTAATTAATTAAGGGAATTTAATTCTCTTTTTAAGGGTAAGTAATTAAATAATTAGTTTGGGTTAGAGGCCGTAACACGGGGTGTTACAACCACCATATTGTTGCATCGATCCCAGAAGAAATACTTGGGATCATCTACATTCGGCATCTTGATAACTCCATTAACAAACCCAAATTTGTTCTTCGAAGACAAGGCAACCTTCATTGCACGTGCCCATTCATGATAATTTTTTCCATCTAGCGCGGCAGACACCAATTCAAGTGTCGGATTCTCATTTGCGTGGAGATAGTAAGAGCTGGTGGTGTCGTTAGGGTTAAAATGGGGCAGATTTGCAACAGTCGTGGACCATATTGGTGTCGGAATAGGGTTAGGGATTGGATTCTTGGTAGAAATTGGGTGAGGCATTGAGCTGGAAGCACCTGGTGGTCGTATCGCATTGGTTGAGGGCAACGTCCACGCCATTGTCGAGCACTAAAGCTCTGATGCCATATCAAGAATTTAGAAGAGAAAGAAGACTTGGAGAAAAAGAATATTCATTCATCATGTACAGAGGCTTAGTTTTTGGTTTATATACAGAGAGGGAAGAAGACATGAACTGCTCCTAACTAACTAACTAACTGTTATGAACAGTAAAACCAGAAAGCTAACTCTCTAGACTTTGGCTGCCAGCTTGATTATTCTCTAATATGATGATGATGGTGATGGTGATGGTGATGGTGTAGGTCTATTTTTAAAAGGGACTTAAAATGAATTTTTATTTAATAATTAATAAGAAATTTATACAAACTTTAGGAAACCATGCATCTTCTATTAATTATATGAAATTATAAATTTAGTACAACATCAATTTCATAGAAATAGAAACATTGACTTATATATACGGTAATACCAATTACACAACAATTTATGAAACACAACTGGAAATGTAACACTCAATGAAAATAAAGTCTTTGAAACAGGCAAACAACATAGGACTTGTAAATTATTCAACTTTAATTTAGTTTAATGTCTCCCCATGTTACATACTATAACATGAGGATGCACAAAGTCTCCATAGATCAAAGATGTATATTTAATCTTTATCTTATTCTGACGTTTGATCCACTGATGTATATATTTGAACTTTAAAGCCATCAAGAAAAGCCAAGCCTGGTTTTCGAACTATATTCCCTTCGTCTACAACCTTCCACCTAGAATAAAAATTACAAAAAATAAATAGAATTTGGTTAATAAAAACAAATAAAGTTAAAATGTAATTACGAATTTAAACAAAAGTGAAATTAATGGTAATTAATTACTTGTATTTTGTGACCAAGTAATGAAGCATTATGGCCATTGCAAGCTTTGCAAACTCAGCACCGGCACAAAGCCTTTGAACCCCGCCGAAGGCCATGAATTTCTTCGATCCCGCATGTAACTCTTGCCCCTTTTTAGCCAGGGACAAAATTTAACGCACATTAAAGTAATGAAAATAAATATTGAAACAAAGAGGTATTAATTAAGAATGGGAAAAATTTTGGTCGCAATTTTAAGACACTAACAACATGTTTGGTTCATGGAATAGGTCAAGAACGAAATAACATTCCTAGGAATAGACATACTCCATTGTTTATTTTACCTTTTTTTTTTTTTTTTTTTTGAGAATAGCATTCCTAGGAATGAGTTATTCCCTTTGTAGAGGAATATTCATTCCTAGGTGACGTATGGTAAATAACTATTCCTATGTTCTCAGGAATAACTTTTGTATTACAATACCAAAATTACTTTCTAGACTCAAATCTACAATACCAAAATTACTTAATTGCGTAATGTTTATCACTTACATTCCATCTAGAGGGATTGAATGAAAGAGGATCATCGTACTTCTCTGCACTTAGATGAACAGATGATGGGCAAATCATGAACACCCATCCCTTCGGAATTGTATATCCTGCATTCATCAGTGCATATAGGTTTTGTATTTAGCACGCAGACATTTTATTTGAAACCAATATAGAATATTAGTTTAGTTTAAACTCGAGAACTACAATGTAATGATAATTACGTAAAAATAATCGTATCAAAGCATATAATCACTATAGAACTTGGTATGAAATAAACATATGGACCAAAATTGTCATTTTACTAATACTCGTGGAACTAAAATTGGTATTTAAATGTGCTACATTATTAATTAAAATTGAAAATTTAGAATATCAATTTAAAAATGACAAAAATTTTAGTTGAGTTTGCACAATAAGCCGGATAGTCCAATGGTTTAGAGTAATTGAGCCCGACTAAAAAAATTAATTATCTTGAACTAATAAGCTCGACAACTCAATAAGGCTAACCCAAAATCGAATGAGCTGGCATGATTGATATCCTTGGTCAAAGGTAAATTTGTCCCATTTTTACATACAAAATATATAAAGTTTGTACTTGCCTTTTATCTGGAAATCTTGCACCACTTTTCTTAAGAGTCCTGGAGCAATATTTGCTAGCCTAACGGTTTCATTTATAACCTGTTTCCACATACACAAAATGTGAAGATTACTTTAATATCCCAAAAAAGGACAAAGGCCGGAAGTTTCTAATTTAGAGAAACATATCAAAAAATTTCACCATCACTATATAACCTGTATATAATTAATAAATAGATTACTTTTTAATGCATGCGAAGTTGACCAATTCAGTATAACTAATAAATAAAAATTGGCCCATACAGTAATATTCTTTTGATTAGTAAACTAACCATGTGCGTGAACTTCATCGACCTATATTCTTTCCATGTAATGCTGGATTCCTTATCTTCTCTGGCTGCAATAATTTTCTCATGCTCCTCCTAGTGTAATTGCATCAAATACCTTACCATTAATCATTGCATGTTTCTATATATTGAAAAACTTAAATAAAACTAATCTGAAGAGGTTGAATCCCAATCTCAAGAGCTCCAAACTCCCGCCCGACAGAGCATTTGGGAGAATGTAAATCACGGAGACTCAATGGCTCAGCAGACAGGCCGAGCCAAATGCCGGTGCAGACAAGGGATATGTCTACTTTAGGCATAATTCCCACACTGTTGGGACCGAGGTTCGAAATTTAGTTTCTTCTCCCAAATACTGCCTTAGTGAAATAAAGTGACCAAAATGCAAATTACCTGTAGTTGTTTTAAGACGTGAGGATGTTGATTGAGGAACTTCAAGGCTAATGTTATGGCGGTAGAAGTGGTTTCGTATGCAGCAAAGATAAGCATACAAATTACATCCACTGCAATTTTTTCTGTTAGAAATGAGTCCTCTTTGTCTATTTCACTTAGTACATAATCCAAGAAATCTTTCTTATTGTTCTTCTTGCAGCTGGATTGTCTCTCGTTTAACGTTTCCTTAATTAACTTGATCGCATTTTTACGTCCCTATATATATAAGCGCAACGATTATTTTCCTTATGCGAAAAATAAAAGGCAAAAATTTGTGTAAGACAGTCTCACAAATCCTTCTCCATAAGACGGGTAGAGTCAAATAAAAATGTAATAGTTATACTCAAAAATATAATACTAATCAGAAATGAAGTGTTAAACACTTATAAGGGGAGTGTAATGCTTTTGATAAAAATATAACAATTTTACGTTATGATTTAAAAATATTATATTTTTCATCAAAGGTATTTATATTGATCTGAACGTCCTTTTCCAAATAACAAATACTTTATTCTTGACTAATATTAATGAACATTTTTTTAGTATAAATTTTACATTTTTATATTGATCTGATCTAGCCGATCTGTCTATGGATAACGATTTGTGACGGTCTCACACAAATATGATCCAAAATCAAATAGTATGAAGTTTGGTAAAATTTTCATAATGTATTAAAAGAGGCACCTGCATGGAAGCATAAAAGGACGTTCCGGGGACATAGAAAGGAAATGATATAAACCCTTCCATAAAAGCTTTATAATACTTTCTAAGCCCCATCGCCTTCTTCTCATCGTAACTCAAAAATTTGCTGGCAGCAAGTTTGAATAACATCTGTGCAAAAACCAAGAATTAATTTCAAGAAAGGTAACCCGGCCCTAATCTCCGATGATGAGACCGTCTCTTAAATTTTTATTTGTGACATTGACTCACACAATGTAAGTTTCATTATTTACATGTGAAAACATGCAAATATTATATAGATTTTATTTTTTATTATCAACACAATATTATTATACTTACAATTTCAGTAGCTTTTTTAATGTCCACGTAGGAGAGACCATTCCACTGATCCAAATGTTGACGAGCCGTTTGGTCCATCTCGGTCAGCAACGTTTCTTTAAGGTTTTCGGGGCCGACGAGGTTAAGAGCCAGGTTTCTTAGGTACTTGTGGGAGTCGCCATGATAGACCGTAAAGCCTTGTGGTCCTGTGATTTTAGCAGCGCTTTCTGTGTACCAACAATGGACCAACTTCCCTTCTTGTTGGAATATGAAATTGTTGATTTCTGGATCCGTTGACACAATCACTTTTTGTCCAACTATGCTTGTCCGAAACAGTGAACCGTACCTGAAAAATATATTCAAACTCATAAGTATACTTTTACGGGGTGTTTAGTTGGAAGGAAAGAATTAGAGAGGAAATAAATTCTAATTCAGCAAGAAAAAAAAAAAAAAGAAAAAGGTAAGAATAAAGTATGGATTCAAATTACATTGTTTGGTAGGAGTAATAGGATTTTTGGAAATGAATGGGAAGGAAAAAAATGATATAAAGACTAAATATCCTTATATTATAATAATAATAATAATAATAATAATAATAATAATAATAATAATAATAATAATAAAAAAGGGTAAATTTGTAATTCTCTTCATTTTTCATTTGCAATCCTTCAAAATTAAAATATTTGGCTATCCTACCTCCTATTCTAATATGTATGGCCAAACTTTAAAAGTAAATAGAAAGGGGAAATTTTAGAAAAAAAAATGGCTCAAGTTTCTTTTATTTCAACTACTTAATATAGTTAAAATATCACATATATTTTTTCTGGTGGTAAAATAATCACGGATAGTCTGATATTCTAGAATTAACAATAATAAAAGTTGTTAGAAACGTTTCTATTATATTGTTATATATCTGTATGCTTATAAAATATGTTTCATCCATCTAGATTTACACGACTATCTCTATATTCTTATACTTGAATTAGAAACTAAAATCCATGCTAGTTTTATAGTTTACCTTGTCACTCTCTGTTGAATGAAGGGTGGGATACCTTGGAGGGAGTGAGAAGTGAAGAATTGGATGGATTCACCAATGATTGGAAAACCCATTGAGCTAGCCAGGAGGGAGCAACCCTTTGCACTTTGGGTTTCTCCATCTATACACCCAATGAGCAATCGCAATAACTAGAAAAGAAATAAGGTACATAACAAGCCATGCCATTTCGCTACTATACTTTGATGAAGTGAATGATATATGGTCTAAGTTTGCTAACCCCACTTATATAGTGTTGAGGTAGTACTCCAAGAGTCCAAGATGTCATTTCAAATAAATAAATAAATAAATTCCTATGATGTTGACACTACACGTGATCAGAAAGCTTCTCAAGAATCCAAAGGGGTAGTTTAATTAAGTGGCAAATGAGCTCTCTTTGTAGGGAGAATTTCAGAATAATTTGGGTTCGATTTTCACAAGTAACGGTTTTTCTTGGGCAAACTTCCAAGGCCTTCTGGAACGAACGGGGATTAGTTGGGTGGACCTTTACACCAAAAAAAAAAAACAAAAACAAAAACAAAAAAAAAAAAGAAAGCTTCTCACAACAATAAAAACGAAAATCATCACCCGGCCCCGCCTAATAAATCAGTTGCTATATCATGGACCACGAACCTCATTGTATTGTGGACCTTGATTCTAAACACATTCATATTATGTGCCTATAATTAATACATTATGTACTTATTATAATTGGGTCCATTTTAAAATCAGAAAAATATTTTTCAAAAGATGAGTCATTTTTTATTTTCTATTGTTTGGCGGGATGTCGAAAAACTATATCTTTTTTTTTTTTATATATTTTTCTAAAAGTTAAAAAGTTACACTTTCTCTGTTTGGTTCATTTTCTTGAAAAATGAACATAAATTCGAAGTATATTATAAAGTTATTTGTTATACAATATTATTTATTTTAACAGTGCTAGTAATAATTGAAATATATAATAATAATAATCATAATTGAAATACACGCTCCAACACAATCAATAATGTTTTTTTATTCCAATCAACAATTTTTTTTTTTTTGAGTGCTACTAATTTTGTTACAATGCAGTATCTATTCACCTACTCGCCTCCTCTGAGGCTCAAACTCACAACTTTCTAGACTCAAATCTACAGCATCTCATATGGAAGTGCAAATTGGTGCCTTTAGACTACAAGGCCTGGCCAATTAGACAAAAACTAGTCTTAGATTAATAAACTAATAAAGTCTCATCTTTCTAACCAACATAAATACAAGTTGTAATAGTCTACCTCAAAAAGTCATCAATACATATCTTCTTCTTCATCTTAGAACTTTCAGCCTTAAAAGTTTTATCTTCTACCTCATTTTTCATCAAATATTTAAATGCTTTACACAAATCCATGACCTAATTACTTGTTCATAAAGGTCATTTTCATTGATGCCATAATTGACTTTTGACCCTCCTTCATATCTCAATAATTTAATTATTGGAACTTGGTTCAAGTATCATATATATATATATATATATATATATATATATATATATATATATATTCCATTCAGGTTCAAACAAGCCTTCTCATGCGAACTTGTAAACTAAAAGAATGCATCGTAAATATTAAATGAATGCACCAGAACTATTATATACATGGATGCACCAAAATTACTACACGAATGCATTGCATCATCTGCGCGTCCTCCAGGCATGCCTAGGAGTAGTTGATGTGCATTCATGTAGTACTTACGGTATATTCCTTTAGAAGTTCATAGGTTTGCATAGGAAGACTAGTTCTCTTTTGAACGCAACTCTATATATATATTGTAAAACTTAGTTTAGTACTAATGCATAAAATTTATATATTTATGAACTACTTAAAAAGTCCTGTTAAAATAAAAAGTCAAGCTTACAAATTTTTTAAAAATTTAAAAAGTATAAGTACAGAACTTATTTGATAGCTAGCTGAAAAGTAAAATGAAATAACGGTACAACAGGAAATAGTAAGAACTGGTATATTACTTAGGTAAAATTGCTTTTTCCGTCCCTAAATTATACAATAATTATAGAATTTGTCCCTAATTGTTAGTTATGTTTACTTTTCATCACTAAGCTATTATTAACGTTGCACTTTTTGTTCCTTTACTAACAAAATATTAGGGATTAAATTTGTAACTTTAGTATAATTTAGGAACGGAAAGTGAACACAAAAAGAATAAAATGACGAAAAGTGCAACACTAATGATAGCTCAGGGACAAAAAGTGAGCACAAGTAACACTTAGGGATGAATTTTACAATTACCGTATAACTTAAGGGCAGAGGACAATGAATATGCAATTGTTATTCATATTTCAATATTAACAAAATAGTAATGGAATAAGGGTCAAATAGGTCACTCAACTGCATACCAAATAGCAATTAGGCCATTGAACTCAATTGCATTTTTTTTGAGTTCAATAGCCTAATTGCAATTTGGTGTGTAGTTGAGTGGCATATTTGACCCTTATTCCTATAGGAATTAAGTACAATGACCGAGTTTATCTTGTATTGTGAATCTTAGTATAAAACAATAGCGTTTTACTTAATATTATTTTGCCTGGTCTTTTTTTAGTAACCATATTTTACAACCGATTTTTAGGGACGGAGGACTAAAAGTGTCCAACGACCAATAAACATGGATACAAATTGACAATTTTTTTTATGGAGGACCAAAACTGTCCTAACGCCTAATAAGTCTAGAACTATAATATATATATATATATATATATATATATATATATATATATATATATATATATATATAGAGGGAGAGAGAGAGAGAGAGAGTTGCGTTCAGGTGCGAATGGCGCGCCCAGGAGCGAAATGCGAATAACTCAGCGCACGCCACGCGTTCAGATCTAGGTGCACTTATATATAGTTATAACTACGTGTACCTAGGTGAAAGTAAGTGCACCCGATCAATGAATATTAACAAGGCAAAAGTACATGCACTTATAAGTGAAAATAGGTGCCCTTGTAGGTGAAAGTAGGTGCACCCGATCAATGAATGTTAACAAGACAAAATTACATGAAATAAATTGTATTACAAATGCATGTAAAATGTATTATATGTGCAAGTAAAATTTATACTGAGTATCAATACTAAGTGCACCTGACGTTATAACTAGGTGCATCTGTAGTTATAAGTAGTTGCACCTAGGGGCACGAATCTTAACAAGGTAAAATTACTTGCACTTATAGGTGAAAGTAGGTGCACTTCTAAGTTAATTTACCTGCACTTTTTACTTGCAAAGGTACACCAACTACTTGCACTTATAACACATTTACATGCACCAAAATTCGAGTTATTCACGAAAATGCCACCGCGTTATTTTTTTAAAATTACATCTAATTCGTTGATCTGAGCACGTGGATGGCTAGCATGCATTCGCATTTCTCTCATGGGCGCCTATTCGCACAGGAGTGCGACCCTCTATATATATATATATATATATATATATATATATATATATATATATATATATATATATTTGTAAATTATTTAAGTAAGTAGTTTCATAAGGTGATTGAATGATATTTGCACTTCCACTTACCTTACCATATTAATAAAAGGTGGATAAAAAAAAATCGAGGTTGCGTTATCCAAACAAATATATCCTTATCTTGAAAAGAATAAAGAAAGAGCAATTTCAATTGAATCTTCTACTTATTTAGTAAAGATTTTGTTAAACGTTAATGTCATTCATTTATAATTAAACAAAAATATTATCATATTCCTTAGATGCCAATCTTAGATGGAAATGAATATGCCGAACCCAAAAGCCCGAAAAATTTTAGGATTAGGCCAAGAAAGAAAGAGCCGGCAAATTATATCGTGCACCGCGGTGCATAATCGATTATGCACCGCGCATCAAAACGACGTCGTTTTATTTAATGAAAAGAAACGGAATTCGTTTTGCATCGTTCCGCAAAAAATAACTCTGTTCTTCAGTTTCATTTTGTATACACTGCAGTTTCAGTTCAACCCAACTATAGTTTTATTTCAGTATAACTACAGTTTCATTCAATATTTATACACTCAAATATGTGAAAATGTTATTTAATTTTATTTTATATACACTATAGTTTCATTAAAACACAATTATATGATCATTTCGATATAATTACAACTTCATTGTACAATATACACTCAAATATGTGAAATGTTATTCAGTTTCATTTTATATATACTGCAGTTTCATTTCACTACAACTACAATATCATTTTGATATAACCGCAGTTTCATTTGATAATATAAAAATAATACGTGAGGCAGTGTCGGTTTAGATACACTGTAATGTCACTCCGTTAACACTAACAGCACGTTGTTTCTTTACTTAAAAAAACGGCGCCGTTTTGATGCACAGTGCATAATCGATTATGCACCGCGCTCCACAATATAACTACTGGAAAGAGCCTTCCTACCCATTTCAATTGAATATTCTACTTATTTAGCAAATTGATATATCTTTATAAGTTATAACTAAGATTTTGTTAAGCGTTAATGTCATTCATAAAGAAGAAAGAACTTATTTGATAGCTAACAGAAAAGTAAAATGAAATAACGGTACAAAACGAAATAGTAATTAAGAACTAGTATATTACTTAGGCAAAATTGCTTTTTCCGTCTCTAAATTATACGATAAATTATAGAATTTATCGTTAATTGTTAGTCATACTTATTTTTCATCACTAAGCTATTATTAATGTTGCACTTTTTGTTCCTTTACTAACAAAACATTATGGACTAAATTTGTAACTTTAATATAATTTAGGGACGAAAAGTGAGCGCAAAAAGAATAAAATGATGAAAAGTGCAACACTAATGATAACTCAGGGACAAAAAGTGAGCACAATTAACACTTAGAGACGGATTTTACAATTACCGTATAACTTAAAAATGAAAAATGCAATTTTCCCTATTAATTAAACATATACTTTTCTTTATTCCTAGACTAAGCACAATGAATACCCAATAGTTATTCATATTTCAATACTAACAAAATAGTACTTAAGTACAATGACTGAGTTTATCTTGCATTGTGAATCTTAGTATAACACAATAGCGTTTTACTTAACATTATTTTGCCGGGACTTTATTTTTTTCCTTCTTCTTGTCTGTTATTCGATATATTTCGATTTTTTTTTTGCTTAATGGTGAAACAATTAAATTTACTTTTTAAAGTTTTCTCTCGGCATTTGAGTATTTACCATTGTGTTCAGTTATGGAGTAATCGAAAAATGAGACATTTGACATGATGTAGACCTTAACCCACAATAGTAATGAATTATGAATAAATGATTTTCTTAATTAATAATGGAATTATGGAATGTAGAAAAGGGTTGTGACACAAAATTTAATACTTTTTCCGTGTCATTTTATGTATTAGGATCGATTAAAGAGGAATAACTAAAGTTATTTTAAATTAAATTTTGGGTTAATTCCACCAAAGGTCCTTTGTATTTGGTGGCAATTCTAAAGTTAGTCCCTGACTATCGTTTTTATCATTTAACATTTTAGACTATTTTTATGGACACTTTTAGTCCTTCTCATGTTTTTTTCTATTTTTAGTAAGAGCATTTTTATCTTATTTTTCATATTTTTCATTTGTTATTTTTCCGGTTTAATCAGTTTAATTGGTTTAGAACTTTACTAAAAATCGGTTGAAAAATATGGTTACTAAAAATCAGAGGTTACCTAAAGTTCTAAACCAATTAAACCGGTTGAAACCCGAAAAATAACTAACAAAAGAAAAATATGAAAAGACAAAAAATGCCCTTACTAAAAATAGAAAAATCATGAGAAGGACTAAAAGTATCCAAAAAATAATAGTCTAGGATGTTAAATGACAAAAACGATAGTCTGGGATTAAATTTGAAATTGCCACCAAAGACAAGGGACCTCATGTGGAGTTAACTCTTAAATTTTCTATAAGATTAAGTATACTGTTAGTATATAAATTTATATATTTAGAAACTATATTAAAAGTACTATTAATCACACAAAAGAATTAATTTAATTTGGTGTACTTTTAATGTAGTACAATAAAGAGTTGATTTGACTAATCTATCTATACTAATATAAAAATAAAATCCTCAATTTTAACTTTCCGCCCAAAACAGTCATATACTATTAAGATTTGCGTAATATTATAAAATAGTGTAATACAATTCCTAATAGAATATATTGTTTCCTACTTTCATATTTGTACTGCAATTCTACATTAAAATTCTTATTCATAAGACAATACAACAATATTAAAATTCATATTCCTATTCAACAATATTATATTAATCCTTTTCCTGTTAAAAATTATATTCTCCATTATTAGTTTTATAATTCTCCGTTAATTCTCTGTTAAATGTACTAAATTTCAAACTCCCATTAAAACTCAACTCTCTGGTTGAATTATTAAGATTTAAAGGCACAAGTGTCAAATAGACCCATCTACTACTGCGAAGTGCTCAATTTCCACCACGAACTAAATTAAGTGTCAAATAGGCCCATCTACCAGCTAAATTTGTTCGATTAACATTTTTTACAGGTTGCTAGCAGGTTGCCTATCTAATTATTAAAAATAAATAAATAAAAATCCTTAAAAACATGCATGTTTAATTCCCCGGCCTGTATCTTCCGGTAATCACATAGAAAAACCTAATTCCATACAACACTGATAAACCTAGTTAAAATCAAACTCAATCTCCCAACTTCATGTTGTACTCAAACACTCCTAAATCACCTACAAATATAGCCCAAAACCCAGCACTCCATCACCAAGACTAAAACAGAAGATTGAGGAAGAACAAATTGGAGCTTGGCTTTTCAATCAGCTAAAATTTATATTATCACATTTTTCTTTATCAAACAAGCTTTTATCTGCAGTGATAAGAAAAAGATTTACAAAGAACAATACAACTACAACGAATAATGAAAATTGTCCGATTTGTTAGAGTGGTATTTTCATTATCCACTGGGAATCAATCATTCCTAAAGATTAATGCTCCATTCAGAAACCATACTGGCGGTAGCTTTATATCGTCAATTGTTGCCAGCAATTGTCCATCGCTTCACTATATATATTCTCACTGTATTTGCGTAAATTGAAAGAGAAAAGACAAAAATGAATGTTCACAGCAGATGATTCAATGGATTAAATCCTTGTTGTATGGAGTGTATGGTTACATGTCCACCACATGATTAATTGCGCACTACCCACAACAAACATATATATATACGCGCGCGCGCGCGTACACACACACACACACACACACACACACACACATATATATATATATATATATATATATATATATATATATTCAACTCATTGTGGGGAGTGAACAATCTGACAATATATATAATAATGTGCGCATATGTTGTGAACATCACTTCAACATACACGTATTACGTATAGATTTATATCATGTATAAATTATTTAACATGCACAATTTTCAATTTCACTCTCTTTATTACTTTTTCATTGTCAGTGGCGGAGGTACATGGTTATTAGAGGGGGCCTTCCCCCAAAAAACAGTTTGTTAATAGTATATTGTTTTGTTTTTTCTTGCCCCCCCCCCCCCCCCCCTCACCAAAGCATCTGGAGCAGTAAAATCGTGAAGAATAGATCTGTCATTTCGAAGAATGAAGTCAATTGCTAGCTCTATTGGTGTTTTAGGAGTACAGCAAAAATCAAATAATTATAAAGAAAAAAAATCAAAATATGGACATTAATTAAACTTAAATGTATAATAATTAATAATATTAACTAAAAATAAAAAATGTGAGAATTCATCTTACTGTATCGTTTCTTGCAACACGAAAGCATCGATCCATTGTGATGCAATGGTTAGCCTCTTTGCTATTCGGTTTCTGAAATCGCCGAGTTTACAGCTTTTCGTATGAATCAGCTGCTATAGCAAATTGATATTTCTTCCCATTACAAAAATAAATAAATAAAATCTTAGAGTGCTAGTTAGGAGCAGAGAAAGAAATGGATGAATAGGAATTCATGAAACCTTTGGTCGTAGATATTGTAGGGAGTGTAACTATAGTCGGGGAAGCAGGAGTGAATAGCCAGCTCCCGTATGGGGTTAGATTGTTGGCCGCCGATGCCTGCAATCCAACTAGCACCGAGCTCCACATTCATGCCGTCGAATTCCTCCTTCCAAATCAACTTGAAAAATCTATAAGTAATTTACATGTTATCTGAAGGTAACCTACAAAATAGTGTAATTGCACTATTTTTTTAAGGGTAAGGTTCGGATTGGAGCTTTTTGAAGTTGGATGGCTTAATTGCACATTTCAGTATATTTGAATGATTTATTTGACCCTTACCCCACTAAATTTTATAAGCTTGTGTTTTGAGTCACTGCTTTCCTAGCTCTGGAGTTGTTTTTTCCTCTATCATTTGGTTCTAAAAGTACTTCAAAAATGCGTATAATCAGTCTCAGACTCTCAGACTCCAATTAGTCATTTGAATTTCATATTATTTTAACCGTATAAGTTTGACACATACTATGTTTTATTCATTCTTATGATTTGTAAAGATTAATTACCTACCATATTTGAATGTTAAAGTGTACATACCTTAATTGAGTTGTCAATTTGTAAAAATTTGCAAATTGAATTTATGTTATGTGAAACACATAAAGATTCATCTCGTCTAGCCCAACTGACCTATCGACCAAAGCAAGATCATCCAAAATAACACGGGCACGACCAATATAATCAGCAACTGTGGAATTTCCCTGGCTCAGAGACTGCAGTTGTCCAAGGAGATTTAACGAGCGAGCGCGAGATGCGGAAGCCAAAGATTGTTCAATTGACTCCCAAACCTCCCGTGACGTACGACGACCAACAACGAGGTGCATAACTTCTTCACTGAGAGAAGAAATCAACATAGACATAAGAGCCCCATCATGCCGAAACCATGTTGCATGATTGGGATTTGGCGTCGGCAAGCCTCCTTCGACGGCGGGAAGGAAGGGCGGCGGACTGGGATTAGTCCCCTCAACGAACGACATGAAACCATGTCCATAAAGAAACGGTACGACTTGAGTTCTCCAAAACAGGTAATTCTTATGGGTGAGCTTAATATTCACAAAGTGATGAGCAGTAGAAAGCGATGTAATAGCAGAGCTAGCGGAAGACAAAATAGGAGCATTGGAAACGGTCCGCTCGAAGGAGTTAACAGACCCGTCAGCCATTATAGAAAAAAGGAAGAAAACCCTAGCTTAACTGATACCAGATGAGAACTGAGAGATATTATATTATATGAACTATAATTACAACTATACATAGAGGGTGTATATTCAAGAGCAATCATAGGAAGACTAGGATAGGAAGTCATATAATGACTCAAATACAAAGTCCTTATACTAGTCCTAATAAGGATCACACTGACTAATATTTGAAAAGTTTTACTGTGCTTATCGATATTGGACCTATTGATACTAAGGGTGTGTTTATTTCAATTCATAGGTTTGCACATTAAGAATAGGAATCAAAATCATAGTTAGTGTTTGGTTGACAATTTTTTAAAACACAACTATGAGTTTTGATTAGCTTTTCAATTAAAAATTTAATTTCCTAATTAAAAATGAGTATCATTCCATCTTATTGGTAATCTAACTTTTAAGTTTGGATTAA
Organism: Ipomoea nil; assembly: GCF_001879475.1. NCBI lineage: Eukaryota > Viridiplantae > Streptophyta > Magnoliopsida > Solanales > Convolvulaceae > Ipomoea > Ipomoea nil. Next base: position 3,745,894 of record NW_017619385.1, on the reverse strand, counting down.
TACTTTTAAATTTTTGTTTTGATTTTTTTTTTGTTCATATTGATGCTTTGAATGTCATTATATTAGGATCAATTGTCTTTGATTTTTTTATTTTCATATTTTTAAAACATTTATTCTCATTATAGCGTCATACACAACAAAATATCAATATTGGTAATCATTCCAATTTCACCCTACCACCAAAGGGGGCGGAGCCAGGATTTGTTGGTGTGCGGGGCCGATCACAATTTAGGAGATAATAATAAAATACATTAATATTCATTTAACATATTCCAAAATACATCATTATATTACAAATCAACTAAAATTTAGAACGTCTCTCTTGCATGTCACGAAAATCATCTATAGTTGAATATATACTAAATTGTTTTGCAATTTGTTTTTCAATGTATACTAAATTCTATTAAACTTTTAAACGTCTAAACATACACTCCCGAGTTCACTGCAGTTGCCGTCGTCAACTGAGGAAGCGAAAGAGAGAATTTCTCCATTTAGGCATTTAACCCAAGTTCACCGCGGTTGTTATTGTGAAGATTGATGAATCCATCTCCAACAAAGAATAATTCATAAAAAAAAATTCAAAGATTTAAAGAATAAAAAAGAAATAGAAAATAACCTATAGACTTGGTAGTGAAAAATTGAAGATTATATGTTGTTGCGTACTGCGTTTCTGGTTTACAGGTTTAAAATTTGGATGGTTTGAGTATTATAATTGAAGAGAATACTTGTTGCGTACTTGGAAGCTTTCTTGGAGAGTTGAAGGGGGGAAAACATTTGGTGAGTGGATGAGAGAAAGGGAATTCAAAATCACATTCAGTTAGTGAGAGATTACAAGATAGAGTTCTATACGAAACCTACCACTTAACTCTCCTAAACTATAGACTAGAATTAACTAACTAATCTATAGCCACAAACATACAAAATATATATTATAATATAATAATAACATTATTACTAACACACCCCCTCAAGCACAAGGTTGGAGGGTGACAACATTGAGCTTGCCTTGGAGAGTCTGAAAACGCGGTGCTGGTAGCGGTTTGGTGAAGATGTCTACCAACTAATTTTTCGTAGAGACAAAGTTGACAATGAAGTCCCCAGAAGCGACCTTGTCCCGGACGAAGTGGTAGTTGATTTTAACATGTTTAGCGCGGGCGTGAAAAACCGGATTAGCAGCCAGATATGTAGCCCCAAGATTATCGCACCACAGAGTTGCCGGTTTGCCAGAGTGTAGTCCAAGTTCCTGAAGTAACGAAATAACCTAGGTGACCTCCGCAGAGACATCAGCAAGCCATTTGTACTCAGCCTATGTCCAAGTTCGAGCAACTGTGCATTGCTTGCGTGATAACCATGACACCAGGTTACCCCTGAGAAAAACCGCGTATCCACTGGTTGATTTTTGGTCAACCGGACAACCTGCCCAGTCGGAATCAGAGAAAGCATGAAGATCGGAGGATGGTGACGCTGTTAACCGTAACCCGTAGTCCTGTGTCCATTTGACATACCAGAGAACCCACTTGAGTGACGCCCATTTATCTTCGGTAGGAGAGTGACGGGAGTACCTGTCACTGTGAGGGCACTGGCCATCTCTAGGAACTCCGGCCTGAGACCCCGGAGCACGTACAGCATTTGCTCGTCCAGAGAAAGTGGCCGGCCGGCGAGCGACAACGCCTCAACGATCAGCTGTGCCCTTCCCAGGTACTCTGCCAGTGTATTGTTTCCTTGGCGGAGGGTGTGAAATTGCCCAAGCAGGTTCAAGCATCGGACTCTCGTCGACGAAGCCAAGGCCGACGTGATGGACATCCAAACCTCCCGGGAGGTGTTCCTGCCAACGGCGAGGTGCATTACCTCGTCGGAGAGAGACGAGATAAGGAGAGATAGGATCGAGGCATCATGTTGTACCCATAGGGTGTAGGCTGGATTTGGGACAATGGAGGGGCCAGATGCGGTTGCGCCGGAATCGCCAGGCTATTCTGCGGCGGTGACGGTGACCGGAGGACATGGGAGGTCTCCGTCGATGTACCCCAGCAGCCCTTGCCCGCGAAGGAATGGTATGAGTTGCGTACGCCAAAATAGAAAATTTCGGGTGGTTAATTTCATCGACACGAAGTGATGAGCAGCGGTGAGTGAGTTTGTGGTGGCCTGAGCGGGGACGGTGGTGGTTGTTACCGTACGCTTGGAAGAGTTTGTCGACATGGTAGGTTTTGGGAGAAAAATTAGGATAGGGAAAAACCTAACGCTAACTAATATCAGATGAGAGAAGGGAATTCAAAATCACATTCAGTTAGTGATAGATTACAAGTTAGAGCCCTATAGGAAAGCTACCACTTTAACTCTCCTGAACTATTGACTATAATTAACTAACTAATCTATAGCCACAAACATACAAACTATATATTATAATATAATAATAACATTATTACTAACAAGGGGGAGCCACACAATAACCTATTATAATACTAATAATTTTTTTTTTATGGGGAGGGGCCAAGCTGCCAAATAGGCGCCAATGCCCATGCTGCTCTATACTAAGTTTCATTACTAACACAAAAATAAATTTCTTTTGGGGGAAGGGGCGGGGGTGGGAGGTGGGGTGTGACACCCCGTAAATCTAAACACTAATTGAGGATTAATTGAAGAATTAATCTAAATTTCCTTGCTAATCCATTTCTAAAAATCCTGAAATTTGATAGTCGAGGGACTAGATTTTGACTAGTCACTTAAGTCAAAAGGTTGTACCTTGTGCTTCTTGAGTTGTGCCCTTGTTCCCTTGTCTTTCCAACATTAGTAAGGGTAATAAATATATCTTTTCACCTATGAATTGTGGTTCAAGCTGATGAGAATGGAAGCGATTAATCATTCAGTTACAGAATTGAGATAACCTTAATACACTTAGAGAGAGAGAGCTATCTAATAGGCTATTGACTAGATCACTAACAGAATGTACATAAATAAATACATAACAATAATATAGTCTAATACTCCCCCTCAAGCACAAGGTGTGTAAGCAACCACATTGAGCTTGTCACGAAGAACAGTGAATAGTGCTGCTGGACTACGAAGCGGGTGTTATAATCTACGAAGAGTACAAAATATCGCGAGCCATCTGCGGAAAGAACAGGTGCGGGGCCCCAAATATCAGTATAAACAAGATCTAAAATATTATTGCTAGACTTGGTTACCCTATCTAGCGGGAATCAAGAGGATTTCCCAAGTTGACACGACGAACATAAATCGGGGATTACATTTTTATTTGTTTCAACCGGGCATTCCCGTAAGACGCGTTTGAGGGCTTGATCATGTGGGTGACCGAGATGCTGATGCCAGGCCGAGGACGAGGCACGAGCAGCGACGAGCGCATTATGTGAGTTGGAAACTGACAACGAGTATAATCCTCCCGAGCTTGGACCTTTAAGAAGAACCGACTGTGTGGTGGAGTCCTTCATAACAAAAAAACTCGGGTGAAACTCAAAAAACAATTATTATCTTTTGTAAAACGATTTACAGATAATAAAGAGACCGACAACTCAGGGATATGTAAAACGTTAGATAATTTTAATGGTTTAGTGCCCGAAGGAATAACTGCATGTCCCACACGTGAGATCGCCAAACCTGTGCCATTACCCACTCTGAGGACAACGTCCCCGTGATACTCCTCGGACTGCGAGACCACGCCGGAATCTGGAGTAGCGTGCGTGGAGGCGCCTGTGTCCGGCAGCCAGGACGTCACTGCCGACGTTGCCCCTCCGTCTCCAGCGACTGCCACGTGCGCCTGGGAGGGTGGCGGTTCGGAGTATCTACGATAACAGAAGGCCGTCGAGTGGCCTTGCGACCTGCAGATCTGACATCGCAGACCGCCGCTCCGACCATGGCCATCACGTCCTCCTCGCTGGTTGCCTCCGCGACCTGCACCACCGCTGGACTGACCACAGCCGCCATTGCCATGCTGTCGTCCACCCCGGCCGGCATACAACGCCGAGGGAACACCGCCCGTCGTTGCCGGCTAGTAGACCGGAAAATCATTCGCGTATTGTTGTGCCTGTAAGTAATCCGCCAGCTGCAGGATCATCACCGGCGTACCAGCGACCGCCAGGGAAGCTGCCATCGATCGGAACTCCGACCGCAGCCCCCGGAAAATGTATAAATTCTGCTCCGACAACGTCATCGGTCGTCCGGCGAGCGCTAGGTCCTCGACCAGATGTTGTGCACGCCCGAGATACTCCGGTGTCGAGCTATCCCCCTGTCGAAGCGACTGGAACTGCCCCATGAGATTGAGGCAGCGAACCTGTGAAGAAGAACCAAGTGCCATCTCCGCCGCAAGACATACTGCCTGGGAAGTCGTCTGGCCAAGCGTGAGATACATCACCTCTTCCGAGATGGACGAGATGAGAAAGGATGGAGGCATCTTGCTCGATCCACGCCTCGTACGCCGGATTCGGTGTGGTGGAGGCGGCGTCGTCGGACTGCTCAGCGACGGTGAGTTCGACGAACGGAGCTGGGCAAGGCCGCGATCCGTCGATGAAGCCGAGTAATCGCTGGCCGCGTAAAAACGGGATAATCTGGGTCCTCCAGTATAAATAGTTCCGATGGGTGAGTTTTAGTGGCACAAAATGGTCATAATTATACATTCAGAATTGCATAACTACGCATCCATAACTTCATAATTATACATTCAGAATTGCATAACTACACATCCATAACTTCATAACTATACATTCAGAATTGCATGCATAACTACACATCCATAACTTCATAACTATACATTCAGAATTGCATAACTACACATTCATAACTTCATAACTATACATTCAGAATTGCATAACTACACATTCATAACTTCATAACTATACATTCAGAATTGCATAACTACACATCCATAACTTGATAACTGTACATTCAGAATGTGAAATTATAACTTCATTACTATACATTCAGAATTGCATGCATAACTACACATCCATAACTTCATAACTATACATCCAGAATTGCATAACTACACATGCATAACTTCATAACTATACATTTATAATGTGAAATTATAAAATTATGAACATATGTCGTTTAGGTAACTAATGACAATCAAAAATGATTTTTTTTTAAAGTAAAAACGACAGTATTTTTGTATCTGTGTGCATTATACATGGTGCACAGTATAATTTGCCAAGAGAAGGGGAAAAGGAGGAAAACAAAAACATTAAAAGAAGTAAAAAGAAAAAAAAAATCATCTTTGTGCGCCCAACTGCTCAGCGCACCATGCCAACATGATTTTTCCTCGAAAAATTTCCACGAGACCCACAAAAACTTTTCTTTTTTTTTTTTTTTTTTTTTTTTTTTCCAAATGTATATCTTCTCTCTCCTCTCTTTTCTTCCTTCCATTTCACCATTTTTCTCATTCAAACAAGCAAGGAAAAATAAACTCCTAAAATCTAATAATAGAGATACTTTAATTGGATGTTTCGTTGGCATGGATTTTAATTCCTTTGCAATGAAATTCATCATCCATGTCAATTACAATGTTTGGTTGAATGAATTTCAATTCCATCAAACCATTGAAATACAATTCATATACCATTCTCACTCCGGTGTTGTGGTGTGCAATCGATTAATCGAATCGTTTTAACAAAAATTTTGAAAATTTTAACCGTTAACCGAATCAAATTTTGTATTAGCGAATTAATCGAACCGAAGTTTTTTCCGGTTAACTGATTAACCGAACTTTTTTTATGCTAAAGTTTTAAATCCTAAAAATAATACCCATAATAATAAATCAAATTAAGCTAATACATATAATAATAAATCCATAAGAAAATATACAAAAACAATACCATAACAACATTACATATTTATAGTGATTTTACATATCAGATTATTTATATATATATATATATATATATATATATATATATATATATAATTGGGAAAATGACACTTTTTCCCCTCGAGTTATATACTTATAGCACTTTTTCCACCTGACTTATTCGTGTAAGTACATTAGCCCCCCTCAATTATTTTAAAAGTGGCGGTTTTTCCCCTTGATATATTAAATTGACATTTTTACCCTTAATGTTAACATTTTATTTATTTTTCTTCTCCAACAAATTATTGCGTATACGTAGGGATGACCACGATTCGATTCGAATTGAAACGGACACTATAGCAATTGAATTAAAAGTTTTCGATTATGATTCAGATCCAAAACCCAATATTTGGATTTCAGTTTATTAAAATTATGAATCGAAAAAACTGGATCTTGAACCGTGAACCGGCAGTTCCGGATCCGGTTCACAATTTTGAACCGTCTTTATTTTAATTTTTTATTTATTTTAAAATAGTCTAAATTCAACAATAAATGTATTTTATTTTTTTCAATTCGGAACATGAACCGGCCGTCCCGGTTCGCAATTTTAATAAACTCTAAATATCGGGTTTCGATTCTAAATTGTAATTAGAATATTTTGGTTTAGTTGCAATAGTTTCTGTTTGGTTTGAACTAAATTGTGGTCATAATTTGTTAAAGAAGAAAAATAAATGAAATATTTATTTTAAGGGTAAATATGTCCATTTAACATTTCAGGGGTAAAAACAACCACTTGAATAATTCAATGGAAAAAAGTGTTATAAGTATATAACTTAGGGGGAAAGAGTGTCATTTTCCCTATAAAATTTCGGTTAACCATTCGGATAACTGACAGTTTCGAACAGAATTAACCGTTAACCGAAATTTAAAAAATGTTTAACCATTAACCGAATCAAAAAAGTTTGATTAAAAAATGGTTAATCGAACTTTGTTGGTTCCGTCGGTTAACCAAAAATTTACCGAAGTTTGCCCACCCTACCCCAAGAATTCCAATTCAGTCGTGGATTGCAAAGGAAAAATGAAGAAATTTACAAATTTACCCTTTATTATTATTATTATTATTACTAGTATTTTCACCCGTGCGATGCACGGAATGGAATTGTTGTAATATATTAAGAATAATAATACAGTATAGATATAGATTACAATACAAATTGTATTACACTATTTTATAATATTATAATAGAATTTTAACCCAGAATTATTGTACAAATGAGAAAGTAGAAATCAATATATTTTATTAGGAAGACAGATTTTTTAGAAATTGGGCGGGAAGTTAAAATTTGAGGATTTTATTTTTATATATAGTATATATTACAATAGAAATTATATTACACTATTTTATAATATTAGAATAGAATTTTAACCCATATTGTACGAATGGGAAAATATAAATCAATATATTTTATTAGGAAGACAGATTTTTAGGAATTCTGCGAGAAGTTAAAATTTCAGGATTTTGTTTTTATATATAGTATAGTTGTCCATCGCTGGTACTTCGAATCGAGGGAGGGAAAAAACAACTAAATTACATATTTACTCCGATTATATATAGTATAGTTGTCCATTGCTGGTACTTCGAATCGAGGGAGGGAAAAAACAACTAAATTACATATTTACTCCGACTTAACGGTGTCGTACACTAACAGGGAACCACATGTCCGTTACGGGAGGGGCTATATGTGCCGCACCACATGTCCGTTACGGGAGGGGCTATATGTGCCGCACCGTTTTGATAATTGAGGGGCAACATTTACTTCACTCATAATTCATGGGTGACATTGATAATTAGCATATTATAAAGATGCATTTTTTACAATTTTCCCTAATAATAATAATAATAATAATAAGTAGAATGACAAAATAGTAATATAATTCACCATAGAATTACAACTCCACTAAGTTGTGGAATTGCAATTCCTAGGGTGCTCTATGGAATTACTAATTCCATAGTTGAAGGGAATTATAATTCCACAGAATTGCAATTCCCTCTAACTAAACCATAGAATTGAAATTTCATAGAATTTTGTAGCTAGAGATGAAATTATATCACGTTTCCCTACCAAACACCTCATTAGTCTTTATATCACTTTTCAATTTTCATTCGAATATTTCAAAAATCCTATTACTCCTTACCAAATAACGTAATTTAAATTTCTATTTTATTCTCACCTTATTAGTGTTCGTGCCCGTGTCAATTGTCCATTGAAAAATATTTTTCCTGAAGGGTCACTCCACAAACACAAAGGGGTGCCATCCACACAATCAATTACACAGTTCCTCTTGACTGCTATACTCCTTTTATCATTCAAAGGCTAACTAAAGCCAATTCATTCAATTTTTTCCTCTTCACATATACTTTTACGTACACACCATATAGATCGAAAGAATTTCTTACATCAAATGGTGCCATTTATGCGGAACACAACAAAAAGCTCTGTTCCTATAATCATCTAGAAATTCAATATGCAAAAAGATCACGATATCATTGTGAACAAAGAAAATTGAATTATATTTAGAAATTTAAAATTCTGGGTTACATTGTATAAATCAATGCGTTGTGAGTACAAGTCTCTGGGTGGTCTTCTGATTCTCCAATTGATGTCTTGAACACTCCACCATTGAAGGGCCTCCGGATTTCAAGTGACTTAATCTTCAAAGAAGGGCTTGTATATATAGCTTGTTCTTCTTGAAGGGCCTCCGGGTTCAAATGACTTGATCTTCAATGGAGGTTTGGATCAACATGCATGATTGGATTGGAGGAGGGGTTTTTACTTTCAGGATCACATTTAGGTTTGGATCAACATGCATAATTGGATTGGAGGAGGGGTTTTTACTTTCAGGATCACATTTTCATTGTGATCTCTGAGTAATATATATTTCTAAATGTTTACATGATTTTTTCCTAGGATGTCCGATTACATAGGAATAAGATGTCCTATTTATAGCGGTAGGATAAAAGAGTTTTGATAAACTCAAACTCTTTTGATATTATCTAATTAACAAATTAGATAATATCAATATTATCCATACATAAATTCAAATATACTAATATTGATAAATAATCAATATTTATCAAAATTTAAGTGTCTACAAATGCCCCCTCGAGACTTGCTTGTACACCACTTGAGAGCATATAACACTCGAAAGTAGGGGTGTAAATGAGCTGAGCCGCTCGCGAGTTGCTCGTGAGCAGTTCGGTCAACGCTCGGCTCGAACTCGGTCAAAATCGAGCTCGACTCGAGCTCGAGCAGCTCGTGGATTAAACGAGCACGAGCCGAGCTTAGGTATTGTAGGTTCACGGCTCGACGAGCCGCTCGCGAGCCTTATAATATATTATATAACTAGTATTTGTCCCGTGCGATGCACGGAAAATATGTTATAAAAATATACCCTTATGAGGTTTATTCATATATAAAATTTTTGTTATTTAATAATTATTATGTGTGAATTCCTATGATAAAATTATGAACATAAATATATTTATAATTAAAATAATATTTAAGGTGGGTGATTACTACAAATCTTAAACCATATTAAAAATTTAGTACATAGTATTTAATATTACAAATTTTTAAGAACTTAGTAAACTACAATTGACCTTTAAAGACCAAAATAGTAATTGAATTACAATTTTAGAGTCACCACGGATCAAAATTTTTAGACCTTTGAGATTTCTAACTCTAGATATAGCAACGTACAATTGACCTTTAAAGACCAAAATCACAATCTTAGTTCGAACATTGATTTTTTCTTCCAAATGCTATCGAATTAAGTGTGTAATCAATAAAAGATGAGAACTAATAATTCGAGAATATAATCTTAATGTTACTAAGCCTACTTCATGTCAATTAAGTTGGAGAGTGTTGTTGGATAGTATCCGATGAATCCACGAATAACGCATCTTTGTCTCCGTAGTCCTCAATATGCACATCAACAATCTTAAATATTAGACCACCTAGCTATGCCATATATTAATTTCAAACTTATGAACTTTGGGGTTGCATGAAATAAAAAGTATATTTTAAATTACTAAGGGTACATTATATATTGTATGTAAGGTACTTTCAATATAAAAATAAGAACAAATTGCACTTTTGGTCCTGTGACTATTAGGGTACTGACAATTTGAGTACGTGACTTTCAAAACTCTCAATTTAAACCTTTAACTACGCAATTATTAGCAGATTTGGTCCTGCCGGCCAATTTTGGCCGGAAAAATGTAATTCTTTTAAAATTATTTATTTATAAGGGCAAAATGGTCATTTAACGTCATTTCTTCTTCTTCTTGCGTCTGCTCCGTCTCCCAACTCTCCTCCTTCTTCTCCGCCGCTGGTTCCAGCTTTGTTCGTGATCGGAGACTCCGGCTTTGTTCCGGCGTGGAGGCAGGCCTGTTACAAGCCCCTTGTCGCTGATTGTTACATTAAAGGAGCAGAAGCAAAAGATACATTGATACATACAAGCTGCGGCAACCCTTATGGACCAGAAACTGGGGAACATAGTAAGAGCAGAATGTTCCCACAGAGTTTACATCATGTGTTGATATAAGACATATGATAAATTCGACTTCAACAACAATAATCCTCCTGTCTTTTATCCAGAGAGTTGAAGAAGATATAACAAGATAATATATATATATATCAACACACACTGATCCAACCCATCATGATTATCATCAGAATTATAATCTCAGAAGTAAATTAAAATTTTTAAAAAAGTGAATTCTCTTCAAACAACAGACTCATAACCTGACCCTTTTATCATCGTAGTTTAATTTTAGTTCTAAAGGATGATTTGGGATTTTCTTGTTTTTTTTTTTTTTTTTTTTTTTTTTTTTTTTGTCACCATCCTTTTTCCCCGGCAATAAAAAAAGGAAAATAAAAAATCAAGTAAATACTACACAATCAATTTGGCTTCCATTGATGATAAGGAAGCCAAGATGAGCCGCCGGCACCGCCGCTGCCGCTGCCGTCCGTCAGAGACATAGAGCTGTGCAGTGAAGATCGTTGGCTTCGGCATCGACGCCGTCTATCGGCGACGGCATGTTGAGGTCGAAAGGGAGCGGCTTTCTGAAAGAGGAGGAGACGAAGTTTTCGTAGTCCCCGTCTTCGACGACGGAGGAAGATGAATCGCAGTCGCTGTGGCAATCATCGGGAACAACCGGCGACGACCGGGGATGGTGGCGAGAAGGGATCGCCGGCGGCGTTGTCGTCTGTGGCCGGGGCGGCCTGGGCCCACTAAAGGACTCCTTTAAGCTCCTGTTACAGCGGGAGATGGGAGCAAGCAGTGGCGGGAATGGAAACCGAAACAGAGGAGGAGGTAGGTGCTGAAGCCTTGCTACGTTCCGCGTGGCAAAGCTGGCGGAGCTTGGTGGGGACGTACCAGATGGAGAGGCGGGGGTGGGCATTGAAGATGGCATCGACATCCCAAGTTTGGAGGGCAGCAATGGCGACAAGGGGCTTGTAACAGGCCTGCCTCCACGCCAGAACAAAGCTGGAGTCTCTGATCACGAACGAAGCTGGAACCAGCGGCGGAGAAGAAGGAGGAGAGTTGGGAGACGAAGCAGACGCAAGAAGAAGAAGAAGAAATAACGTTAAATGACCATTTTGCCCTTATAAATAAATAATTTTAAAAGAATTATATTTTTCCGGTCAAAATTGGCCAGCAATTTGGCCGGCAGGACCAAATCTACTAATAATTACGTAGTTAAAGGTTTAAATTGAGAGTTTTGAAAGTCACGTACTCAAATTGTCAGTACCCTAATAGTCACAGGACCAAAAGTGCAATTTGTTCTCAAAATAATGTATTTTTAATATATTAAAAATGTATTTGATATTCATGATCCCTACAATTATGTGGACCATCGTTCACACAATAATTTGCCAGTAGAAATTGAAATATAAATAAATATAATAAATAAATATATATATATATATATATATATATATATATATATTTATTTATATATATATATATTAGAAACTGTCAGTGGAAATTATTATCATTATTATTATTGCAATTATTATTACTATTATTGTTATTGTTATTATAATTAACAATATTATTATGGTCTTGTGAAAATTAAATGGTGATGATCACCATTTAATTTTCACAAGACCACATGACTTTATTATATATAGGATAGGATATATAATATATAATTATATTATATTATATTTAGTATATAAAAATAATAATTAGGGGAGGGAAATTAAAATACTTTAATAATTATGCATGGATAAAAGTCATAAAATAAAGTAGTTTAAATTTTAAATCAAACAAGTCAAATTCGATATCAAAATTGAGCTCAAATTCAAGCCTAAACTCGAGCTCGAACAATCGAGCTGCTCGAGCTCGAGCTCGAGCAGCTCGACAATTGCCGAGCTCAAGCTCGAGCTCGAGCATCAGTTCACGAGCTCGAACGAGCTCGAGCTCAAGCTCGAGCAATGCTAACATTAACGAGCACGAGCATGAGCCTACCCTGGCTCGGGCTCGGCTCGACTTGTTTACACCCCTACTCGAAAGTATGTAGTGCAAGAAAGTCTCGACACTACAACTTAAAGATATAAGGCCGTTTCAACTCGTGCCAAGGAGCCTTGAAAGATATGAGGCCGTTTTTACTCGTGCCAAGGAGCCTAAATATGAGGCCGTTTAAACTCGTGCCAAGGAGTATCATTTAGCCTCCCCCGTTTCAAATTTCATATGGGGTTTGTCCCCATACCGGTTGAAAGTGCCTATGAAGAGATGAGAGGCAAGCCGTCCCACCGGGCGTGCCAATTTGTGAACAAAGAAAATTGAATTATATTTAGAAATTCAAAATTCTGGGTTACATTGTATAAATCAATGCGTCGTGAGTACAAGTCTCTGGGTGGTCCTCTGATTCTCCAATTGATGTCTTGAACACTCCACCATTGAAGGGTCTCCAGGTTTCAAGTAGTGGTTTAATCTTCAAAGAATGGCTTGTATATATAGCTTGTTCTTCTTGAAGGGCCTCCGGGTGGATTGGAGGAGCGATTTTTACTTTCAGGATCACATTTTCATTGTGATCTCTGAGTAATATATATTTCTAAATGTTTACATGATTTTTCCCTAGGATGTCCGATTACATAGAAATAAGATGTCCTATTTATAGCGGTAGGATAGAAGAGTTTTGATAAACTCAAACTCTTTTGATATTATCTAATTAACAAATTAGATAATATCAATATTATCCATACATAAATTCAAATATACTAATATTGATAAATAATCAATATTTATCAAAATTTAAGTGTCTACGATCATAATCTTCTTCGTCAAGATGCCTTCTCCAATTTGTTGCCCCTCTGCCATTCACTCTAAAATAATAAAAATAATAATAAAATAAAATACAGTGGACTCCACCCGCATGCAGCGCTGGAGCCGGAGTTTCTCACCGCCGACAATCAAGGACGGAGTCAGAAAATAATTTGAGTGGGGGGCGAAGTTTAAATAATTATAGAAATGTCAATTACAAAATATCAAACAACCATAATAACGTTAAAATATAAAATACCTTATAAATTACAATAGAATGTTTTTGATAGATTACACCATAGTTAGAGTCGGAGCCAAAAATATACTTGAGTGTGGTGAAAATGTAAACATATTTGTGACGGAATATGAAACATAATCAATTAGATAAAATAATTTGAATAACACTATATATATTCATAAATAATTTTTAATTTTAATTTTTTAGTTAGATCAAATTTAAGTGTTTCTAAATTAATTCGAATACAATGAAGTATAATATAAACTTGTATACTACATTAATTAAATGATTCATAAAAAGTAGAATAATTTAATTTGTTAATTAGATGATTTATAAAAGTACACTAAAAAAATATTTAATTTATCTTGGAAAGGAATGAAAGAGATAAAATAAACAGGTAAAGATAAGGAAAAGTGTTGTTAATGAAATTTGAACCTATATATGACCATACACTTTTTAATTCTCCCTCCGTCACATTTTATGTGTCTGGTTCAGTTACGAGACTTGACTGGAGTTATTTTTAATTCAATTTTTCATAATATATATTAAGTTTAGTATTAGTATACAAAATTTATATATTTAGATACTACACTAAAAGTACTATTAAACAGAAAAAATCAAATTTAATAATGAGTAAAAAATATTAAAGAAAATAAACAAAGAAGAAAGAGTTGGTTTGAACAATAATAAGACAGATAAAATGGGATAGAGGGAGTATCAAATTTGAAGTTCAACCAACTAATACTCAAACTATTAGCGTTTTAAACATAAATATAAATTTGAGGAGGGGGGGGGGGGGGGGGGGGGGAGTGAATAGACTCTAATCAATTTTTCAAAGTGACTCCTTTCGGAGCAATGCACAGCGGAAATAGTGTTTTGTCTTAGATATTCTTTGCACACTTTCGTTAAAGTGAAAACTTAGCGTTTGGTCGATATGATATGCAATGCACGAAAGTAATATAACGGAATGTAAAGAGATATGGAGAGAGAGATTTTTATAGTGGTTAGGCTGTTAACTAAGCCTACTCCATTCTTCTTCCACAACTCGTGAAAGGGTTTTCACTATCACTCCTAGTACAAACTACTTCAAGCTGGCTTCCTTGATCACTAAGCTGGACAGCCACTTGAAAGGTTTTTCAAGTCCACGAGTTTACTCCGCCTCTATCAACTTCTTCTTAAGTTGAGATGTTGGAAGGATAATCTGATGTTTCTCCAACAGGTTGAAGCCTTGTCTTGAAGTCTAGTTGAATCTTCACTTGAGAAATTACAAGACCGCTTCTTCAAGTTGTGAAGTATGGAGATGAATATGTCTTTGAAAAACTTCACAAGATCACTGGTTATGAAAAGCTTTAGGGGATGGAACTGTTTGAAGAGCTTTTCTTTGGATAGCAAGAGTGAATTAACCAGCACATTTTTCAATGGTGAAGAGAGGTATTTATAGGCGGAAAAATCCATCCGTTGGAGGGAGATGAAGATTTCAAACCTAATAACCAGTGAGTATTACCCAGTGGGCATTGGGCATTTAATGCACTTGTACTGTATAGTTGTTGGAGCTAAAAGCATTATGACTTTTGTCCTTGATCTCTGACAAGATGGTACAAGTCTTTTAATGCTCCTTGTCTTTTGTGAAGATCATTCCTAGGACACTTTTTGTCCGAATGATTTGCCCATCTGATTCATAGACAACATTCTCATTGCTTCAGTTAATGAGTGTTGTCTTTTACAAGTCTGTCTTTGACTTGTTGGTCGAAAGATTATCTTTCGTCCTTTGTCCTTTCTTCTTTGACGAAGGTTCCTTTTGTAAAAGCAGTTTATCCGAGACTTGTTCAATCCTTCTTTCGTCTGGAAGCATCTTTCGATCACTTTGTCATTTTCAAGTCTTCATGTAGATCTATTATGCTAGTCTCGTGCAGGATTTATACACCTCATGGGTCTGTTATAGGAGACTTATCTAAGAAACGAAAAATAGGGGTCTACAATCTAAGACAATTTGTATCATCAAAATCTAAATGCACTTGTTCCTAACAATATATATATATATATATATATATATATATATATATATATATATATATAAATAATTAGGTTCTGGTGCGGTTAGAGTGCCCAGGTGCGGTTTTGCGGTTTAATCTGGACCATTCATCTCGCTTAAATCAACGTCCAGAATTGTCAAAATTTAAAAAAAAAAATGCGGTGGCAATTTTGTAATTTTTGCATGTAGGTCAAAATTAAGGTGAGCGGATCTGTGATTAATGTGCGTGGGGTTTGTGCTTAATGTGCGTGAGGTTGTGCTTAATGTGTGTGGGGTTTGTATTTAATGTGCGTGAGGTTGTGTTTAATGTCAATAGTTGTTGAAACTTAAAATCTGTGAGTTAATATATTAAAGTGCGTGGGGTTTGTGCTTAATGTGCGTGAGGTTGTGCTTAATGTGTGTGGGGTTTGTACTTAATGTGCGTGAGGTTGTGCTTAATGTCAATAGTTGTTGAAACTTAAAATCTGTGAGTTAATATTTAAAGTGCGTGGGGTTTGTGCTTAATGTGCGTGAGGCTGTGCTTAATGTGTGTGGGGTTTGTACTTAATTTGCGTGAGGTTGTGCAAACGCTATCATTTGTGTTGACGCTACTCATTTGTGTAGACGCTATGTGTAGACGCTAACATTTGTGTAGACGCTATCATTTGTGTAGACGCTGTGTAGGCGCTATCTTCTTCCCGACACGCGTTTTTTTTTTTTTTAATTTTTATTGATTTGAGCCGTTGATCTAAATTTGATCAACAGCTCAGATCTAACCGCACAACTGCACGGGAAGCTATACCCGCACCTGAATCCTTCGCTATATATATATATATATATATATATATATATATATATATATATATATATATATATATATATATATATATATATTCAAATACAAATCCCCCTTAAAATACAAACTGTGAGGTCTAATTCTGGTTGTTAGATCTGATTGATGTAAGGTTGTGATTTATAGTTGTTAATTTTACCCTGTCCGATTTTTCCTCATGCGCGCTGTGTGCATGTAAGTATGTTAATGTGTGCAAGGGATCCTGGAGTGGTTTTATTTTTAGTGCAGGATTATTTAAAGTATTTCCGTCTCTTTAATGTTAGCGTGTCCGTTTTTTCCTCCTACGCGATGTGTACATGTAAGTATGTTAATGTGTGCATGAGCTAATCCCAGAAATTGTTGGCAGTGCACCCTGTCTTAATGTGTGCACGAGCTAATCCCATATATTATTAGCAGTGCGCCCGATGTGCATGTGAGTATGTTAATGTGTGCACGAGCTATTCATGTATTCAACTTCTACCATGTTTAAACCTCTTAACTATTGCTTAATATACTAATGATTTTTTTTTAAGTAGTATTCTCATTCCCATTTATACCTTTTTCTACTGTAAAAATGGATTAGTATTCAATTTCTCCTGGCCTATTGCATCTAATCCATCCATCTAAGCAGATCCTATGGTTAAATATTGACCTCAAATTTGTATTTTAAGGGGGATTTGCATGTGAATGTAACCCTCTATTTATATATATATATATATATATATATATATATATATAGAAATCGGTTCTCGTGCGGGTGAGCGCTTTAGGTGCGGTTGTGCGGTTTAATCTGAGCCATTCATCTCGCTTTAATCAACGTCCAAGACTACCAAAATTTTTTTTTAAAAAAATGCGGTGGCAATTTTGTAATTTTTGCGTCTAGGTTAAAATTAAGGTGAATGGTTTTGTGATTAATGTGCGTGAGTTTTGTATATAAGGTGCGTTAGTCTTGTGCGTAATGTACATGAGTTTTGTGCTTAATGTGCATGGGGTTGTGCTTAATGTGCGTGGGTTACGTTTGTGCTTAATGTGAATAGTTGTTAAAACTTAAAATGTGTGAGCTTTTGTGTTTAAGGTGCGTGAGATTTGTTCTTAAGGTGAGTGAAGTTTGTGCTTAATGTGCGTGGGGTTTGTGCTTAATGTGCGTGGGGTTTGTGTTTAATGTGCGTGGGGTTAGTGATTAATGTTAGTAGTTGTTGAAACTTAAAGTCTGTAAATACTTAATGTGCGTCAGTTTAATGCTTACTGTGTGTGAGGTTTGTGCTTAATGTGCGTGGGTTTTGTACTTAATGTGCATGAGTTTGTGCTTAATGTGAGACATTTTAAAATCTTAAGTGTGTCAGTTTTGTGCTTAATGTCTTTGTTCTGTGCTTAATGTGCGTGATTTTTGTACTTAAGGTGAGTGATTTGTGTTTTTAAGGTGCTTTGTTTGTGGACTTAAGGTGCGTGGTGATTTGTGTATTTAAGGTGCACCATGTTAATGCTTAAAGGGGCTCCAACTGCACAACCGCACGGGAAGCATCAACCACACCTGAACCCTTCCCTATATATATATATATATATAAAGGCGTGGGGTGTGCCCCCATTGTAGCTCTGTCTATGCCAACAATGTACTTGCCTCTGAGCAATTAGCAACATGTCATCCAGTAAGCTATTGTATTATGCTTCATCCAGATTTGCAGGAACTTCCTCACCAGTTACAATATCATAGAGAGGACAGTCACTATTAAGAACTGTGAACTCAAGGCCTAATTGGGCGCACAAATTAGGGAAGAAGGATCTGCTATTCTTTCAGTCGCCACATCTGCCTCAATACCGGTAGTAATGCTAGCACCAAGATCCACTGGAACAGAGAGAGAGAGAGAGAGGAGCGGTCTGTAAAAACATGCCCTCCAATTCTACTCCTGGTCTCCAATTTCCCGACCAGTATATGAGTAAGAAGTTCTGACCAGAGAGTGGGCAATTGCATTCGCTGTTATTAAGTTTGTAGATATGATTAGTTAATTAATTAATAATATTGTATCTATTATTTATTATTATTCTTATTATTATATGTAGTCTATTTTTAAAAAGGACTTAAAATGAATTTTTATTTAATAATTAATAAGAAATTTACACAAACTTTAGGAAACCATCTTCTATTAATTATATGAAATGAAATTATAAATTATAAATTTAGTACAACATCAATTTCATAGAAATAGAAACATTATTAACTTATACCAATTACATAACAACAATTTATGAAACACAACGGAAAATGTAACGCTCAAAGAAAAACAACATAGGACTTGTATATTATTCAACTTTAATTTAGTTTAATGTCTCCCCATGTTACATACTATAACATGAGGATGCAAAAAGTCTCCATAGATCAAAGATGTATATTTAATCTTTTTCTTATTCCGACATTTGATTCACTGATGTAGATATTTGAACTTTAAAGCCATTAAGAAAAGTCAAGCCTGGTTTTCGAACTATGTTCCCTTCGTCTACAACCTTCCACCTAGAATAAAAATTACAAAAAATAAATGGAATTTGGTTAATAAAAACAAATAAAGTCAAAATGTAATTACGAATTTAAACAAAAGTGAAATTAATGGTAATTAATTAATTACTTGTATTTTGTGACCAAGTAATGAAGCATTATGGCCATTGCAAGCTTTGCAAAGTCAGCACCGGCACAAAGCCTTTGACCCCCTCCGAAGGCCATGAATTTCTTCGATGCCGCATGTAGCTCTTGCCCCTTTTTAGCCAGGGACAAAATTTAACACACATTAAATTAATTAATCAAAATAAATATTGAAACAAAGAGGTATTAATTAAGAATGAGAAAAAAAATTGGTCACAAACAACATGTTTGGTTCATAGAATTGATCAAGAATAGAATAACATTTCTAGGAATAGATATATTGTATTGTTTATTTTGACCATTTTTTTTTGCGAATAACATTCATGGGAATGAGTTATTAAAAGTGTAACTTTCAAAGAGGGTGCTTGGTAAGTAGCAGGAAAGTTTGAACTTTTTAAGGAATTTAAAAGGTGGAAAAAATTATTTTTATGTTTGGTGCCATCTTTAACTTATGAAAGTTCAGCTCAATAGGAATATAATTCAATGATATGGCGGAAAGTAAATCCCACCTAAGGATGTAAGATTCTTGTTCATGGAGAATGAATCTACTAAGTTTACTCAATTACGCAGTTATTTTTTTTAGTTTCAGGTTAAACTTTTCTTATAAATATAAGATATTTATCAATCTCACCACTATGAAGGATAACAACACTATTTATCGAAAAAAAATTGTCTCTCTCAACATTTTTTTTACATAGATACTGTTTTGAATATTGAATATTCTTGTTGTAGACTAAAACTCTTTGACATATAATTTATTAATTTACAAGTGATTTATTAAACTCTCAATTATTCGTTATGTTTTTTTTTTCTTTTTAATGTTTGTATATAGCAAAGATATATTAGAAATTTAAAAACAATTTCATAAGAAAGTTTAAACGAACCAAATATCTTATTAATTTTCTAAATAATTCAATTCTTATGTTTTCATAGTAACACTAAACATGTTAATTAATTTCTCAATAAAATTATTTCAATCAAATACAATTCCTTGGAAATATTTTTCCTATAAATTTAATTGATAAAAAAGTACTAAACGCACTCTAAAAGTGATATGTCAAAACTACTTTTTTTTTTTTTTTTTTGAAAAATATATGTCAAAACTACTTAGTTGCGTAATGTTTATCACTTACATTCCATCTCGAGGGATTGAATGAAAGAGGATCATCGTACTTCTCTGCACTTAAATGAACAGATGATGGGCAAATCATGAACATCCATCCTTTCGGAATTGTATATCCTGCATTCATAAGTGCATACAGGTTTTTTATTTAGCACACAGACATTTTATTTGAAACCAATATAGAATATTAGTTTAGTTTAAACTCAACAACTACAATGTAAAGATAATTACGTAAAAAATAATCGTATCAAAGCATATAATCACTAATCACTATAGAACTTATGTAATCCCCTTTAAATAATTAAGCCATTGATTTCAAATTATCAATCAACTAAAGATATTGGCATATATGAAAAGTTGTTAAATATATTGAGTTTATACTTTATAGACAAGATTATATATAATAACAATAAATTATGTGTCTATTAATCATTTTTAATTTTATATACACAATTATTACTAAAAAAAAAAATTGGTTTCTTTTTCTTTAGATATTTTTTGTGCGTCATTTTCTTAAATCAATAGTGAATTTGGTCAATTCATAAAAATTCTAATACTTGATTTAACTACGTACATTATATAAAAATTTAGTGAAAGTAATATCTTATGTATTTATCAAGTGATAAACTTGTACATATGTCAAACGTAAAGATGTCAATCTTATAATGCCTATAAGCCTTATAAGCCTGAAACCGATAAGTTTGATGGTCTAAACGAGCTAGCGTGAAATTGACTAGACTAGTCAGATAACTCGAACCACTTAAGATTATTCTTTTTTTATAGAAGTGATGTGAAACAAAATATACATGGCTCATCTTTAGTATTTTTAATTTATTAAATTTTAAATAAAATTTTAATAAATATAAACAAATTTATTACAAAATAAAATATTTTGAGAAATCAAAACAGTTTTTCACCCTTGAATTGTTTCACTTTTGTAAATTTGGTCCATGTAAGTTAATTTAAACAACTTCAACCACTAAATGTTCACAATGTTACACTTTTAGTGTTATATATAATTATTAAACTCCATTAACATATGATGTTCTTTTTATAATTTAGAATTAATATTCACTGTTAAAAAATGATGTTCACATAGCGAGAATGAAACTTTAACAATGGATATTGATATTAAATGACAAGAATTAAATAATCTCATAAAAAAGTGTTTGATAACGAAGTTTGGAAATTATATAAACGAGATTGAAAGGCAAAAGAATGGATAATTAATGGACTAAATTTGTTTAAATTAATTAATATAGATCAAATTTCAAAATGAGAAACAATTCAGAAGTCAAAAGTGTTGTTTTCTAAAAACTTTTTATGAAAATAAATAATGAAAAAAATTATTACAATAAATATTATATTATAGTGTAAGTATATTAATTATTTGATGTTGGAATCCAGAATAGAGGTTTAGATTGATTAAATGACGTATAAGTTTATATTTATTACTGTAAATACATGCACTACATTATTAAAATTAAAAATTTATAATGTTAATATAAAAATGTCAAAAGTTGAAGTTAAGTTTGCAGGATAAATTCGATAGCCCGATGTTTTAGAGTTAAGATCAAAAGTTCAAACCTAACCAAAAAAACTAATTAGCTTAAACCAATATGCTCGACAGTCCAATAAGACTAACCCAAAACGGGATGAGCAGTCATGATTGACCTCCTTAGTCAAAGGTTTGTCCAATTTTTACATACAAAATATATAAAGTTTGTACTTGCCTTTTATCTGGAAATCTTGCACCACTTTTCTGAAGATTCCTGGAGCAATATTTGCTAGCCTAACGGTTTCATTTATAACCTGTTTCCACATACACAAAATATGAAGATTACTTAATATTCCAAAATGGATAAAGGCCGGAAGTCACTAATTTAGAGAAACATATCAAAAATTTTCACCATCACTATATAACTTGTATATAATTAATAAATAGATTCATTTTTAATGCATGCGAAGTTGACCAATTCAGTATAACTAAAAAAAAAAAAAAAAAAAAAAAAAAAGTCCATATAGTATAATAGTAATATTCTTTTTATAAGTAAACTAACCATGTGCGTGAACTTCATCGACCTATATTCTTTCCATGTAATGCTGGATTCCTTATCTTCTCTGGCTGCAATAATTTTCTCATGCTCCTCCTAGTGTAATTGCATCAAATACCATACCATTAATCATTCCATGTTTCTATATATTATGTTGCTGTTGAAAAACTTAAATAGAGCTAATTCCAATCTCAAGAGCCCCACACCCGGGCCCGACAGAGCATCTACGAGAATGTGTAATCAGGGAGATTCAAATGACTCAACAGACAAGCCGAGTCAAATGCCGGTGCAGACAAGGGATCTGCATACTTTAGGCATAATTCCTACACTGCTACTGCTGAGATTCGAAACTTAGTTTCTTCTCCCAAATATGGTTTACTGAAATAAAGTGATCGAAATGCAAATTACCTGTAGTTGTTTTAAGACGTGAGGATGCTGATTGAGGAACTTCAAGGCTAATGTTATGGCAGAAGAAGTGGTTTCGTAGGCAGCAAAGATAAGCAAACAAATTACATCCACTGCAATTTCTTCTGTTAGAAATGTTTCCTCTTTCTCTACTTCACTTATTACATAATCCAAGAAATCTTTCTTATTGTTCTTCTTCTTGCAGCTGGATCGTCTCTCGTTTAATGTTTCCTTAATTAACTTGATCGCATTTTTACGTCCCTATATACACATATAAGCCAAAAATCAAATACATACGAGCATGTTTGATAATATAGTTAGTTTATCAACCAATTTTGACTTATTTAACTATTATTAGTTGTTTGACCCGATTAAACAACAAATATAAGTATTTGATTATATTAACTAACTTTTTGCTTCAAAACGTTAAAATTCAAAAAACTAATCAAAATAGTTTTTTCGATTAGCTTTTGGAGAAAATCATTTTGCATGTAATCAGGTAATTAATTACCAAAGCCAGCTAACACTATCAACTAGTGAAACTCACTAACACAATCAACTAATAGTTATTTACCAAACACCAATAGTAATGTGAAGTTTGGTAAACTTTTCATAATGTATTAAAAGAGGCACCTGCATGGAAGCATAAAATGAAGTTCCGGGGACATAGAGAGGAAATGATATAAACCCTTCCATGAAAGCTTTATAATACTTTCTAAGCTCCAGCGCCTTCTTCTCATCGTAACTCAAAACTTTGTTGGCTGCAAGTTTGAATAACATCTGTGCAAAAACCAAGAATTAATTTTAGGAAAACTAACTCTCAATCTCCTGTGTGATTGTCTCACGATTCTTATTTGTGAGATGAGATGGGTCGAGTAGTTAAGATGAAAATGTAATACTAGTCATGAATAAAGTACAATGTTTTTTGTCAGTTGGTCGAGTCGTCACTGGTTGCCGGATTTTCGCCGAGTTGATGTCCTAAACTGAAATGACCTGTAATTACAGGTCATTTACTAGTTTTTGGGCTTCATTGTCCCAATTTGACATCTTAAAGGGTGTAATTACACTTTTTGATTTAATTGACTTTTGGTGTAAAGTTTAAGAATTTATTTGACTATTTTTCCTATAGATTTTTATACTTACAATTTCAGTAGCCTTTTTAATGTCCAAGTTGGAGAGAGCAGTCCAGTGATCCAAATGTTGACGAGCCGTTTGGTCCATCTCGGTGAGCAACGTTTCTTTAAGGTTTTCGGGACCGACGAGGTTAAGAGCCAGGTTTCTTAGGTACTTGTGGGAGTCGCCATGATGGACCGTAAAGCCTTGTGGTCCTGTGATTTGAGCCGCGCTTTCTGTGTACCAACATTGGACTAACTTCCCTTCTTGTTGGAATATGAAATGGTTGACTTCTGGGTCGGTTGACACAATCACTTTTTGTCCAACTATGCTTGTCCGAAACAGTGAACTGTACCTGAAAAATATATCGAAAGTCGCGTTTGGTTAGAATGAGATAATTAGAGATAAAAGAAATTGTAATTCAATAGAAAAAGAATAATGTGATAATAAAGTAGGGATTTAAACAGTGACGGATCCAGAATTTTTTGTTAGTGGGGGCGGAACATTACAAAGAAAAAGATAATTTGAAAAAAAAAAAAAAAGATGAAACACTTAAAAAATATAATCATAAATATTTTTAGATATGAGTAAAAATAAAACATATCAAAACTTTATAAAAATATAACATAAAAAGTCATAAAATCAATATTTATGCACTATAGGATTCAAACACTCAACTTTACCAAAAGCCTAATACACACCCTACCAACTGAACCAAATTAACACTCATTAACATTGTTGTGTTTTATTATACTTATACGTAAAACCTGTTCTATATATACATATATACATACAAGGATAATATAGGGGTAGGGGTGGGGGGAGTGGGGACAGCTGCCCCCACTGCCCCCATGATGGGTCCGCCCCTGGATTCAAATTACATGGTTTGGTAGGGAGTAATAGAATTTTCGAATTGGAAAAATTGTAATTTATGCCCCTCAAAAATATGTCAATTATCAATGTCACCCCTGAATTATCAGTGGTGTAAATGTAGCCCCTCAATTTTCAAAATGTGACATATATTGCCCCTCCCCTAATATGAAGAAGGAGAAAAATTGTTGTCGACGAAAGGAGAACAAGCGAAGAAAGAAAAATTGAGGAAAAAAACGTGGTCTTCGAACAAGAAAGACGACGGGTAGCCACATTTATATCATTAATATATAATTCAAGGGAGGGACAATATATATCACGTTTTGAAAATTTAGGGGCAACATTTACACCACTAATAATTCAGGGGTAACATTGATAATTGACATATTTGTGAGGGGCATAAGTTACAATTTTCTCTTTTGAATTTGAATGAGAAAGAAAAAAAGTGGCATAAAAACTAAAATGTCATTATGTAATAATAATAATAATAATAATAATAATAATAATAATAATAATAATAATAATAATAATAATAATAATAATAATAATAATAATAATAATAATAATAATAATAATAATAATAATAATAATAAATAAATAAATAAATAAAATAAATAATAATAATAATTATTATTATTATATATATAGTCGAGTTCAGGTGCGGCGGGGTCTTCCCGTGCGGCAGTGCGGTGTCGCCAATAGTAAAGCAAATATACACCATCAACGTTAGGAAATGCACCACAAAAACACAAACAAATTAGGTTCGCATCACCAAAAACACACCATTAGATGTGAGTAAAAGCGCCATACAGTGTTCGGAAATACACCATTAGGGGTGGAGAGTTATATGGTGTTTTTTTTTTTTTTTTTTTGGGTGTGTTGTGCATTTTTTGGTGTATTTTTGCATTTCATTGTGGTGTGTTTCCCTTACACTGTTGGTGTCTTTTGTTAACACTGTTGGTGTATTATGAAACTCCGCCGCACGGGAATACCCCGCTGCATTTGAACTTTCTTTTATATATATATATATATATATATATATATATATATATATATATATATATATATATATATAAAGGGTATTTTTCGTATTGTAATATAAATACTATTCCGGAGAGCATGCGAATAGTTAATACCAAGGTTCCTAGGAATGGCTATTCTCTCTGCAAAGGTAATAGTTCATTTGTACAAATGTTATTTTCAAGAAAAATTGGTCAAAACAAACACTGGAATATGTATATTCCAAGGAATGTTATTCCATTCCTTACTCATTTCATATATAAACCAAACATACTGTAAAATGCACATTAGTTTTATATAGTTTACCTTGTCATTCTGTGTTGAATGAAGGGTGGGATACCTCGGAGGGAGTGAGAAGTGAAGAATTGGATGGATTCACCAATGATTGGAAAACCCATTGAGCCAGGAGGGAGCAACCCTTTGCACTTTGGGTTTCTCCATCTATACACCCAATGAGCAATCGCAATAACTAGAAAAGAAATAAGGTACATAACAAGCCATGCCATTTCGCTACTATACTTCGATGAAGTGAATGATATATGGTCTAAGTTTGCTAACCCCACTTATATAGTGTTGAGGTAGTACTGTACTCCAACATGTCATTTCAAATAAATAAATAAATAAATAAATAAATTCCTATGAAGCTACACGCAATCAGAAAGCTTCCGACAATGTAAAAACGAAAATCATCACGGCCGTAGCTCCGCCTAATAAATCAACTGCTATATCATGCACCAAGATCCCCATTGTATTATGCATGGATCTTGATTCAAAACCCCTTTCATATTATGTACCTACAATTAATATATTATGTATTTATAGTTAATAAATTATGTACTTATTATATGTAATTGGATCGGTTTTAAAACTTGAAAAATGTTTTTCGGAAGATGAGTTATTTTTTAAACAATATTTTTATTTGTTAGTGTTTGGCGAAAGGTCGAAAAATTATATGTTTTTTTTTATTTGGTTGAAAGTTAAAAAGTACACGTTTTCTTTTTGTTTCATTTTCTTGAAAAATGAACACAAATACGGAGTATATTATAATAATTATAAAGTTATTTTTTATACAATATTATATTAATTATTTTAATAGTGATACTAATTGAAATATATAATAATAATAATTAAAATTTATAACGATAAATTCGAATTGAATACATGCTCCAAATTTTTTTTTTTTTAGTACGTGCTACTGATTATACCGCCTCCGAATCTTGAACCCACAACCTCCTCTATGGAAGACCAATTTGGTACCATTATATCAACATAAATATTAAATACAAGTTGTAATAGTCTACCTCAAAAAGTCATCAATACATATCTTCTTTATCTTGGTCACCCTTAAAAGTTTTTGCTTCTACCTCATTTTTCACCAAATGTTTGAATGCTTTACACAAATCCATGACCTAATTACTTGTTCATAAAGGTCATTTTCATTGATGCCATAATTGACTTTTGACCCTCCTTCATATCTCAATTTACGCATATGATTTAATTATTGAAACTTGGTTCAAGTTTTACACACACACACACACACACACACACACACACACACACACACATATATATATATATATATATATATATATATATATATATATATATATATATATATATCCCATTCATGTGCAAACCAATCTTCCCATGTGAACTTACGAACTAAAGGAATGCATGCACCAGAACTACTACATTAATGCACCAAAATTACTACAGTAATGCACTGAAATTACTATACAAAAACTTAGTTTAGTACTAATGCATAAAATTTATATATTTATGAACTATTTGAAAAGTCCTCTTAAAATAAAAAAAAGTCAAGCTTACAAATTTTAAAAAAATTAAAAAAAATATAAGTAAAGGAGAAAAAACTTATTTGATTGCTGAAAAGTAAAATGAAATAACGGTAGTACAACACGAAATAGTAAGTAAGAACTAATATACTTAAACATATACTTCTCTTTATTCCTAGACTAAGCACAATGAATACGCAATAGTTATTCATATTTCAATACTAACATAAAATAGTAATTAAGTGCAATACAAATGGAAAATTATATCATATAGTGGTTTGGCGGATGCTTGTGAAGCGTTGTCCGCAAATTATGTCGTAGAAACGTGTTCATCATGTTTTGTGAATACGCATTACTGAAAATTATTGAATTTTCGACCACCTGAAAGTGATCTTAGATCAAGTCGAAAGTAAAAAGTGGTCGGAAATAGCAACAAAGGTTTTTCCGGATACCAAAAGTGGTCGGAACAAGGCTTTCGACTTGATTTAAGATCACTTTCAGGTGGTCGGAAATTCCATAATTTCCAGTAGTGACGTTCCAAAACGGTGTCGTTTTTACGGAAAAAAATAATTAATGTGTTGTTAACGGCGTTTTGCATTCTATGTTCAGATTATGAATTTACATTTATTAAATTATGAATTTACAGTTATGTAATTATGAATTTTCTGTAAATTCATAATCTCATAACAGAAAATTCATAATTTCATAACAGAAAATTCATAATCTCATAAAAGAAAAACATTTATTAAATTATGAATTTTCTTTTATGAGATTATGAATTTACAGTTATTTAATTATGAATTTTCTGTACATTCATAATTTATGAGTGTTGAAGAAGCTTGTGCGAAGAGAAAGTGAAACCGCGAAATGTGAAAATGAAAAAGAAAAGTCGCGCTGTTAATTTAATATATATATATATATATATATATATATATATATATATATTGGTGGAAGATAACGGTGCTACTTATGGGCACCGTTACTGTTTGGGACCGTGTTCACCATCCATGGTGAACACGCTTCCATGGAATAACGATTGGGCGTTGTCAATCCATGATGATGACGACGGTGTTATTGTTGACGTTGATGAAGGCGAGACGCCCTCCTTTTATTTCTGGTTCGCGGCTGTGGGAAGGGTTGTCGTTGATCGTCCGGTAAAGTTTGTGGTGTTCCGTGACGTGATGGCAACAACGTGGAGGCCTGCGAGGGAGTGAATGTTCGTGAGTTAAGCACAAATAGGTTTTTGTTTGCATTTTTTAAAATTTTTTTATAATATTAAGTATAGTGTTAGTATATAAATTTATATATTTAGAAACTATATTAAAAGTATTATTAAACACACAAAATAATTACTTTAATTTGGTGTACTTTTAATGTAGTATAATAAAGAGTTGATTTGACTAAATAAATAGTAAACATGACAGATAAATGTTGACACTGAAAGTTTGATAAATATTGATCATTTTTTAATACTAGTATATTTGAATATATTTTGGATAATATTGATATTATCTAATTTGTTAATTAGATAATATCAAAAGAGTTTGAGTCTATCAAAACTTTTCTATCCTACTGCTATGAGCTCTTATTTCTATGTATTCATCCCATGAAATAATCATGTAAACATGAAACATCCTGACAGAGATCACAATGAAAATGTACATGAAACATCTAGAGAGATCACATAATGTGATCCTGAAAGTAAAAGTCCCTCATCCATGAAGATGCCTGTCGATCAAGTCATTTGAACCCGAAGGCCTTTCAACGAAGAACAAGCTATATATACCATCACTTAAATTCCGGAGGTCTTTCAGTAGTGGAGTGTTCAAGTCATCCAATGGAAGAATCAGAGGAGCATTCAGAGACTTGTACCCACCCATACAACATTGATACTTAACATGTAATTAGAAATTTGAATTCAAATATACATGCATATTCAATTTTCTTTGTTCACAAATTGGCACGCCTATTGGGACAACTCTGCTTCTCATCTCTTCATAGGCACATACCTTTATGGGGGCAAACCCGGTTTGAAATGGAGGAAGCTAAACAATACTCCTTGGCAAGAATTAAAAACGGCCCCATATCTTTCAAGATACTCCTTGGTACGAGTTGGAACGGCCTTATATCTTTAAGTTGTAGTGTCGAGACTTCCTTGCACTATATACTGAGTAGTAGTATATGCTTTCAAGTGGTGTACAAGCAAGTCTCGAGGGAGCATTTGTTGACACTGAAATTTTGATAAATATTGATTATTTTTTAATAGTAGTATATTCGAATATATTTTAGATAGTTTGAACTTATCAAAACTCTTCTATCCTACCCCTATAAATATGAGCTCTTATTTCTATGTACTCATCCTAGGAAATAATCATATAAACATCCCGAAAATATTATTCAGAGATCACAGTGAAAATGTGATCCTGAAAGTCCCTCCTCCATGAAGATCATGCTTGTTGATCCAAACCCCTCCTCCACGAAGATCCATGAAGATCATGCTTGTTGATCCAAACCGCATTAAAGATCAAGTCATTTGAACCCGGAGACCCTTCAACGAAAAACAAGCTATATATATCAGCCCCACACTACATTGCACTCAATGTAACCACACTACATTGAACTCAGTGTAACCAGAATTTTAAATATTAATATATTTTATTCAATTTTCTTTGATCACAGTAAAATATGATAGAAGGAATGTAAAAGTTATTTGACATTCTGAACAATTGCTCCTAATTCAAAATGTCTTTATTTAAAAATTGCACCACAGTTTCTCGAGTGTCATCTTTCTTGTCTTGAAAACTTTATTGGTTAAAATACATTTGTTGCTAATTCACATGACGTGCTTTAAAAGGAATAAAGCATGCATCACATGACGCCATGACGGAATGTATGTTCTTTTCTTGATGATTATCCTAAGAAGCTGAAAGTTTCGTTGTTAAAATAATCATCGATAAAAATTCATATTCAATTGAAGAAATAACTAGAAGATAAAATTAAAACTTGTTATATTAAATTGAAAATTAAAAGTTATTATATTAAGCTATTGACATTAAAATGTTTAGTGAAATTAGTGA
Organism: Ipomoea nil; assembly: GCF_001879475.1. NCBI lineage: Eukaryota > Viridiplantae > Streptophyta > Magnoliopsida > Solanales > Convolvulaceae > Ipomoea > Ipomoea nil. The sequence continues at coordinate 3,715,594 of NW_017619385.1, read as the reverse complement.
TTAAATAGCTTTGAATTATAAAAGATAACAAAAAATTCTGAAAGTTGTGAATTTTACTTTCCATCTAAATAACATAAGGATAGGGTTTGAAATTAAGAGATTTTTTTAAAAAAATCTTATTATTATTGTACTAAATACAACTAAAAGTTTGATAGTAATATAATAAATAAAATAAATAAAATATGAAACAAGAATCTACATCTACAATCTACAAATTTAATAAGACCCAATAAAGTTAGGCCCCTAACAGGAACAAAAAAAAAAATGTTGGGTGTAATTGTTTGTTGAAATGAATGGTTAATATTATTTTTATTTTAGTAATTTTTTAATTATTTTTTCTACTTTACCCTCTATTCACTACTTGAAATTATAGAATTTTCGACCACCTGAAAGTAATCTTAAATCAAGTCGAAAGCAAAAAGTGATCGGAAATAGCAACAAAGGTTTTTCCGGATACCAAAAGTGGTCGGAACAAGGCTTTCGACTTGATTTAAGATCATTTTCAGGTGGTCGGAAATTCCATAATTTCCAGTAGTGATTATATCATTTACTTTTCTTACTTTTCTTAAATATTCCCGCATTCCGTCAGTGTAAATTTTCATAACAGAATATTATGTTAACTATTTATTATTCTTAACTTATTCATTGATTTTCAAGGAAGGTCTTAAATTCGAACCTCATCCCAATCAAAATTGACATAATTGCTAAACATATACTATGAATATGTTAGAGTGCATTTAAAAAAAAAATACAATATAAAATTTAACATGAACTTTGGTAATTAATTAGAATCAAGCAATAGGTATTAATGAACGGTACACCTAATTTATAATCCATGTTCAACACAGATGAGAAACTATGTCTATTATCATTGTCTTTTTGGGGAAGGATGATTTTGTTCTTTTTTAAAGATGCAGTGCGCCAAGGCACTAAAATTGCAGTGAAACACACCATGAGACTAGATTAAATCAAGAATTCATTTATGACGAAAGTGGCATCAAGATGAAGCATGGATCACGCCAATTAATATGATTTTGTGTTGCAAAAATTATGATTGGGTACTATCCATTGAGAGTGTTTTTTCCTCTAAAACTGTTATTGCACCAATTAGTTTTATGAAAAATTATGCCACAGTCATAATTATACATTCTTGAAATATTTACTTTTATGAAAACATTGATACTCTTACATTGATACACGTCAGGATACCGAATGATACTTTAATAAGTTCTAAAACACTAATTTAAAAATATACATTGAGCATTGGACTATTCGTACAATGTACGTGTGATAATTAATTTTTAAGATAACAGAAAGAAAGTTCATTATCGTGGTGTATTTACTAACCGAAAAATATTTCAGTTGTTTAGAGAAAGATAAAACACAAAATTTAAAAAATGGGTACTAATTTAATAAATGAATATTTGGAATTGAAAATAAAAAGTATTGAAACGAAAAGAATTTTTTTTTAAAAATAGGCATTTGACTATTTTTTTCAGAATTGTTCGTTTCTCGCATACTTTTCAACTATACATACAATGTGCCAATGTTTTCTTTCACAAGTCCTTTCACACACTATTAACTGCGTATGACCAATGGGTCAATGAATCTAACTACTCTAAGGGTGTGTTTGGTTGGTGGGTTTTGTCCATAGGAATGGGTATGAAAGTAATTGTTGTTGTTTGGTTGATAGGTTTTTAGAACACTACTATGGGTTTCGAATATCCCATCAATTGAAAACTCCATACCCAAATAGAATAAGGGTTTCATTCCCTTATTCATTCTCAAGCACTACTATTAGTAATCATTCCCATTCCACCCTACTACCAAACATGTTAAATACTTTCACCAAAACCCATTACCATTACCAAGTATTTGATACACATTCCAATTCTGATTCCTATGTGCGAACCAAACACACCCTAAGATTTTTTTTTTTAAAAAAAATATTTTTTAACTCTTTAAGGTCACACTTGTGTGCGACCGTTTCACAGATCTTTATCTTAAAATAGGTTGAGTCGAGTCGGGTCAATATACAAATATAATACGTATACTAGTAAATTAATGTAATACTAAATCAATGAATAAAATGTTTGTTACTTATAAGAGAAATATAATATTTTTTAGGACAAATATAATACTTTTACATCCCTTTAAAAAAAAATAATACTTTTACATTAACATGTAAAACTATTACATTTTTGCTCAAAAGTATTACATTTTCAAAGTAATGATTATTTTATTTTTGATTTAGTATTAGGGCATCCCCATTAGTCATTTTTACTCAACTTTTTGGAACAGTAAAATTTAGGTAGTTTAACTTTTGACAAATGAAGGTCTTAGCTTTTGGAGACATTTTTCTCCTGCAACGTCTCAACTCTTGTCAGATTTATGTGGGACCACCAGTTTTCTTTTTCAACATTTTGGCTGGAGTAGTAGGGCCACTCTGAAATGAATTATATATATTTTTTGTTCTTTTGGCCGTTGCATATTCGCACGGCCAAATTCTTTTTTTTTTTTAATTAATAAAAAAAATTGTTAAATGTTGCCTTTTTTTTTTCTTCGGCCAAACAATTTTTTTTTTCAACGCCCAAATTCCGTTGCAAATTCCTTTTTTTTTTAAAAAAAAAAAATTGTTGAAACATTGTTAAATTTAATTTTGTTGTTATAAATTTTATAATTATAATTTTATTTTGATTTTGATATGTTAAATTTAAATATATTAAAAATAATAATTGTAATTATAATAAATAAAGAAATAATTAAAATATTGAGATAAAATGGTGGACCCACAAAAAGTTGTGAAAAAACTTAAAACTAATGGGAAGAAGAGATTTTGTGATTGAATGAGATAGTTGATGATGAGGTGGATGTTAAGGCCCACAAAAATTTGGAATAAAATCCTCAACTATTGAGGATGCCCTTAGGCTGTCCTCATTCCTGAAAGATGGGTACAAGATGATGTGTAGAATTATGTGAATTTTTTATTTTTGTTTTGTTTTAATTTTTTATCCAAGGTGGCTTAAAAGCTTGTTATAGCAAGCATTCAAGCCCGCAAAAGGCGGCAAATTATGTTGTGAGTACGTGCTCACCTTGCAAAGTGGGCACGGTTCCATATTCATAATTTCTATACTGTAGATTCATAATTTTTATACTGTAGATTCATAATTTCTATACTATAGATTCATAAAATTTATACTTTAGATTCCAATTGTTGAACTCTGTTTTCACAAATCAGAGAACTATATGTTTATAATTGATAACTATACAGTTTATAAATTATGAATTTACAGTACAAATATTATGAATCTACAGTACAGATATTATGAATCTGCACTATAGAAATTATGAATCTACTATATTTAAATTATGAATCTACGATTTAGAAATTATGAATCTAAAGTATAAATTTTATGAATCTACAGTATAGAAATTATGGATCTACAGCATAGAAATTATGGATATGGAACCGTGCCCACCTTGCAAGGTGGGCACGTGCTCACAACATAACGATCCGCAAAAGGCTGCCACGCATGGCTGCCTTTTGACTATTCTTTTTCTTTTTGTTATTTTAATATTATTTTATTATTATATTTATAATATAATATGAAAGTGAGATCACTTTTGAAAGTGAGAGAGTATTGTAGAGATGTAGATAAAATAATTGAAGAATTACAAATTTGATGATGTGGAAGTGGGACCTATTTTTTAAAGTGAGAGAGTATTGCAAGGATAAGGATAGTCTTACATTTGCTAGTATAATTATTACATTTGCATATTAATCTGACCTAATTCAGCCTTTTTTACAAATAAAGATTCGTGAAAATATCTCACACAAATGTGACCTTAAAATGTTAAAAGATATTTAAAAATAAAATAAAAAAACAAAAAATCTTAAAGTAGTTGAATTCATTGACCCATTGGTCATACGGATGAGAACTGATTGTATTATATTTACTGAACTTAATTATAATGAGATCAGATGATGTGAATATATACAATCATGGTTGCAGTAGGCGCTAGGCGCTAGTCGGGCGCCCGGACAGCGCCTAGCGCCTAAGCGGTCTAGGCGGCGCCTAGGCGGAATCTAGGCGGCGCTAGGCGTGCGCCAAAAAAATAGTGGTAGACTTGCAGTTTGACAATTTTAATGAGATTGTTTTCAACATTTAATCAAATAACACATCCAAATAAATGAATTAATGATAATTCATAAGTCAAAACATCAAAACAATGATTTTCAAAAAAAAAAACATTAAAACAATATTACAAATTAAAAATACTCAAATATGAAATACTCAAATACTTCAATCATCTAAAGATTCAAAGTATCAAACTAGCTTACGAGTGTATATATGTCATATTATATATATGTACGCGCGCGTGCGCGCGCGCGCACACACACACACACACACACACACACACACACACATATATATATATATATATATATATATATATAATAAAAAGGATAGGCCGAGCCGATCGGGTTAACTCGACCGAAATGGACGAGTTAACTCGACTAACTTAAACGCTAGGCGGCCAAATCGGCCGAGTTAGGCGCTAGGCGGACGCCTAGGCGGCCGGTAACCTAAGCGGGCGCCTAGAGGGAAAATCGCCACGGTCTAGAGGCGCCTAGCGCCTAGCGCCTAGGCGGGCGCCTAGACCGATTTTTACAACCCTGTATACAATAGAGAGTCACAGTGTGACAAGGATAAGAAGTTCTAAACAGACTCGGATACATAGAGTCCTAATACTCCCCCTCAAGCATAGTGTATACTAGTAACCTGTAGCTTGTCCCTTAGGGAAGAAAATCTAGGTCCAGGCAGAACTTTGGTGAAGATATCAGCAAGTTGATCATTTGTGGAGATGAAGTTGACTTGGATATCGCCCGAAGCTACTCGATCACAAACAAAATGATAATCAATCTCCACATGCTTGGTGCGCGCATGAAAGATTGGGTTGGCACTCATATATGTAGCCCCTAGATTATCACACTATAATTTTGGAGTGGAAATACCCGGAATTTGTATCTCACGCAGAAATGACATAATCCATAGAACCTCAGCACAAACATCTGCAAGAGCTTTGTATTCAGCCTCAGTAGATGACCTGGCAACAGTTCTCTGTTTCTTGCAAACCCAAGATATAAGATTACTTCCCAAGAAAACAGCAAAACCACTCGTGGATTTTTTATCCTCAGGACAACCAGCCCAATCAGAATCAGAGAAGGCATGAATGTCTCTAGATGAGCATCGTCGTATGCATAAGCCATGATCAATTGTTCCCTTAACACACATGAGTACCCATTTGAGCTGCTCCCAGTGTGACATGGTGGGAGCATGCATATGCTGGCATAACTGATTAACTGCAAAGGATAGGTCAGGTCGTGTGACAGTGAGATATTGCAGTGCTCCAGCTAGACTCCTGTACTGTGTGAGATCATCATATAGATCTGAATTGAAGGGGACAGTTTTCGAGACAGAGATAGGTGTAGAAAGGGGTTTGCATTCAGACATTCCAACCCGTTTTAAAATATCATTCATATACCGTTGCTGAGATAAAATAATCCCATTGTCACTCTTAACTGTTTCAATACCCAGAAAGAAATTTGGTTCACCAAGATCTCTGATTTTGAATGTAGCAGACAGTTTGGACAAGAACTGAGACATAATACCCTGATCACTTCCCATTACAAGAATGTCATCCATGTACACCAATAGATAAACCAAAGCAGAGTCTTTAGAGTAATAGAACAGAGAGACATCTGTCTTGGATTCTTGAAAGCCAACTGATAGTAAGAACGTATGTAGTTGATTAAACCAGGCTCTGGGAGCTTGTTTTAACCCATACAGAGATCTTTTTAACAAACAAACATGATTCAGGAAGTTAGCATCAATATACCAGGGGGTTGCTTCATATATACTGTTTCAGCCAGAGATTACCATTCAGAAAAGCATTATGAACATCTAGTGTTTGATAGACCACCCAGATGATAAAACTAGAGATAGAAGGAGTCTTACAGTCGTAGGCTTTACCACTAGACTAAATGTGTCGAATAAATCCTGGCCTGGAACCTGATTAAAACCTTTCGCAACCAGCCTGGCTTTATGCCTTTCAATAGCACCATTAGCCTTTCTCTTCGTACGAAAAACCCATTTACAGCCAATAATATTCATACCTGCAGTGGGTGGAACTAGAGACCATGTGTGGTTATGCAGGAGAGCATTGAATTCTTGGTCCATGGCTTCACGCCACTCAGGATATTTGACAGCTTGAGAGTGACATGTAGGTTTCGTGGGATGCACCTGAGCTGCTAGAGCAAAAAGAGGAGCATCTGGGTTGCTGCGAGTGGCTATAGAGTGAGTACGGACATTGGGCCTGACGGACCGCCCACGTGGTCGGCCTCGCTGGCGAGCAACGGGCTCCACAAGATCACCCGACGAGGTAGCCTGTCCGGGATCCACGGCTGGTTCGAATGAAGCTGGTAGCGGTGGTTCTGGCGGCTCATCATTGGACACGGCAGGAATAGGTGTGCTATGACTGAGAACAGATTCCGCCCAAGGTCCAGAAAACGGACTAGATAGATCCTGCAAAGAAGTTTTAGTAGCAAAGGGGAAAACTTCTTCATCAAATCTGACATGCCTACATGTGTAAATCTTATTAGTATGTAAGTCCATGCAGCTGTACCCCCTAAAGGACTCAGGATAACCTAGGAAGACACATGGAGAAGACCTGTATGACATCTTATGACGATTATATGGTCGAAGATGAGGGTAGCACAAACACCCAAAGACACGAAGAAAAAGATAGGAAGGAGTGGATTTATGTAACAGGAGATGAGGACTAGAGTTATTTAATACAGAAGATGACATTCTGTTAATTAAATAGACAGCAGTCTCAAAGGCAAAATCCCAAAATTTCAAAGGAACAGAGGCATGAGCTAGAAGAGCCAGACCAGTTTCAACAATGTGACGATGTTTTCGTTCAACACGACCATTCTGTTTATATGTATAGGCACAGGATTGTCTATGTTGAATTCCTAATTGAACAAACGAAGAATGCAACTTTTTGTACTCAGCACCTAAATCAGACTGAATGGCCTTTATTTTGCAATTAAAGGATCGTTCAACAAGAGTACGAAATTTATCAAAGATTACATAAAGATCAGACTTTAATTTCATAGGGAAGAACCACGTATAACGGGAATAGTCATCCACAAAGATCACAAAGTAACGGAAGCCAAAAGTAGATAAAGTGGGCGTAGGATCCCAAATGTCTGTGTAAATAAGATCTAGTACATGAGAACTAGAGGAAGCAACACGAGGGAGGGGAAAACGGGCAGATTTGCCTAATTGACACGCATTGCATAAAGAATTATGACAACGAATATTTTCACGAGATCCACTAACTAAACAAGATCGATGTATATGGCTAAGAACATGGTTATGAGGATGACCCAGACGATTGTGCCAAGTGGAAGCCGAGGCACGAGCGGAAAGAAACGCTGACGGAGAGGAACTAGGTAATGGAAGTGTGTATAGTCCCCCGAACTATTGCCCCGAAGAAGTATTTCCTTGGTATTGATATCTTTCACAACAAAAAAAAGAGGGATGAAACTCAAAAAAGACTTTATTATCGGATGCAAACGTGGAACATGAAGTATATCAGACAATGTGAATGATCTAGAATGGGTATTAAAAGAGGCATGACCAACATGACTAATAGATAAACCCATACCGTCACCGACACGCAAGGTGTCATTGCCAAAATATTCTTCTGAGGTGGTCAAACCAGCGATGTCTGGAGTAACATGATTAGTTGCCCCTGTATCCGGGATCCATGTCTGAAGAGTACCAACATCTTAATTATCTTGATATGTTAGATTGGCCTGAGGTGGGGAATCATACTGGTTATAGCATACATGAGCCTCATGACCAGTCCGCCTACATATCTGACACCGAACCTGATTGCCACCAATGTTGCGTCCGCGACCGCGGCCACCACGCCCACGGCCACCTTTCTGTCTACCGCCACCACCACGATTGGACCCGCCGTTCCCACCGTCGTTGCCACCGAATTCTCGTTGACCGCCGCCACGGTTCTGATCTCCGCGACCTGATCGGCAGCCACCGCGTTGAATAGCAAGAGCCGCCGGAGCACCGCCGTAATCACGGTTGGCGATAAATTTCTGGGTGCCGAGAAAGTTCGCCAACTCCTAGAGCGTGACCGGCTGCCCACGGACGGCGAGAGACGCGGTGAGGGCACGGAATTCCAGTCTCAAGCCACGAAAAACAAAGAGATTCTGATCGTCAAGGGAGACGACGCGGCCGGCGAGGGTGAGCTCTTCAACAATCACCTGAGCTCGCCTGATGTAATCCGCAACCGACGAATCACCCTGGTCCAGTCCTTGCAACTGGCCGATAAGGTTTAACGTGCGGGCGCGGGAGGAAGACGACAACGTCTGAACAATGGCCTCCCAAAGGGCACGACTCGTGCGACGTCCGACGGCTATTGGCATGACTTCATCGGAGATGGAGGAGACAAGCATGCACAACAATGCTTGATATTGACGCATCCAAACGGCATAGGCGGGGTTTGGCCGTGGCATTGCGTCGGCGTTGTCGGCGTCGGCAGCAAGGAGGACGGCCGGTGAGGGTTTTCTACCATCAACAAACCCCATTAGGTCATGCCCGTGAAGAAACGGGACGATTTGTGTACGTCAAGACAAATAATTCTTGTAGGTTAACTTGATACTAATGAAGTGATGTGTGGTGGATAGCGACACAATCGACGAAGAACTTGACGACATAGCAGCATCAGACACGGTCCGTTCGGAGGAATTAATAGATCCGTCAGCCATAGGGACGAGAGAAACCCTAGCTCTGATACCAGATGAGAACTGATTGTATTGTATTTACTGAACTTATTTACAATGAGATCAGATGATGTGAATATATAGAATAAAGAGTCATAGTGTGACAAGGATAAGAAGTAGAGAGTCACAGTGTGACAAGGATAAGAAGTTCTAAACAGACTCGGATACATAAAGTCCTAATAATACGCAATTTATGTGTGTGCAAGGACTTGTGGAAGAAAACGACCACATTGGCACATTGAATGTATAGTTCAAAAGCATGCGAGAAACAAACAATTATGAAAGAACGTAAAAATTTGTGTGAGACTGTCTCACTGCAAGACGGGTCAGGTCAGGTTATGATAAAACTGTAATATTTATACATGCAAATGTTATACTTATATGCTCAAATGTAATATTAATCAGAAAAAAAAAAAATTGTTACTTATAAGGGTAAATGTAATACTTGTAAGGAAAATTGTAATACTTTTACAATTCGATTTAAAAGTATTACATTTTTGCTTAAAAATATTATATTTTCCCTTATAAGTAAGGGCCAACATTACTTATTATGGAAAATGTAATATTTTTGATGAAAAAAATAATACTTTTACAACAAAATGCAAAAGTATTACATTTTACCTTATAAAAAAAATTTTATTTCTGATTAGTATTATATTTAAGCATATAAGTATGACATTTGTAAATGACTTTGCCTTTTTTTTTTAGGAATTCTTGATATCCATGGCAGCAGCTTATCACAAGCACCCCACCCCATACGACTAGTTGGAGGGGCTGTTCGCCATTTGAATCAAACAAAGTAGGTAGTACGGGCTTCATAGCAACTTTCATTCTAAAAAAACGAAGAACAAACCTTTAGTCAATAGAAGCCCTACTTCCCTCTTTCCGACCTCATCACTTTAATGAAAGCGCAAACACATTTCTTAGTCATCAGTCTGAGCGCACCCTTGGTACTTCAATAGGGCGAGCAGTTTGATAGTGACTTCTTTCGTTTGGTAGGGCGACGAAAGGCTACTTCAATCTAGGAAACAGCCGGAAACTCGAGAGGGTCGCCTAAAAACACTTTTGTAAATAATTCAAACTTTGAAGTGCAAGTAAATTGTGTTAAAAGTGAAAATAACCGTTTAATGTAGTGCACCTAAGTTCAAGTAAAATGTATTAAAACTATAACAATATAATATACACCGACCATCAATAAATGGACCTAACGTTATCATTAGTTACACCAAATGTTATCATTAAGTGTATCAATGTAAAAAGTAAATTACTTGCACTATTAAGTATAAATATTTCCACTTTTAAATGATTTTTTTGCACCTTATCACCTTGCCACCATTTGAATAAAACTTTATTTGCTTTTAGTAATACATATACAACATGGTTGGCTCATGGAATAGGTCGGGAATGGAATATCATTCGTGGGAATAAACATATTCCATTGTTTATCTTGTCCTTTTATTCTCGAAAATAGCATTTTCATAAATGAGTTATTTCCTTTGCAGTAGGAATAGTCATTCCTAGAGGGCCCCTGGTATTAGCTATTCTCAAGTATTTGGAAATAGTTTTTGTACTATAATGCCAAAAATACCATTTTGTGTTACAACCCTTATATATAATATTTATTTATTTGAATATATTTATTTATATATTAAAAATGTAATTAATTAAATATATGCATTTATATGATATATTATATTTATTAAAGTATACACATAAATTCATTAATAATAATAATAATAATAATAATAATAATAATAATAATAATAATAATAATAATATATTATTATTATTATTATTATTATTATTATTATTATTATTATTATTATTATTATTATTATTATTATTATTATTATTATTATTATGCGAACACACACAGACACACACAAAAGCTACTCTCATGTTCTCGGGAATAACTTTTGCATGTATTACAATGCCAAAAATTTCATTTATACACATGCTAATTATTATTATTATTATATATTTTGTATAAGGGTTTTTATGTTTTTAAAAAACTTATTCCATTTCTATTCCTTTAACTAACCAAATACTGGAATACAATTATTAAAGTTTATTCCTTCCGCGAACTAAATAATAGAATACAATTCATGTTCTATTCCTTACCTATTCCATTCTCTATGGTCACGAGTCTGTTTACAGTCGCGACTGTTGTCATAGTCAACAAGGTTGAAACTTCCAGGAAAAAATAGTATTCTTATTCCTTCAAAATTTATTCTGTGAACCAAATGTGCGGATAGGACAAATTATTCTGTGGACCCGGGTCCAAAAATTCACAATCTATATACTAGGGCTGTGCGTAGGACGGGTTCGGGCGGTTCAATTTATAGAACCGTTCACCCGTCCGGATTTCGGATTGGGAAAAACTACCCCAATCCGTTCGAATTAAGTACAAAATCCTTTCGGATTTCCGCTGTTCGGATAGGGTCGGGTGGGGGTCGGGTTTCGGTTTTAATTTGGATTATAAAACATACCAACAAAAAAACTGTAAAAATGTTGAAACTTAATAACTTAAAACTAAATTACCGTAGCTATGTAGGCATTTAGATACATATTGCAAATTGCAAATTGCAATTACAATTCACAAAAGTTAAAAGTTCAAACTGACCAATTCCAACTGGTGTTCAAAAAGCAAAAATGAAGTTCACAAAATCAACAATTCTCAAATCTAAACTATTACTGATTTACTGGTTTACACTTCACAACACTAAACTACTAAAGTACTCAGCAATCAGCATTAGTCAGCAATCAGCATTCATCCATTCCTCATCTTCCTGCTCAATTATAAAACCATTAAAGGCTTTAAACTTTAAAGCCAATAAAGACAAAGAGAACTACATGTCTACATATGACATATCAACTGAAGATAATAAATAATAATAATAATAAGAAAGGCTCAGATTGCTTTTTTCATATCATTTTAGAGTTGGGGGCAAATTGCTTCATGAGTTTTGTCTCAAAGCAACATACCAAACACCCAAAGTCCTTTTAATTCAGACAAATGGTGGAAGCATCATCATAGCCATAAGAAACACAAACTAAACAGAAAGGAGACTATGAGAGGAAGGGAAGTGATATAGACAGGTTCAGATTGCATAGATTGCACAGTAGGGGATGCACACTGCACATGGTAGGTGGCTGTATAATCATTAAAAACAGCACAACCATAGAAGATTGAACCTTTTCAAAGCATGATTTTCCTTTATCATCACCATATAACTGGGCAAATTGGGCAAGCATGTACTCAATCTTATCCCTACGATCCAAAATATTAGCATAGAATATCAACAAGTTCATTTTTTCAGGATCTCCCCAATATTTTTCAAATTTTTGTTTCATATGGGACCCCATTTCCTAAAAAAACAGACATAACACAGAAAAAATAAAATCAAAGTCAAACACAATTCACAGATGCATACAAACACATTCAGAAAATGTTAACAATTTACCTTTTCAGAGGTTGAAACAGAGTTAACCATGTCATCCAACATGCAACCTAAGTCAGAAATCTCATAAAAGAAAGTATTTGAAGTGACATAGAGAGAACCAGATATTCTCACAGTCATCTCATAGAAGCCTTTCAGAAAATGGACTAAGCTTTGCACAGAAAGTCAATCCATAAAATTTGGAATAGAATCAGATAAGTCAGCACTCATTGAGGAATCATTCTCATAAGCTTCAAATGCCCTCTGGTATTGAAGGGCAGTGTTGAGCATCATGTATGTGTTGTCCCATCTTGTTGGAACATCAAGTTGTAATGCACATTTGGCTTCCACCCCATTAAGCACAGCAAGCTCTCTAAACTTCTTGAGTCTGGCAGGAGAACTCCTCACCCATCTCACAACATCTCTAACTTTCTTAACAGAAGGACCTGCATATCTCAATCCATCCTGGACCACTAAGTTCAATACATGGGCTATGCACCTCATGTGCATATATTGAACCCTAACAGAAGACCCACCCCAAGACAGAAGTTTGTTCTTGAAAAACCTCAAAGCTGTGTCATTTGAAGAGGCATTATCAACAGTAACAGTGAAGACATTTTTTATCCCCCAATCAAGAAGACAACTCTCAAGGGCTTTGGCTATGTACTCTCCCTTATGAGAAGAAATTGGGACAAAGGAAATGATCTTTTTGTTAAGCTTCCACTGATCATCAATGAAATGTGCAGTAATGCACATGTAATTTATCCTTTGGACAGAGGTCCATGTATCAGTGGTCAAGCTGACCCTTTGAGTGCTCACCCTAAACAACTTTTTTAGGCTTAGTCTCTCATCTAGGTAAATCTGGTCAATGTCTCTAGAAATGGTCCACCTAGAAGGGATTTGAAACCTAGGACAAGCAACTAAAATGAATTTCCTAAAGCCATTTCCCTCAACAATCCTAAAGGGAAGTTCATCAACAATGATCATCTCACACAATGCCCTCCTAATAGCCTCTTGGTTGAAAACCCAAGTCCCCAAAACCCCCTCAGAAGCTTCTGTTCCAGAGGTATAAACCTCATTAAAGGTGAGAAGAGACTGCCTTGTATCCTTAGAATGAGGATTTTTTAGGCAGGCCACCCTGGTTTCTCAATGAGGAAGTGCCATGCTTTTTACTTTCACATTTATAAATTTTTACACGATAAATGCATTTGTCCTTAACTACTGGTCCCTCAGTATCACCTTCACCTACAGGACCACGGATCTTTTCAAAATGATCCCATACTTTGGATCTAGACTCCACCTCTTTCCTCTTCTTTGTAGGAACAATAGGAGGAGAAGGCATAGGATTTGTCTGAGGATTTCTCTTAGTACCTGGAGCTTCTACTCCATGCTCCTCATCAGTTGAGGTTGGAGGGTGTCCAGATGCACTGATGCTTTCCATCTATAAAGATGGGCATCAGTAAACAAATATATCCAAATAAAGCAGACAACCAAACAGATTTGAGATTACAAATCATAAACATGTAACATATTACAACATATTTTAGATTAAAGCTTCCACCATACATAGAAGTATAGAACATACTCAACATACTCAAGCAGATTAGCATATTATATATTACACTTCCACCATTAAATCCATAAATCAGATTTGCATTTTTCAAATCATCATCTAAATGGAATTGCCCAAACCTTACTGCCTTAGGACTTAAGAGGTTTAGGGCTTTGTGCTCAACTGCTCATACAATCAACACAAATACACAATACAATTCAATCTCATAATTCATAAAATCCATAATCACATTAATGAAATTTAGGCTTCCACCACTACAATATGTAACATAATTACATATATACAGTCTGTACAAAGTTAAGGGTCCGATTACCATAAACATGAAACCATATATCAGGAATTTGACAAATTCATCATTTATATGGAAAACCCGAAAAATTAGGGCTTAGTGAGCCAGTGAGTCACTGACTCACGTACAAAGTAGGGCTCACAAAGTCACAATTTCATCACAAATCGCAGAATAATGCAAATAATCAGAATATACAGAAACCCCACAAACTATCCAAGTATCAATCATAAATAACACAACTTACACAAGAACCCTAAAAAAGCAGTATTAAAACATGTTTTCGATTACTTGATTTCTCCAATATTTTCCCGGAGAACTAGGTCTTCAACTTCACTCTTCAAGCAATCAACACAGCCACACAGGGACACTGGACGACGTCTGGACACAGGGGCTTCCACCAAGGCTTCGCTGGCTTGAGAGTTGAGGCTTCCACCACGGCCCACGGCTCAAGAGTAGGGTTGTGCAGAACGAGTGAACTACAGAACCCTCGAAGCCTCTGAGAGACTGAGACTCTGAGAAGATAAGAGAGTGAAGACTGAAGAGTGTCTAAGTCTCAGAGAGTCTGAGTCTCAGAGAGGGTGAGACTTGAGAGAGTGAGAGAGTGAGAGAGTGAGAGAGAACTGAGAAGTAGAAGCTACGCAGCTGAATAATGAAACCCTAGCTTGTATAACACATATATATATTATCCCCACATGACATCGTATTATCCATATACATAATATATATATATATATATATATATATATATATATATATATAGTTTCGGGTTTTCGGACAGATCGGGTTGCTTTTAAGCAAACCCTAACCGATTATATATTAAATCAGAAATTTGAAATAAAGGGCGTCGGGTTGCTAATCGGGTTCGGTTATCCACTCCGAGAACGATGGCAGGGCGCGGGTCGGACGGGTTTGACAGGTTGGACGGGTTGTGCACAGCCCTACTATATACTGAATACTCACAATTTACATACTGAATATTCACAATTTATCTACTGAATATTCACAATTTAGATATTGATTGTTCACGATTTTATATACTAAATTTCATAATTTACACACTGAATATTCATAATTTGAATTGTGAACATTCAGTATTTAAATTATAAATTATAAATATTCAATATATAAATTGTGTATTTTAACCCATGTCCAATTTAAAAGGTGGACCCGCGTCCATGACATAACTATGCGCTGATAGTGTCTATCTTGAATTAGATGGTGCCCTCCCTACTTCTATTCACGGTATATAGAAAATCATAAATTTAGTCAAATTTTAATTTTTGTTATTCAAAACTGTAGCGCCCAATTTCACTGACCGCCACCTAGAGACAGGGTATGAAATACGTTATAGGCTACAAAAGAATTTCCGCACATAAAAAGTCATACTGTGCATTTCTCTATCTATTAAACTTATTCATCACTTTTGAAATTTATATGAGGTGTTTGATAAATAGTTGTTAGTTGATAGCTTATAGTTGATTGCGGATTGGCTTAACTAATAGCTGTTAGTAGATTGGGTTAATGAGTTTGACTAGATGATAGTATTAGTTGGTTGTAGAGGGATATTTAGTAAATTAGTTATTAGCTGATTACATGCCAAATGACTTTTATTGGTATGAGTATATTATATTATTTTAACCAATAATAATAATAAGCAAAAAGGGCCAAATATGTTGCTAAATTTTATCTAAAAAGTCAATTCGGTCCTTAAACTTTTAGAAGTTGCAATTAACCATCAACATGTTATATTGAGGTAACCTGGAGGGTGTGGTTGTGTGGAAGGGACTCATCCATCCTTAACCAAAGGTCAAGGGTTCGATCCATTAGAGTTCCGACACCAATCCGACATCTCCGACGACTAAGGTCGGTGGCATCGATGATGAACTATCGTCGGTCACCTTATACTATCTCCGACGACTAGGTCGTCGGCAGCGACGATGAACTGTCGCCGGTCACCTTATACTAGAGAACCGAATTGTCACCGACGATGGTTGGATACTTGGATTGGCACCGTGACCCTAATGACATGTAAATATGTAATTGTAGGTGATTTATAGGTTTTTTTTTTCTTTTTTTTACTTCATTGCCTTAATATAACATGTTAATGACTTTAATTGCAACTTCTAAAAATTTAAGGGCCTAATTGACTTTTCAGATAAAGTTCAGGTGTTTATTGGATCTTTTTTCTTAATAATAATAATAATAATAATAATAATAATAATAATAATAATAATAATAATTATAATTATTATTATTATTATTATTATTATTATTATTATTATTATTATTATTATATGTTCACGGCTTAGGAAGCCCGTGAACACTAATTAGTAATCATATTTTTAGTGGCGGAGCCACAGTAAGAGCTATGGGGCGAGCTATCCCCCTCCCCCACCCACCCCCTTATATATGTATGTATGTAAATGTCTATCAAAAACATTATATTGTAATATATAATATATTTTGTATTTGAATTGAATCTTATTATGGATATTTGATATTTTGTCATTGACATTTCTAGCGTCATTTAAATTCTCCCCCCCCCCCCTCCCCTCTCTCCTTAGATGATTTTCTGGGTCCGTCTCTACACATGTCACATTGCTAATTACATTCACGGTAGTGACGGTACTAGGTAACAGGCTTATCAGCCCTGTTGATGGGCTCAAGCACCCAAATGTCTAGTACCGTAAAAAGACAATGAGAGCAATGAGACTGGCAGATGGGATTACTGGACCTGTCTACACAATCTCGTTTTGAATATATATATATATATATATATATATATATATATATATATATATAGGGTAAGGTTCCAGTGAGAACATGTACTTAGGTGAGAACGTGAGAACACATCATGTGCATCCATCTAATATTTTTTAATGGTCTAGATTATATTAAGTGTGTGCGAACGCGCATTAAATGTGTGCAAACGCGATTTAGTGTGTTTGCACACATTTAATGTGCGTTCGCACACACTTAATGCGCGTTCGCACACACTTAATCTAATCTAGACCATTAAAAAATAATAAATAGATGTACATGATGTGTTCTCATGTTCTCACCTAAGCACATGTTCTCATATGATCCTAACTCTATATATATATATATATATATATATATATATATATATATATATATATATATATGGTGACAGGTTCCCGTGCGGATGTGCGGTGGATTAATGTGCGTGAGATTTGTACACAATGTGCGTGAGTGTTGTGCTTAATGTGCTTGAGATTTGAACTTAATGTGCGTGAATGTGTAAAATGCAGCAGAAAATATTCATATCAGCTTCTTCCTCATTCCCAGTAGCCATTGCCCCTTCCCCGATGATGATGATGCGGAGGCGGGCTATGGTGGTTAAGAATTATGGGAGTAATACAACAGAAATTCACACTTAACTGCTGTGCAAATTTTACTGTGCGTGCGTCATCTATATAAACATGCGTCATCTATATAAACATTCAACTGCACTGGAGGTAGCTGATAATCCAGAATCCATGGCTAAATTGAAGGAAGAATTAACAAGAAGCTTGGGCGTTAATGTGCGTGAGTTTCTGTTCTGCTTCCTTCTGAGCTCGTAATTATGAAACACTCACGCATATTAAGCACAAATCTCACGCACATTAAACACAATACTCAGGCACATTAAGTACAAAACTCACGCATATTAACATGACGCACATTAAGTACAAACCTCAGGCACATTGAGTACAATTCTCACGCACATTAAGTATAAACCTCACGCACATTAATCCACCGCAAATCTGCACGAGAAGCCACAAATGCACCTGATCCCTTCCCTATATATATATATATATATATATATATATATATATATATATATATATATATATATATATATATATATATATATATATATATATATATATATATATATATGGAGTGTTTTGCAGAAAATAATTAATTTAAAAAAAAAAATGTTTTAAAACACTAATTTGAGCTATTTGAGGTCAAACAATGATAAGCTATGTTAGCGATAGTAAAAGTTTGGTTTCAGCTTCATTCGAAACTGATTGTTTATCTAATACTTTTCTACTATCTACTATAGATATATAGCGTGCGATGTTGGTTGCTTTCTTTTGAAAATCCTTTCACGCAATAAACTGCCATTAATTTCGTAAGACCACCGACGCATGCATTGGTCCACGTGCTTTGAATCTTTTTGTTTGTTTATTGTGATGAAAATTCTAATGTACGACGTTTGAAAAGTTTTGCTGTGCTTATCGATATTCGACATGTGTGTTTGGTACACATTAAGAATGGAAATAAAGCTTATACTTAGTTTTGATTATTTCTTTAAGAGTTAATGAATGATTTGGTACTCAATTATTAGTGAATTGTTAATGTAGTCTTTCAATTGCTTATTTATCAATTTAGTTTTCGAAAACAATTATTTTTAGTTGATTTAGTCTCTCTGGTCGTCGATTTGGTCCTCGAAAACAATTGTTTTTAGTCGATTTAGTCCCCTGATCATCTACGGAATACGGCCCGAGGGACTAAATCGACTAAAAATAATTGTTTTCGGGGACCAAATCGATGAATAAGCAATTGAGGGACTACATTGACAGTTCGTTAATAATTGAGGGACCAAATTGTTCATTAACTCTTTTTTTAATTAGAAATTTTATCTATGTAAATTTGAATTAATACTTCTAGATTTTTGTTTTGATTTTTTTTGTATTTATATTGATGCTTTGGATGTCATTATATTATGATGGCACAAGTGTCAAATAAACCCATCTACTACTGCGAAGTGCTCAATTTCTACCACGAACTAAATTAAGTGTCAAATAGGTCCATCTACGAGTTAAATTTGTTCAATTAACTTTTTTTACAGGTTAATAACAGGTTTCCTATTTAATTATTAAAATAAATAAAATAAAATAAAATAATAAAAGAAAAAAGAATACAGCCACCGGCTATCCTCGCCGGACAGCCGGTGGCTGCCATTTCAAAGACAGTTATGGCTGTCTGGCCAGGACAGCCAGTGGCTGTATTTTTTTAATTATTTTTTTAATAATTTTTATATTATTTTGAAATTATTTTTTTAATAACTAAATTGGTAACCTGCAAAAACAAGTCAATTACCTGCAAAAAAAAAGCTAATTGAACAAATTTAGTAAGTAAGTGTGGTTAATTAGCGTTTAATTTAGTTCATGGTGGGAATTGAGCACTTGACAACAGTACATGGGTCTATTTGACACTTCTCCCTATTATGATCAATTGATTTAATTTTTTGTTTTTTTTAAAAACATTTATTCATATTATAGGTTCATACATAACCAAACATCAATATTGTAATCATTCTAATTTCACTCTACTACCAAAGATACAAAATATTTTCACCAAAACCTATTACCATTACCAAATATTTGATTCTCTTTCCAATTCTGATTTTCATGTGCAAACCAAACACACCCTAAATTGTCCATAATACAATTATGTCGGTATGCAATATGTTGACTTGTATTATAGTTATTATTATTGTTGAGACAAGTGTTGATAATAACAAGTATAATCAAACATATGTACATAGTTGTATAACTCGGGAATCAACATATAAGAAATAATCTAAATATTAATGAGTTAATTTCAATGGAGGTCCATTGTCTTTGATGGTAATTCTAAATTTAGTTATAGATTATCGTTTTTGTCATTTAACATCTCAGATTTTTTTATTTTTTTTTGAGACACTTTTGATTGTTTTGATGATTTTTCCTGTGAGACTTTATTTTAGCTTTTAGGCTAGGAAATTTTTATTTCTTCAAAATTTTTTTTCATTTTTTTGCATGTTTAATTGTTTTTGTTCAACCTCCGTCTAGATTGCCGACTCTCTTCTCATGTTTTTGCCATCCCCTTTTAGTATGTAATATGTTACTAATGTTAGACGACTTAATTTCCATTGTAAAATGACTTGTTCTTTACTGATACATATGGGCAAACCCATCAATGGGTTTTAGTGCAGAGATTTTGAGCCAAATAAGATAGTGAAGGTTGGGATAGAGGTAAAGGGGAAAAAAAAAATTTAAAACCAGAAGAGTCAAATAGGTTTGTTTTCAAAAAAAAAAAAAAAAAAAAAAGGTTCATTTATTACTTTAAGGCCTCGTTTGGTTCGCGGAAAATATTTTAAGGGAAGTGGAATTGAAATTCAATGGAAAAACAATTACTAGGAAGATGAATTTCATTGTTTGGTTGGTAGAAAAAGAATTATTGTGAATACTAATTCTATTGTTTGGTTAGATTTGAAATTGTTAAGAATAACGAATATATCGACTTATATGCCCCTACAAATTAATAAATGTAATATAATTTAAAAAAAAAAAGTAAACAAGGGTAAAATAGGCATTCCATCTCACTTTTTCTTCCCATCTTCCGTGAAAAACAAAATCCTTGGTTCAACCAAGGATTTTGTTTTCCTCAAATTTGAGGAATTCATTTTCTAATGGAAAATGAATTCCATGAACCAAACACAAGAAAATAACATTTTCCTCCACTTTAAGGAAAATGTTTTCCTTTTGAAAACATTTTCCATGAACCAAACATCCCCTAAGTGTTCAATTCACACCATGCGCTAAAATAAAGTTTAATATGACACATTAACTTGTCAAATTTCTTTCATTTAGCATTTACTTAGGTTTCTCTTCAATTTTGATAATAATTTGTTTTCATGTTAACATGATGTGGCAAGTGATATTTATTTATTTTAAATGGAAAATACTTTACAACCAATTCTTTCTCTTAAAACTCAATATTAATCTTCAACCTCTGAAGAAACTCGCTCTTTCTTGACGGTACTTGCAACTGTAATGTTTCAAGTTTCAACTAAAATGAGAAATGTGAACACTGCACAACTCCATTACCGTCGAGTATGAATCTCACTACTGTAGACCCAACCCAACCGCCACCATATCCATCATAGCAGCTTTAGCCCTTCCTGTATTGTTTGTGTTTTTATTGGAAAAATTACATTTTTTTTTCTCATGAATTATATGGTTATAGTATCCCCACCCACCCAGTTTATTAAAATTGCAAATCAGAAAAATTGGATCCTGAATCCTCAACCAGCGATTCGAAATAGGAACAACTACTAGCATTAGCTTAAAATTAGAATTGATTACATCTTTGTTTTTTTTAGTATTATTGGGCAGTTGATAACCTGGAAGATACACTGTGTTGTTTGTCGCAAAAAAAAAAATAAATAAAATAAATAAAAAAAATAAAAATCAAGAACAAAAACAAAAACAAAATCAAACAAAACAAAAACAACAACAACAACAACAACAACAAAAAAAAAAAAAAAAACTAACAAACAAAAAATCAAAAACAAAAAAAAAAAACAAGAAAAGCAAATAAGTCAAAAATGGGTGATTGGGGACAAAATGGGTGTGATTGAGTTTAAAAGTCAACAATGAAGTTTACAAATGAGTTAAAATCAAAATAGTTCCCCGATTATACCGTAATTACTAATTTGGTCCTCGATCATTTTTACTCAATTAAGTCTTCAACTATGCAATTTTTACTCAATTTAGTCCTCTGTTAATTTGTGTATTTGTTGACTGTCAAAAGTGGGGATAAAATTGTAATTTTACATGCTTTCTCCATACTCTTCATTTAGCATGACCGAACCTGTTAGTGTCGAAGCAGTGGTTGTGCATCAAAAAGCCGAAGGATTTGATTTCCAGCGATTTTTTGACGGTTGGAAGCTTATCGGAGCGTATTGATGCATGGTTTGGCTCTGCTAAAGGGGAAGGAAGTAGAAAGCTTGTAAAATTACAATTTTATCCCCCACTTTTGACAGTCAACAAACAGTCAAATTAACAGAGGACTAAATTGGGTATAAATGGTAATCAGGGATCAAATTAGTAATTACGGCATAGTCGAGGGACCATTTTAATTATTACCTCTTTACAAATTACCACGTCAACCAAGTTATTTTTATTTAATTCCATATCAATATTGTGGAAGGATTACCTATGGAAAATCTCGAAAAAGATGTTAAGTGATTTTTTTTTTTTTTTTTTTTTGCAGTTAATGTGTCAAATTAGATCTTATTTAAGTCCTAAGGTGTGGATTGAACACACGTAAATAGTAGATGGACATATTTGACCTTTTTGCCAATAAATTGACAAATTATTGTGTGCACCATGGTCCACACAGTTTGTGTGGACCATAACAAAAATTACATTTTTAATATACTGAAAATATATATTATTCGTGTACTGAATGTACATTATACAAAATAATGTACTTTTACATACCGAGTACAATGTACATTTTTAATATACTAAAAGTACATTATTTGTGTACTAAATTTACATTACTTGATAGTATAATGCACACCGTTTGTCCACACAATAATAATTGCAAAAAAATGAACAGGGATCGAGTCTCACCAGCGGCAGTGTGAGAGCAACCTCTCAAAGTTGGGGGCTCCTTGTGCGCAGTAAGCAAATGTCTAGCCTCTGTGATTCATGTTCAATTGAATTACCATAATTTACATTCTCGCAGATGTTCTATCGAGCCGGAGTGTAGGGAACTCTTAAGGTTGGGATTCAATCTTTTGGAAAGAATAATAATTGCAAAAAATTAAAACCCAGAAATTTAAAATAAATAAATAAATAAAATGCGCCGCCATACGCGAACGCAAGGCAACAACAATTTTTTCCCTTTTTCTTTGTAGATCCCACAAAAAATTAATTCTCGTGCAACGTACTCTTTCTTTTCTCTCTTCTATTCTCCTCCATCTATGTCACCTTCTCTCACATTGCAATTGCATCCACATAATAAAAAAAAAATCCAAAAAAAAAAAAAAAAAAAAAAAAAAAAACAGACTTTAAAATTCTCCAACATAAATATCTACTGTGTTGTCGTGCCCATAAGACAGTAGAATTATCTTAAACATGGTTACACCTACGCTCGAAACGTTTTTAGCTTAATTGTTCAAACTATTGGTGAGTCTCTTATAAAACCGTCTTACATATTTTTTCTGTATGACAGATTGTATTTACAAAGAAATGTAATTTAAAAATATTATGTGTGTAAATCTAAGTTATATACCTGATCTTTTGTCCGTATTTTAAGGTTAATACTTAATATGCTTGTATATTAAATATTTTATCATGACAAAATTATCTCAATTCTGGTATAACACTGTTAATTTTCTGTTAAAAATATTTAAGGAGCATTTATTAAACATAATATTATAACAATCTATTTAGTCATACCATATTTATTAGTCAATTTATTAATTTATCCCCAAATTATTAGCTAACATATTTAAATTACTTCCTTTTTCCATTATAAACATAAATAATACGTAGTATGATAATAATTAATTTCCAATTCGTCAAATAGTATCTCCTTTTTTTCAAAATATATGACTTTTACAAGTATAACTATAACTATGATGAGCTAAAATAATTTTAAAATTATTTTATTGATAATTTTTTTATGAAACGATAAAAAAAAAAAAAAAAAAAAACTATTTAATACAATTGAATTATTATTTTAATATTGGAATCAAAGTCTCAAGCCTTCACACATTGCGCGTAAAAATGACTAGCACTTATGATGCATTGATACATATGGAAAATGTAATACTAATCCGAAATAAATGTATTGTTTTAGATTTTGATGATACCAAATTATAAAAATTTTAGTCCTCAATTATTTTATTTTTTAGATTTAGGATTATTTATGCTCTACATTCGAATAGTCCGAATGGTACCTCGAGTAGTCACAATTCGGTTCAGCAAATCAATTCGAATGATAACTCAAACGGTCACGTTTCGGTTAGTTTCAACAAACAATTCGAATAAGTAACTCGAATGGTTACCTTTCGAATGGCTTGAGATGAAGATTAGAAGACTAGAAGACTGAAGATTTGAAGAGTAGAAGACTACAAGACCGAAAGGTTGTAAAGACCGAGAGGTGGAAGGGCCTACCTTTTGAAGTATGAGAAGAACGAATGGTAAGGACAACCATTCGTAATCGAAAGGTTTCAAAAGGTCAAAAGATGGAAGGACCTACCTTTTGAAGAGTAATAGGGATGAATGGTAAAGTCAGTCATTCGTATCCGAGAGGTTTAAGGTTCGAAGCATTAATCTAGTTAACCATTCGTACAAGAACTGCTCGGGATATTCTCTGAGCCAACAGTTCGAAACCTTAAAGACTGAGCGAATGTGTCCAATGCTAAGTGAGTCGTACGAACACATCTCAAGAAAGATATTTCCTTAAATGCCTTGACATTTTGTGCAGAACAAAAAGATATGTTCAACGCCAATTAAGTCTTTAACGGTTGGAAAATCTGACATGCTCACCTAACCTTCGGATTATCCGTTATCCTCTACACGCTGGTCAATAGCCGTTTGGAATTGGTTTGCCTCCAACGAAACTATTTCAACGTGCCTATAAATACCTTCTTCCAAAACTGGAAAAAAAAAAGGGTTGGTCAACTAAAAATTCTAAGTGTTCAAAGTTTACAAGAGTTTTCATTTAGCGACCAGTGATTGAGAAAGAGAGACAAGCTACAAAGTTTACATCCAGATCACAAGAGACTTGAGTTTCTTTCAAAGAGAATATCAAGATCATCAAGCCAAGTTCTCTTTGTTGGAGAAAGAAAAATATTTTCTTCCAAATTTGTATTTCTCTACTTGGTAATAGTAGAAAGAGGCAGAGTAAACTCAGTGTGGAGTTGAAAAACTTGGTGGAGTTCACGATTGGCTTTGTTTTCAAAGCGTGAACGTTTGGTTATTGTACTTAGGGACTAGTGCAATCCTCTTAGGAGTTCCAAGAAGAAGAGTGGAGTAGGCTGAGTTGGCCGAACCACTATAAAAAAATATTATGTCTCTCTTTTTATTTACTTACTGTTTTCATTGAATATAATCAAGAACCAAACCTAATATTTTACAAGAATAAATCTACGTGCAAACAAACTTTAAAAATGATTAATTCAATTTCCGTTGTGCATACTCTCAAAACATTAAAGTCACTTATCTGGTACTTTAACAAATCATAAAATTTTCTAAAAAATATACTAGTCTATTCAACCCCCTCTAGACTTGTACCCTAACCCTCACCAGGACCAACATATACTTTTGATGAAAATTGTTATACTTTTAGAGTCCGTTTAGAAACGCGGAAAATGACTTCCTAGAAGTCATTTTTTGAATTTTCTAGTGTTTGGATACTCAAGAAAAATGAAGTCAAAGGAAAAATTCATTATGGTCAATGAAAAAAATGGTCAATTTGGTGAAAAATGTCTTCTTCATTTTTGAGTCAAAAGACAATTTTCAAATTCTTTATTTTTCATTTCTCTTATTTCAATTCTTTTTTAAGTTAGTTTCCAGATTAATATTATTATTATTACCGCCACCACCGCCCCACCACAACATAATCACAACATCACCACCACCATGACACGACCACCACCACAACTACCACACCGCCACCACTACCACCACTATCACCACTACCACACCACCACCACCACCACCACCACTGTTGTAACACCCCATGTTACGATCTTCAAACCCGGATTAATTATTGAATTAATCCCGTTAACAAATGGTTAAAAAGGGGTTTAATTTGGTTAGGATTCCCTTAATTAATTAGTACGGCCCACATTGGATCATGGACCATTGTCTATATTAAAGACTTTAAGCTGGATAAGAACGAGAGTAGGCCTTCTACCATCCATATTCTAATTAGGATTTCCTAACTCTATAAATAGGGGATTAGGAAGCAATTAGAACCCTCTCACCTATCATAACTCTATTACACGAAATTCCTCGAAGAATCCTAGCAAAAGGGATTCCCCACCACCAAGCCTAGGAAGATCAATCGAAGGAGAATCTTAGAGAAGGACCTTAGTAGCCAAGGGAAAATTGATTAAGGCTAAGAGGTAACCATGTCTTACAAAACCTATTTTCCTTGCTATCTATTATTGATTGGCTCCGTTGAATGATTGAATGTATGATTTTGGCATACATGCCTTATTAGAGCGTATCTTTAGGAATTTGTGGTATGAATTATTATTACTCTTGATATTCTTGGTGGCCCTGTGTGGTCTTGGTATGTTATTGCATTTAATTATATATGTTTAGAGCTTGTCCTTAGGGTTTATATTGTAAATCTTGTTGTTGTGATGTTCTTGGTGTTCTTAGGTGGGTTTATGCATGCTCGGGTATTGATTCAAGGTTAGGGCTTATTTTTAGGGCTTCGCATATAGATTTCTTGATGATATTGAGGTTCTTGATGCTCTTGGACCGTTATGTGTTTAATCTCGAGTCTTGGCATGTTTAGGGATTGTGTCTAGGGTATAATTGTGGTGTTTCTTGGTTTAATTCTTGTTGTTCGAGTCCATGTTATATGTTGGGATGTGTTTGGACTTGGTTTTGGATTTAATTGATGAATTCCCGGAAGGGAAAAATGCAGAGTTACCATCGTAATGTGTGTGAGTTTTATGCTTAATGTGCGTGAGTTTTGTGCTTAAAGTGCGTGAGTCGTGTGCTTAATGTGCGTGAGTTTTGTACTTAATGTGCGTGAGTGTATACTTAATGTGAGTTGTGTGTGTGTGTGTGTGTGTGTGTGTGTGTGTGTATATATATATATACACACAGTGTAAGGTTCCCATGCGGTTGAATGCTTCCCGTGCGGTTGTGCAGTTGATTAATGTGCGTATGGTTTGTACTCAATGTGCGTGAGTATTGTGCTTAATGTGCCTGAGATTTGTACTTAATGTGCGTGGGTGTGTAATGTTAATGTGCGTGAGTTTTGTACTTAAGGTGTGTGAGTCTTGTGCCTAAGGTGCGTGAGTTGTGTGCTTAATGTGCGTGAGTGTGTTCTTCATCCACTGCTGCGAAAATTATGCGCATCCACTGCTGCATTTTGTCTTGTTTTCAACATAAAATCAGAACAGCCATATGTGCGTTTACATATATCCATCCATTCACACAATCAGATCAGAAAAGCTTCACCCACCTTCTCTTTCTGTTCTGATTCCATGTTGAGTGCTGATCTTTGTTAATTTCGATAGTTTATGAGGGGAAAAAAAGAAGCTACAAGGCATTATGGAGCAGACCTGAGCAGCTGAGCTTGATTAATATTAATGCTTTTTGTGAATCAAGTTTTAGAAAGGCAACCTGTGCGTGCATAAATGAGTTAACATCCTTAAATTTTTGACTGTGAAGTTGATAATTCAATATAGCTCGTAATTCTGAACTCAAGTCATGCACATTAAGTACAAACTCCACGCACATTAAACACAATACTCAGGCACATTAAGTACAAAACTCACGCACATTAACATTACACACTCACGCACATTAAGTACAAATCTCAGTCACATTAAGCACGCGACTCACGCACATTAATTATATAACTCACGCACATTAATCTACCGCACAACCGCATAGAAAGCCACAAATGCACTCGATCCCTTTGCACACACTCCTTCCTTGAGATAACTTCACATCTCATTAATCAAACGTCCCACAATGTTTGAATAAAAATACTAATTTCTCTTCAGATACAAAGTCGCATTTGTTGTAATTGTCCCCATTGGTTCATTAATTCCTAACCGGTGAATTGCAAGCAACTTCATAGTATGAGCTATAACATGGAAATAGCAAATAGTACAAAAAGTAGAGATAGAAGTAGAGATGAAGCAATAGGGAGAAAGTTAGAATTTCAACATAATACATCAAACATCCTTACAAAGTTGGGGATACAACATATATATACTATACTAATATTAATAACAATAATAATGCTGACTTGTTACAAATGTTATAACCGTTACAATAATGTCCACACTTAATATCATTTATATCAGCATTTGAATTGTTTAACCAATCCCCAAAAAAAAAATAAAAATAAAAATAAAAAATCCAGTGACTTAAAGACTGATCTGATACCGGTGACGTAAAGATGGTTCTGATACAGATTCAATGTAAAATGCTTTTTCGGGCATTAACTATATCCTTCTACAAATATGAAAATCAAAATCAAAATCAAAATCAAGAGTGCTGTGGGGATGGGGGGAGGGGTAGATACCAACTTTACACGTCCTTTCTCTTCCAGTAAAAATAAGAAATAAAAAGAATAAGAAGAAATCCATTATGGATACCCTTGCCAGCTTACTACTACAAGGAAAACACATTAAAGAGGGGGTGTAAGAAACAATTCAACGGAATACCAAAATGGATCAAAGGGCGAAGAGATGGCACATAGAATTTTGAGATACTATGGCAAAGATGGATTATCAGAGGTGTCTCGACTTGGTTTCTTTAAACAGCTCGGCTTCTTCCTCAAATCCCAACCAGAATTGTACTGAAGCAGGCACCCATAGAGAACAGAAAAGACCTCTCCTTTCTGTTATTTCTGCCTTCCTGCAAATCTAGCAAAGTTAGCAGGTATACAGAAAAACAAACTAATTTAACATAACTTAGATACTAAGGCACATAAATTCCTCAACTCAGCCATTACAAGCAGTGCCCGGTATCGAAGAGTCAGGTAAATATCAAGTGTTCAAAAAGAAAGACGGGGAAATGAAATATAGTTGACTCCATGCTAAAGTGTAAATAACACCACAGAAAACATAAATATTGATTGCTTGGGTTGATTGGCCCAATTTTGCATATTGAAATTGCACTCCCTCTCAGCTAGCAGATCTAGCACATGAGTAATATAATGCACATATAAACATAACTTTTCCTAGCTCTCCATTTTATGAAGACATTCTTAAGTTGTTCATAGTCATAGAAAGAAGAATGCAGTACACAAGAGGATAAACATAGAAAAGTTTATGATGCAATAACATATAGCTCAAGGAAAAATTCAAAGTTTGTCATACCAATCTATATCTTGTCAAAATCTTCGTCAAAACAATCATCCCCATCATCTGACAAATAATAAAAAAAATGGTAAGTATGCTGGAAAATAACACATAAACATGCCTAAAAATTATTACTTCCCATTATTATAAAGCTCTCAAACATAGAGCCAAATAATAGTTAAAAAATAAAAAATTACTAAGCCTCCCTGCCCTTTCACCTTGGTAATACTTTTCCCTTTTAGTCACTTAACTCCCAAAAGGAGTATTTTGTATTTTTTTTTTAAATGATTTTAATTGCAAACTTAATGGAATTGACCAAAAACTTTCACTTCTGATATTTTTCCTTGGAATTGTGGTGAAAAAAAAAAAAAAAAAAAAAAAAAGTTAAGAACCTCCAGACCTTTAAGCCCTTTCAGTACACAGTATAAAATTCAGCATCTAAAATGAAACTGAAAATTTTAAGAACTCAATATGTCACTGTGCAATAATCAGATGTTAGAAATTTTGAGTTCAGTTCCAAATTCTCAAAGCTGCAACACTTTAAGAAATCAAGTCAAATTGTAGGAGATAACTCAATTTACTGAAAATTGTAGCCAAAAGCACAATTGCAGCAGAAAAGTGGATTGAAATACAATTCTGTAGATCAGAATTAATTACTAGCATTAGAAGTAATCTCTGGTGCCAGATGGAACATTTCTGCACAAAGATGTAGACAGGGTACCAATGGGTAGGAACAGGGATGACTATCGTGCGAGGTCAACAATTTTTTTATTTTTTTTTCACTGGGTTATATATCAGTCCAATTGAAGATTGAAATAAGAAATTTAAAATTCTATGAAATTTTCATAATTTTTGGGATTTAAAACAGGAGATTCAGAGAATGCCTTGGCATCAAAGAGCATAAGAATGAATGCATATTACATTCAATGGTCTCATTGTCTTTTTGTGTTATAATAGGATAGAATGAGAAGTGGAACATTTGACCAAATGTCATTGCCCCATTGGGGGATGAAGTGTCTATATAAAAGGGTCAGGAGCAGAGTGTTATTTGGTACAAGCACTGGGGGAACCTCATAGATATAATGATGTATTAAAGCTGGAGAGCAGATAACAAGAAAATAATAAGCCAGTCAGTTATTACTTTTATCAAACTGAGACATTTTGGGTGTATCACCATTTCTTACAAGAAAGAAGTGCCAGTAGCCAAAAGATATATGGAACTTTAGCAGTGGTAAGGGGAAGGACTTAAATGGTAACAATAGTTTGAAAGAGAATTAGAAGGGCACCATGAATATGATAAGCCAAGAATATAAAGAGATGTTTTGGCAAACTACAAATACAAAAAAACAATAGTTAGACCAATCTTTTTTTTTTTCCTTCATTCTCTTCTTTTCAAGTGCTGATAAGTCAAAGAAAACAGAGTGAACAAAAACAAGGGAACATAAAATACCATTTCTTTGATCGGTATTTTATGTAAGACCTAATAAAAAGTCAATCACATTCT
Source organism: Ipomoea nil (assembly GCF_001879475.1). Lineage (NCBI taxonomy): Eukaryota > Viridiplantae > Streptophyta > Magnoliopsida > Solanales > Convolvulaceae > Ipomoea > Ipomoea nil. The sequence continues at coordinate 3,685,053 of NW_017619385.1, read as the reverse complement.
ATTCTATGACAAATTCATTGAATCAGTTTCTTTATACCATACCTGGTCCATCATCACTGTCCTCTCCCAAGAGGAACACATCCAAATCCTGATCAGAGGCTGACGAAGTTGTCTTCTTACTTTTCTGGTCTTTTCCATCAACAGTAGTTTTAGAAGTGGTACCAGATGATGCATTGTCCTCTGTCACCTCAGTCTTTACATTATCAGCAGATTTTAAATTTGCTTCTTCCATGTATCTCTTTTCATAACTAAACCAGATGAAGAATCAAAAAATACAGATGTCAGACCCAATTTGAGAAATACCAATAACAGTACCCAATGTGCTTGTCACATGTTTCTCATTTTTCATGTTTCTATATTCTATTTCTTATTTTTCTATATATTTAGGGCAGGGTGGAGAGAAGCATTTCCTACAAAGTGATCACCAAGTGAAAAGGATTTAAACATTTCCTGAAGAGCATATACTTACGGGGCTATATGGCTGTTAACTAGAATGAAGTAGATTCTCCAAAACTTCCTCTCTCTCATCACACGGGGGCATAACTCATACCTTAGTTTAGAGATTTCCTGCAATATAACATTATCAAAACTCTGAATTTTTACTAGTGCACAAATAAGAGCAATGCATACAACATATCAGAACACCCCAAGTCCCCAACCCACAGAAAAGTGAGAGAGAGAGAGAGAGAGAGAGAGAGAAACAAAACAAAAAACAAAAACAAAAACAAAAACAAAACAAACAAAAAAAAAAAAAAAAAATGACAAATCAGATAAAGGAATTGGAAACTACAGGAAGTTCTCTATAATACTCCCTAGCCGCTGCAACAAAAGAAAATGACACTTGGAAAATTTGAAATAGAAAAGATATACAAAGTTACTTCAGAAACAGAGCTAACAGTAATGCTGCAAAAAAAGCTTAATAATGAATAGTATGGACTGGGGAGAATACAATATGTATATGTGATATTAGAATACAAAATGTATGGAAGCGGTTCTCAAAAATAAAAATAAAAAAATGTATGGAAGCTACGTTCATTTTTATCCTATAAATAGAAAAGCAGTATATGATATAAGTGTCCTAATTCCAAAGTTTCTAATATACTTTGTCTTTCCATTAGAAGGATGATGACTAGTTGCTGCCAAAGGAAATTAAATGCACCTTCACTGATGTGAGAACAAGTTTTGCATGTTTTTCCTGGAACTCTGTAAGATCCTGGCGAATATTAGAGACTGTGGGAATGGAGGACATTTCTGAATCATCTGCACATTAAAGATTCAAGAGCAATTATGTATTGCTTACATAAGTTTAACAAATTAAGGAATAGGTAAAATATAATACATTATCTACCAGCATGGGAACCCCATCAGGCATTGAAAGGAAACAGCCCTTTCTAGAACCCTAGTACAGGCTGTTTGCCTAGGCCCCTGTGAGTCCTAATCAACCAAGAATTCTTAAGCATCTAGTAGCCACTCCTTATCCCTCCATGCTGATCAACTCATTTGAGAAACATACCATAAGTGATGCTTTGATTACCATGCAGGCCCAAATTTATGCAAGTTTACTGATGTAACCTTTTCAGTTACTAGGCATTAGCCATAGGTATTACAATAGCACTAAACATACTAAATTGCCACAGGGCTCCAACACAAAATTTAATGTGGCTCAAGCAAAATAACATACTTCTGTTACCTGCCTCCTAAACTCTATTGTCACCGGAATTTGACAGAACAAATAATAATAATAATAGTTAAAATACTGAATTCAAAGAAAAATTCATATTTCATCAAAGCATAAAAAAGTGGATGTGTCAAACCACACAAACCTAAAATGCATTTCTTCCATTCGTCACACACACATGCTTATTCTCATTTAATTTCAAAGTCCACTTCAAATGTTTTGTCACAGTAGCAACTAACAGACTAAAGTATATATTAACCCTATTTTTTTCACTCGATCTGATTGCATAGTCCAAAATTGAAATGCAATGCTAAATGGCAGCAGTATAGCACCCCGTATCTATTAAAAGCTTTAATTAATCAACATCGATGTTTATGAGTAAACTCAGAAGCAAACACACTTGTCCATACTTTGAAACAACATTTAAAAAACTCAACTAAATATATAGAGATGTATTACATTTTCGATTCTCCATAGCGTTCATTAACCTTCAGAGCAATAAGAGCATCAGAAATGCAAGATCGAGTAAAATTCGCACCTTGTAGAGGAAAATCCTTGAATGTGTTCAATGTAATCCCCTTAACGAACTCTCTCAACTCATCCGTAACACCAAATCTCTCGAGATCGGCCTCGGTGGCCGCAGCCGCAGCCGCCGCCGTTGTTTGAGTGGAGCCAGTCGACGACGAGTCGACAAGGTGAGAGATCCCGGTGGCTGGAATTTGAAACGTGATCTGCTCGGCGCGCTTGAGGGCGTCGACTTTGATCTCTTCCGCGCGCTTGGAAGCCTCGGCGACGATCTCCTTAGACCGCTTGGACGCTTCGGCGGCGATCTCTTTGGACCGCTTAGACGCCTCCAAAACAACGTCAGACAGCTTGGCGGAGCCTCCAATTGTCAGCTCCTGCGAGCGCTTAGCAGCTTCCATGGTGAACTCCTGCGATCGCTTCGCGGCTTCCTCGGCAAAGCTCCGAGCCTTTAGCCAGAAATCCATTGTCGGCTGTGAGAGCTCACTTGTATCGAATTTCAAGTATATACTGAATTTTCAATGACGATGAAGAAGGTGAGGATTTCCAATTTTATTTTTTTCTTTGGATTTTATTTTGGGAAGTGAGATGCGTTAAAGTGGAGTGAGGTATACAGCATAGAACGTGGAAGCGTGTTAATCGGGCACAGCGTATAGAGTATAGACTATATCCTATGGAAAATTATTTCGTATGGTACCATTGGCCAAACATTTTGTGACTAATATCCGATGGAAAATTTTTCACGAAAGGTTTGGGCAATGGTACTATACAATTTAAACATGTACGCCAAATATGAGTTCTATTATATGAATTTTTAAATTTTATTTTTTGATATAGCAAATTCTATAAATTACTTTTTTTATATGAGTTTCACTGAGTCAACACAAGTGTTTATATCAAGATTTTGTGTGTGAAAGTAAAAATTAAGAGTAAAAAATAGAAGTACACATAATATTTTATTATTTAGACCCAAGTAGTTTTTTTATTATTTTCTTTAGAACGAAATTAATCAATTTTTACTTTGAGGTGTCGGGATATCATTGGGGTGCTTAATAGATATGATTTATCTAGATCAAAAAAAATATATATATGATTTGATAAACAAGTATACTATCACTTTTATGGTTTGATAAACAAGGCATAATGATGAAATAATATTTCTGAAGAACTGTTTTCACTGGAGTTGAGTGTTTGTAGCAATAGGCATAGTATTGATCTTCCCATATTTTTAATTTCAAATTCACACTCAGATATTCAGTGATTATTAATTTCATTAGGGATTCAAATCAAGTTCATGTCATCAACATAAGCAACTACTATGACGAATCCTTGACCATATTTCTTGATAAATGTGCATGGGGCCAAAATGGATTTTTTTTATATCCTTCTTTTATTAAGTACTTGCTCAAGTGTTAGTACGACATTCGTCCATATTGCTTCAAACCATATAGCGATCTTTGCAACTTGATCTAATAGAATCCTCGGGGAGTAATGTCGTTTTCCAACTTCAACCCCTTAAAATTTTCATGTATATATTTGAGTCGAGTAAACCAAATAAGTAGGCAATTACTACGTCTATTAATTGTATTTCAAAATTTTCTTATACTATACGACAATATTTATTAAGAAACAGAAAGTAATAATATCCATTACTAGGGAATAAGTCTCATCATAGTCAACCACGAGCCTTGGGGACTTGGGAAACCCTTGTGCGACGAGTTATGCGTTATATCTTACGACCTCATTTTATCATTTCTCATCTAACAAACCCCTTTATGCCTCACATGCACATTCTCAGGTGTTTTAGTTATAAGCTCAAAGACTATTTCTTTATCTAAAGTTAATTCATATTCCATGATGAAAGTTGGTTTTAGTGGTGATGTTTAGTGAGTGTCTTCCTCTAGGAATGGCTATGAGGGAATTGAGTAGAGAGGGGTTAAACACGAGATCATTGAGTGTTTGAAAGCTAACCAATAGACAATGAAGTATTGCATTTTGTATTAATCTATAATGATAACAACTTATTAACAAGTAATTGAATTGAAAGACAATATATAAAAGAGAGATTTGAACCAAACAACCTTGCATAGAATCTCATGTGTGTCTATTGTTTAAGTTATATGCAATTCCAAAGAGTTTTTACCCATTTTGGTCCCTTGACTATGCCTCATTCTCAATTTTACATTCCGACTTTTAATTGCACCCAATGTGGTCCCTTGACTTTTAAAAATTACCCTAATTTGGTCCTATGTTATCTTTTCCATCAATTAGGCGTAAAGTTTGGAGGTATTTTGGTCATTTCGTTGTTTTGGTCACCTTTTCCCTCAATTAGACTCCACCAAGGTTTTCTAGTATTGCCGGTGACTTCACGAAGGTTTTCTCCAACAACCGACGTAGTTTTGACGAGAATTCAACCGAGTTGAGGTTCCATCTAACTATCCAGTTAGTTTTGACGAGAACATGGTTGAGGTATGTATACAACGGTTTCTAAATTCTAATAATAACATTTACTCCCGAGAGCATATTCGATTTGTTTGGCTTCCTCCATTGTTTAAATTTATAATATAAATGTTGTTAAATGAATAATAGCTAGAAATTCCTTTCTTCAAAAATTCACGTTAATTGTTATTATTGATTCCTAACAGAACAATCCTCAACCACCACCGACTAACAGTGAAGAAGATCGTCAACTTGTTGATAATGGAGATGAACCCATGGGTTTGAGAGAAGAGGATTCAGGCGCCACGAGAACCAAAACTGTGTTGGTTGCTCACCATTCTTTCTAAGCTCATCTTCTCTTATCAACAGTCTGAACCATGGGCAATGATCCCGACCCTTCCCTAGGCTCAACCATAGCCTCGGAGTGACCATGCAAAGCCGCGACCGTCGGGAGAACCTCCATGTAAAGCCATGACCGCCGGCAGTCCACTCCCCATGAACCAGTGAGCTCTTCGACTGCTTTCATACCTGGGAAACGGCCGGCAAATATGCTAAGAAGGCAGAAAGATTTCTCTTCTTCGAACACAAATACATCTTCAACCCCGAGGTTAGCCACACCATTTGTGTTGAACTCCTTGAGAAGGCATTCATCGACTTCAAGCTTTCTGGAATTATGAAAGGGACCAACGGGGATGGATGCGGCTTAGGTGCTCTGTTTCTCACGCTAAAAGCATCACCTCCAAGGCCGACGACAGAAAGGGTATCTTTCGAACCCAGAGAACGGGAGATAGAAGGCTCAATCGACTGAGGAGCAGTCGATTTCCCTTTTCCGGCCATGAAAACGACAGAAAAACAGACGGGAAACAGAGATAAGACTTAGTGGAAGTCGTCGGTTGCTGGAGAAAACCTTCGTGAAGTCGCCGGCATTCGTGGAGTCTAGCTAATTTATGGAAAAGGTGACCAAAACAACGAAATGACCAAAATACCCCCAAACTTAACGCCTAATTGATGGAAAAGATAACGGAGGACTAAATTGGGGTAATTTTTAAAAGTCAAGGGACCACATTGGGTGCAATTAAAAGTCGAAATGCAAAATTGAGAATGAGCCATAGTCAAGGGACCAAAATGGGTAAAAACTCCAATTCCAAATGACAAACTTGGAGAAATGGTATAAGTGCCAAAGTCACTCTCGTGATCATTGGACTATCAACTAATCCAAAGTCCCATTCTCATGGCAACTTGGTTAGGTGAGTCAATTTAACAATTACTTTGTGTGCCCATTTCCTTCAAACCCCCTTTTTCTCAAAGGTGAGTAAGAAATGTGAGAGGTATGGCTATGGTGCAACCTTATTCTCATAAGTGAAACACCAATTCCAAATATCTCTTGCATAATTTGGCCATAATTATGAAAGAGTCAATTCAATTTCATCCAAATCATAGCAAAGTTCATCATGAAGGCAATACAAAACTTAATTTATGCAATTCAAGTCACATTGACATACAATGAAGTTCAATTCAAATCACTAGATATGTTTAACTACTCATAATTGAAATGTAAAACTAGAATCAATTGAAGTAATAAACATGGAATTCAAAACTTCATGAAATGTAAATGCAAAAATAGAAAATAGAGAATTTAACTTAATGATTTGATTGAACAAAGTAATCTGGAAATTGATGTTGAATATTACAATTACAAGGGGTAATCTCCCTCTAAATCTTCCAATAAAATGATGGATTACAAGTTTAGAAAGGTTTTAAGATGGATTTTGCGGAGAGAATACTAGAGGAGAAGTTAGAAATTGAAAGTTATCTACAAAATAACTACTAAAATCTATTTATAGTCTAAAGTTCGTGTCAAACCGCAGCCTATTGGACGAGGAGTCACGCTACTGTGGGTGCCAGCGTGAGTTCAGTGATAAGAATCTAATCAGCACACTCACGCTGAGACTCACACTCTGAGTCTCCTGATCAGAAACTCAACTGCGGACTCACGCTGGCACTCGTGAGTTCCTCCAAATGGCCTTCACGCTATCAACTTGTTCCTTCGTTCCCTGGTGTGCCTTCTGGTGCTTTCCTTGTACTTTTAAGCTTCGTGTTCTCCCAAGATTACCATCATTCCATACTTGCTTGCACCATTACTCAATATTTTCTTACATCAATCAAGATACACCGAATTATGCGTTGTTGCACCTCCCTTTACCTAACATTTGAGCCAAAAGCAAACATAAATGAGTACAAATATAAGGCTATTTCATGGCTTATCACATGACTTCTTTCCGATTTGGACCAATCAGGCCTCTACTTATTACATTTTGAGACAATTATTGGTTAACTCTCTAGATCATTGGTTTATTCCAAATTTCATTATTATAATTGTGTATCGAGGTTTTAGTATTTTCATTATTTCCATGAATATCATTGTTTTACTCAATAATAATTGTTGGCATATCTTGTTCTACATGGTTTGCTAAATCTCCAAACTCTCCCTTCGTTTTCAAGGATTTGTGTTTGGACCAATTGATCTATCAAGTTTATGTTGGGGGACATTATCCATATTTTGTTCATTTAAAACACTAACTCTTGCAAGAGCATTCACTGCAAGTACATGCATGTGAACTAATCACTTCTAAATGTTTAAGGTTTTCTTCATCCTAGAAGATTTTCTCAACTGTACTAGCTAATGCCTTATCATTCCCAAGCATATATATAGGAACACAATCTTGTTGAAACAACAATTTGCAAATCTTGCAATAAACAAGTCACCCATCTTAAGTTCTAAATACATAAGTATTGATCGATAGTGAGTTGAACCCAACATATATTCCAAGCTTCTTCTTTTTTAGGATCTATTTTAGTTCTCGGTGAAGGTGTAATGGGTATTTGAACAATACAACTAAATCCGTGTAAGTGCGATATATCTCATTTGAATCCTGACATACGTTGTATAGGAAAAATAAGGTTCAAATTGGCCACTGAACGTAACCTAAAAATGCAATTAGGCCACTGAACGAAAAAAAAAGTGCAATTAGGCCACTGAACACTCCAAAAATGTGCAATTTCACCTGATAGCAGGTTACCCTCAATTTTAGCAGGTTATCTGCTTACGTGGCAGCTGAGTTGACATTTTTAATAAATTTTAATTAATTTTTAATAAATTTTAATAATAACTTTTTATTAAAATTTTTTTTAAAAAAATAAAAACGACTTTATTTTATTTTTTATTTAATTTTTTCCAATTTTTTATAAAATTTATTATTAAAATTAATTATTAAAAATTATTTAAAATTTATTAAAAATGCCAACTAAGCTGCCACGTAAGCAGGTAACCTGCTAAAATTGATGGTAACCTGCTATCCGGTAAAATTGCATACGTTTGGAGAGTTCAGTGGCCTAATTGCACATTTTTTGAGTGTTCAATGGCCTAATTGCACTTTTTTTTCGTTCAGTGACCTAATTGCATTTTTAAGTTACGTTTAGTGGCCAATTTGAACCTTATTCCTAAATTGTATGAGGCGCAACATAATAAGCGCATTAACATGCAAAATAGTATGACCCTAAACAGAACTAGGTAGGTTAGATCGCATTAACAAAGTTCTAAGGGGGCGTTTGGTTCAGGTCATCTTTGATTACCTAGGTAATCTGAGTCTGTAATGTTATATTACCTTGTTTGGTTCAAGTTATGAGATTACCTGGTAATGTTATATTACCTGAAAGCTGATGTGGCGGTAATGTTTCAAGGTAATGTGATTACCCCCATTTTTTTAGGTAATCTTAGATTACCTTGAAATATTCCAACTTTGTCCTTGTTAACTAATCCTTATAATAATAATAATAATAATAATAATAATAATAATAATAATAATAATATATTATTATTATTATTATTATTATTATTATTATTATTATTATTATTATTATTATTATGTATATTTATATATTTAGTTTTTTTTATATTTGAACATTGATATACATTCATACATATAAATAAATAAAATAAATACACGCACATAAATAATATATATATATATATATATATATATATATATATATATATATTATTGAGGACATTATTGTAAATTGATTCATATAACCTAAAATATAACCCTTAACCAAACACGGTAATATTATATTCCACAATCTAAACCAAACACATAAGGTAATCTTACATTCCGGTAATCTCACATTACCTTCCTGAAGGTAATCTTATTACCTAGGGTAATCCAAGATTCCGTGAACCAAACGCCCCCTAACTATTATTTTAAATTCTTTTAAGTGTGAACATGAGCAATTAGGTGCTCAACGGTTATTCTTTGAGCTTCACAATAATCATTGAGTGCATTGGAGCTGTATTCTCTAGCATTCTCAATCCTTACACATTTAATTAGATGGTCCGAGATGTGAGCTCTCACTTTTATAATTTGTGAGAGGAAACTAGCAAAAGCTACGTTTCGTGTGGGTAATAAGCAAACACGTGACCAACAACTTGATGGAACAATCAATATCATAAAACTAGTTTTACACGCGCATTACATGAATGAGTTAATGTCAATGATTATATTTAAATAAGTATTTCAAAATATAATTGCCCAAACGGTGACTATTTTGAAATTTCTTCATTTTCTAGATTTGTCAAATTGATTGCAACATTGTTGTAGTGTCAAGTCTCAACATATTTTCAATGTGTCACGATGTTCTATTGCCCTACATTGACATTTTTAACAATAAGTTCTAAATGTAGCTACGTAAGATAATGATCTGATTAACATTTACATATTACTATCAACATAAAAGCATACAAGTCTTTTAGGTGTTCTAGTTGTAGTTCATTTGGTTCAACCATTATCGTTGAATGAGTTCTTATGGATAGAGAAATAATCCATACTTTAAGGAATAAGATTAGAATGTAAAAATTTAAACATTTTAAATCATATTAATAAATAAATAAAATTTACATTGAACAACTATGATGTAGTCCAATGATATTACGTGATAGTTTCCCGCTTCAGAGTTATTTGAATACTCTCTTTTTCTACAAATCCTCTCCAAGTAGTTAATATGATTGACTTCAAATTAAATTTTTATTTTTATTTTCCATGGTATTAATAAAATACTTGAGAAATAAATATATAACATTATTTTGTATTATAGCTTTGATATTTAATTACAAGATAGCATAAAATGAAGACAATGGACAATGTGGTGAATATAATCAATTAATGAATTTGAATATAAGGAATCACTACATTGGAGAAAATAAATACAATATAACTAATGAAATTATTATTTTTATTTAATTTATTAATAATGAATATTTTTTTTAATAAAGTCATTGTAGACACCTAATTCTAAATTAAAGAAATGCATATATATTATTTTTTGTTGTAACTACTAATTTATTTTAATTTAATAAGAGTAATAAAGTGAAAACTAACCCAACAGGGTAGCTCAAGTGGCAAATGAGCTCTCTTAGCTTTGTGGAGGAAAATTTTGAGATAACCCGGGTTCAAATCCCACAAGTGACGATTTCTTTTGACAGAGAAAGACCCGTACCACATTGTGGTTTACACAAAAAAAAAAAAAAAGTGAAAACTTGCTTTTCATTACAAGTTCACAACAATGAAGTCATTGTTTTTTTTTAAGAGTTAATCCCTATTTTGGTCATTTGATATTAAGTATTGTTTCATTTAGTCACAAACTTTATAAATGACCCAATTTAATCATCTAACTTGTAAAATCGACCTAATTTGGTCCTCCATTACAAATGTCATCCAATAACCGTTAATTAGAAAGGTCAATACATGTTCTCAGTCCCTTCCTCAACCCTTAGATGCGCAATTACATACCATTGCAGACCAACCAAAATTTCAAAGCCCTAACACTACGAAAATGGGAGAAATTAAAGATTAAAATAAAGAATGGTAGATGGCATTTGTGGCACCAAGATTAGGGGAGTTTAGTATTGGCCGATTCTACATCAATAATCAATAATGGGATATAAACGAAGGCTTGAAAGCTTTGAAATCTTTAACTACGTGATGGATAAATACAGACAAGGACTACTCGTATGAACTCGAAGTGTATAATTGATTTAATATTATTGTATCTCTGAAAGATCAAGTGTCTTTTAGATAATATGAAGGGTCAAGTGTCCCTTGAAGAATATTATATTTCTGAAAGGTCAGGTCGTACAATTACATAAAGGACCCAAACAATAGGGATGCCCATGGTCAATCACTTTAGGTTAGACCAAAATTCTAATAGTTGGAGAGTTACAACCTTTATTGCAATACTGTGGACCATGGTTCACATTACAATGAGGGTCACTGATATACGTATTCATTTTTAGTATATTAAATGTTCACTTTTAGAATTTTAGTATAGTAAATACGCAATATTTATTTTTAGTGTATCCAAAATATTCATTTTTAAATATACTACCTACAAATGAACATTCAATAAATTAAAAATAAACTTTTAGTATACTAAAATTTAACACATATCAACGGTCTACATTGTTATTGTGGACCATGCTCCAAAATATAATTTGTGTTGTTTGGTCTATATTCTATAAATGCTTTTGTGTTCAAAGCTCTTGGGCCGGAATTCATTACAAAATGACCCGAACCCAATTTCGTTTGTATAAAGTGTCGAAACCTAGGGCTTTCACTCCACTCTTAACAACCCAGGCTTCGCATCAGCTCTCTGAGCCTCTTTTCTTCTCGGTACTCTCAGCTTCTGGTTTGTTCTCTGTTCTTGTAACTTCACAAGTTATTATATTTTTATTTAGCTTAAGTTAGTCATTAGGGAAGAATATCTTTATTTATTTATTTATTTAGTTATTTTACCATCTTTATATCTCATTTTGGATCTGATACTTCTGATTAATGTTTCTATAGTGAATGATATGTGGGTATTTGATCAAATTTTGTCCAAAATTGAGTTACAGTTGACTATCAGAATCTGCGTTTTTGTATAATCAGTCTATTGATTTGATTAATTAAAGTTTTCGGAGCCAGAAAAACTGTGTCTTGATACAGAGATCCATATGCAAAAATAAGTTAACAATACCTTTTCAATTCATATGCTATAAGTTTGCTGGAACTAGTCACAGCTTACAGGTATATTTGTGCCCAAATTGGGCTACTATCTCAGTGGAAATTAGTGGGTTATGTGAACAGGATTAGAAAACTTTTATTGAATTCTAGTGTTCTCTTTTGAGCTATTATTTTTTTGTATTGTAGATATATAGTAATTCTGTCATGCAATGTGTTTTCAATTTTTGTGTTTATGAATGGAATCCTCTTTTCTCTGTATTGACAGGATTTGTCACATTAATATCTGGAAATGGCTGTCACATTCTACAACCTCAACTCAGATGCTGGCGTCAAGAAGCTTGATGAGTACCTCCTGACACGGAGTTACATTACTGGGTGGGTCACTATCTGCTGTTGCTCTTTATGGTTGTGTTCCCATCTTAATTTACATTCATCTTATTAATTACTTCTCAGGTATCAAGCCTCCAAGGATGATGTCACAGTATATTCATCACTTCCCAAGCCCCCATCATCCGAATATGTCAACGCTTCTAGGTGGTACAAACACATTGATGCACTTTTGAGGATCTCGTAAGTTCGAACTACTCAGAACAACTTTCAATTTAGTTTATATGATTGAATTTCACATTGTGCAACAGCATGCTAAGAACCCACCCTCTCTGTTTACTTCACTTTTACGTGTATACAATACATAATTCTCTGATATTAACAATTTATTTTTGTCAGTGGTGTATCTGGAGAAGGTTGTGGTGTTGTCATCGAAGGTTCTGCACCTATCCCTGCGGGTGTGGCAACACCACCTGCCGCTGACACAAAGGTAACCTAGTTATTAGTTTTTCTTTGTTTATTGGCATTTCAAATCTGTTGCTATAATTGTTGATAATTTTGTCTCCTCTATCTTGCTTGAGTTATTGTTTGGTTATGCTGTTATTTGTCCTATTTTTAGCTTTCTGTAGCCATTTGTAATGTTCGTATTTTATGATTTAATTTGATTATATTTGTTAGCTTCAATCTTCTTGTGCTTCAACTAACTGTAAACCTGAAACACAACTACAGGCATCAGCTGCTGATGATGACGATGATGATGTTGACTTGTTTGGTGAGGAGACTGAAGAGGAAAAGAAGGCTGCTGAAGAACGTTCTGCAGCTGTCAAGGCTTCAATCAAAAAGAAAGAGTGTAAGTTTCTCCATTTACATTATTTGAATAATTATTTTATTAATAGAAATATTAATTAATGGATAATAATAAAATGTCTGGATGATGAATACCCGTCTTCATTAACTTACCTGGTGTTTGTTACCTCAGCTGGAAAGTCCTCGGTTCTTATGGATGTGAAGCCATGGGATGACGAAACTGATATGAAAAAGCTCGAGGAAGCTGTTAGAAGTGTTTCGATGGAAGGATTACTCTGGGGAGCATGTATGTTCCACTTCATTTCTCTATCCTTGAATCATAATTTTTGTATTCCACTTTGTGGAACACCTCAAGTCTTATTGGCATCACTTCTATATGTCCAACACATTTTGAATTGTTAAAGGCCTTTTTAAGGCATTGTTCTTCTAGTGTGTTTAGCGCACTGTTGCAAAAATCAGCCTAGGCGTTGATTAGGATTTTACCCTTAGGCAGACATTAGTCGGCCAACTAGGCGGCCTAGGCGCCAGAGTTGGCCAACTGGTGGCCGAGTGCTTTTTTTTTTTTTTTTTTTTGGTTTGCTGTTTTTCTTATTATTATTATTACTCAGCCGCCTAGGTGCCCCTGAGTGCCTGACTAGTGCCTATCACATTAGTTTAACTCTTAGTTGGACCATAAAAATACAGATTAAAATTTCAATGAAGATGATTGCCTCTTAGACTAACTAGGTTCATAACTGTTGATTTCTTTTGCAGCTAAACTTGTTCCTGTTGGGTATGGTATTAAGAAACTACAAATTATGCTCACCATTGTGGATGACCTCGTGTCCGTGGATGAACTTATTGAGAATTATCTCACTGTTGAACCTATCAACGAGTATGTCCAGAGCTGCGATATTGTAGCTTTCAACAAGATATGTAAGCTCACTTGTGCTTCGATTCTTCTTTTAATTAATGGCTACAAAGTGTGATCATTGATTCCAATTATTTACCACACATCCACTACTATTCAATGTCTAATTTATGCTATATTTATCACAGGAATTTTCTGCACTTTGAAGTTGGAAATTGCAGCTGCTGCTTATACTGCCTACCAAGTGATAGTAATTCTCATTTGGTTTTTGTTTGACATTAATCTCAGTGTTTCTTGTTTTAGTTTCTTCCTGGAGGTTTCCTGATTTGCCTCTTTTGCTTTCTGGTTGTACTGAGACAAATTGTCTTTTTTAATTTTTTTTTTATAAACATTTTTTCGTATTTGCAGTTGCCAAAGTATTCTGTTGCCTCATTTATCACAGATTTAGCAGCCAGTTTATTAGAACATTTAAATTTATTGCCATGATTCTGAAAAAGTGCTCTTACTAATTAGAGGAAATTTTTACTTTTTTTTTTAGAAATAAAAATGAACAAAATAAAATCGAAAATATGCTTTGTTTATATGTTTCTTCAATTTACAAGGCAGAAAATTATATATAAAAAATAAAATAAAATTTGACAAATGAAGCAATTAGAGATTATTTTTTCTGTTGTTTTTAAAATAAAAATAAATAATAAATTAATGAATGAGAAATAGGTAATATTTTTATTTATCAAATAGCAAAGAATACAATTAGAGACTTATAAAATTTGCAGGTTTTTTTTTTTTTTTTTTTTGAATTCAAGTGTTGTTTAGAGACTTAGAATGTCTTTTTCTTTTATGCCTTGTTTGATTTGTAAAAAATATTTAAGGATGATGGTTTTATTGGGACTGGGTTCACTATAAATTAGGTACAGAGAATATAGAACGGAATAAAAGAACGATATTTTTATTACTGCGGCGTGAGGCCCAATTGGAATGCGTTCAAAGTCCAAAAGTCATAGGTTCAAAATGGCCGCCCAAAGAATAAATAACTAAATAATCAAAAGACTAGGGTATAAATATAATAGAATAAGGAATTGAGGGACTAGCAAATAAATAACCAAAGGCTTAGTAAATAAATATAGTAAAATAGCCTAATAATGTTACCAGGCATACTTACCAACAAAGAGGGAGGAGACCAGACCACTGAACCAAGAGCGTAGATAGGAGACCGGATCATTGGACCAAGAATGCAGATGGTGTCTAAGAGATGCCTTTACTTAGACCAGACATTCCCCTTTTATAATGCTAGTGGACCCTCCTGCACCCTCCACGTGTACAACATCTAAGAGGTGTCAACTTCTACTAGACACGCGTCCCACGCTGCCTTGTCGTACACCCACCTTGACTCCCTAACCAGCTGCCAATACGCTGCGTGGTCCGAGGAATATGGGAAAGAAGACACGTAAGGGCCAGGGTGCGACAGGCGGCCATACCTAAGGGGGGTGTGTCGCGCCCACATAAAATCGCCCACCCCGGGCGGTAACACGACTAACCGCTACCCGAGGCGGCCGGCCACACCGCCGGGGCGCCGCGACCCTGGGCCACCATCGCACCCACCTACAGCGACTAGCACCTGCCTCCCCTGGCTCCACTTTGCACTGTTCTCCTCTGTACCTTGCACTCTTGGGCCTTGCACCACCCACCTTCTGCTTTGCACCCTTCTCCCTCCGGGCCTTACTAAAAAATAAAAGATGGAGGCCCACTTCCTTATAACCCAATTGTTATATCATCAATCGTTATACCGTGCACCACATCGCACATAGCAATGTGTGCCCCACGCCTCCCCAAACGACGTCGTTTTATTAAGTTGTGTGGGAAATTGATGCGTTTATAAAATTCTGTACATTCGAAACATGGGAATTTTTTTTAAAGAGTTAAGAGTTTATGTGTATTATGTATTATGTTAGATTATGTGTACTATCCTTTCAAAAAAAGATTATGTGTATTCTGTTATAAAATTATGTACATTCTATTATACAATTCTGTGTATTCTATTATACAATTTTGTACATTCGAAACATGAGAATTTTTTTAAAAAAGAAGTTAACAGACACACGAAATGTACAAAACGACGTCGTGTTTGGGCCAAGGCGCACAATGCATTGTGTGTCCTAAGAAGGACATGTTTCGTATGTACATAGTTGTATAGTAGAATACACATTATATGCATTATTACAATGTAGCGATTGTTGTTCATAACTTCTTCTCGACCTACTGAAGCATAAAGAGCCAATAACGCATCCTGAGGTTCAAAGTTCAAACTCATAACTTTCCATATGAGAATCCAACCCCGGTACCATTAGACCACAATGTCATAGCGGGGAAATAGAACTGGAATTTAATAAAAAAAATTATTGAGAAAATTAATTATATTATTTGGGTGGTAGAAAATAAATTACTGGGTATATTGATTCCATTGTTTGGTTGGGTTTGAAATTATAAGGAATAATGAGTATAAAGACAATTATACTCTTACACAATAATAACAATAATAATAGAGTTATTTTCATTTTTGTTCTTAGATTTATATGTGACAGTTCACTTTTAGTCCCTTTTTATCAGAAAATCCACTTTTGGTCCTAAAGTATTATTGTGACATGATCATTTTTGATCCTCTATTAACAAAACAGTTTAAATGTCGTTAAATACAAAGATATTTCGGTTTTCAATTGTGAATTTTTCAAAAAATAAAAAATACTCCTAAGAAATATAGTAGGTCAACTTACTTTGTATAAAAAAAAGATCTAAATGTCATTATATTTAACGACATTTCAACGATTTTGTTGACGGATGACAAAAAATGGTTATGTCACAATAATACTAGGATCAACTAAGGATGTTCTGATAATAATAAAAAAAGGACTAAAATGGGCTGTCACCTATAAATCTAATATCAAAAATGGAATTAACTCACAATAATAATGGTAATTAAGAAAAATTGGTAAAGGCATAATTGTCCTACTTGTTTTCCATGGAAAACAAAATACCGAGGGGGGCATAAAAGTATTCTCATTCTTGAGGAAAATGTTTTCCAATAAAAAATATTTTCTATGAACCAAACAAAGGAAAAATTAACTTTTCTCAATTCAAAAAAAACATTTTTTTAAAAAAACATTTTCTAGCGAACCAAACATACCCTTAGGTGACAAAAATTTGCAGGATGGTAATTACTATTGTTGATGATAGTTACAAATAGATTGATTAATTTACAGAACGGTAAAATTTGTAATACAAATATTTTAGAATGACTCCTGAAGACTATCTTGGATATACAATACTAATTAATAATAAAGTGATTGTTACTTAGGAAACTTGTAATACTTTTGAGAAAACATACAATACATTTAAATCAAAATGTAAAAATATTATATATATATATATATATATATATATATATATTTAAGTATTATATTTTTTTTACAAGTAACAAATACTTTATTACTGATTAGTATTACATTTTTTAGTATAAATATTATATTTTCATCTTGACCCGACTCGTCTTAACGGAGATTTGTTCGTGAGACGGTCTAACACAAGTTTATGCCAATATTTGATAATCTAAACATACTATATTTTCTAGGAGGTAGGGGATAAAATTACAATAAATTAAAATAGATTTGAAGTTGATGGGGTAAAATCAGCCTAATACTGTTTGGGTCGGGTCGCATAATAAATGAGACTGGAGATAAATGAAAGGGCGAGTGGATGGCTCCTTGAGCAGCCCGAGACTATATCAGTGGAGCGATAGGGTTTGCACATGATCTCATAAGCAGATTTCGCGGGACATGCCAGAGCAGTAAGCAAAGTATATTAATGGGAGCGAGGAAGCAAATCAAATGTATTCATGGCAATAAAAGCTTACCTAAATTAATCCCATTAATGCGGGAATAAATACCCCCTTGTAAACCCTACAAAGGGTTAAGCTCTTCATCTTCCGACAATAAAGACAACATTAACTTTTCTGTCTGTGGGGAACGATACAAGAAGCCGTGTCACCCTACCTGATCAAAGATTTTGAAACTAAGTGATAGTAAGAACAAGGAAAACCCTAAAAACTACTGGCCAGAACCAAGTGCCACAAGAACAAGATCTTCGGGAGCAATTTAGTCGCCAAAATTCTCGTGAGCAGAAACCCTCAGTCAACAATCGTTCAAAGGAACCCCCACGTTAAGAGGGATCCACAGGCAACGCACCGCTGGCACCAACTTGAAATACCTTTGCTGAGGTAATAAACCAAGCCTTAGACCTTTATGAGCGAGAATTAAATTTGCGAGCGAGTTCACCAGAGGGTGCCCCTGCCCCTCCTCCCGTCCCGCGAGCGACCGAGGACCCACCCCCTCAAATTGGGCAGGGTGGATTGCGATCGCTCAACGCCTTCTCACGGTTCCCCTATTCGCTCAATACTGGGTCCTGCGACCACCCATATATATATATATATATATATATATATATATATATATATATATGTATGTATGAAATTTCCATCCAAGATTTAATAGTTGGTCCATTCTGAGCCTTGGTAAAGTCCATCTTGTTGCAATAGAAGGCGCTTTCCGATCTACGGTCCCTTGGAGCGAAGGGTTAGGCAGGTAGAAAAGTGTGGAAGTTGCTTTACTGGAAGATGGATTCTACGGTCCCTTGGAGCGAAGGGTTAGGCAGGTAGAAAAGTGTGGAAGTTGCTTTACTGGAAGATGGATTCAATGCCGATCGTATCATATATATATATATATATATATATATATATATATATATATATAACATTTAATATACTAAAAGTAAACATTCAATATACTAAAAATGAATATGTATGTCAGTGACCCATATATTATTTATAATATATGAAATGTTCATTTTTAAATATATTACTTAAAAATGAAATATACAAAAAATTAATGTTGAAAAAATCGCTAGGCGCCTGGGGACTGTCTAGGGTGCCTAGAGCGCCTAGGCGGGCGCCTAGGAGACCGGCCGCCAAGCGCATAGGTGCGATTTTTGCAACAGTGCTAAAAATTAACATAATCAACGACCCACATTGTAATATGGATAATGTTCTAAAATATAATTTTTCTTGTTTGGTCTATAAATGGTTTTGTGCCATTATTATTACTAGTATTTGTCCCGTGCAATGCACGGAAAATATGTTATAAAAATATACCCTATATGAGGTTTATTCATATATAAAATTTTTGTTATTTAATAATTATTATGTGTGAATTCCTATGATAAAATTATGAACATAAATATATTTACAATTAAAATAATATTTAAGGTGGGTGATTACTACAAATCTTAAACTATATTAAAAATTTAGTACATAGTATTTAATATTACAAATTTTTAAGAACTTAGTAAACTACAAATAGTAATTGAATTACAATTTTAGAGTCACCACGGATCAAAATTTTTAGACCTTTGAGATTTCTAACTCTAGATGTAGCAACATACAATTGACCTTTAAAGACTAAAATCACAATCTTAGTTCGAACATTGATTTTTTCTTTCAAATACTATCGAATTAAGTGTGTAATCAATAAAAGATGAGAACTAATAATTCGAGAATATAATCTTAATGTTACTAAGCCACTTCACGTCAATTAAGTTGGAGAGTGTTGTTGGATAGTATCCGATGAATCCACGAATAACGCATCTTTGTCTCCGTAGTCCTCAATATGCACATCAACAATCTTAAATATTAGGCCGCCTAGCTATGCCATATATTAATTTCAAACTTATGAACTTTGGGGTTGCATGCAATAAAAAGTATATTTTAAATATACTAAGGGTACATTATATATGTATGTAAGGTACTTTCAATATAAAAATAATGTATTTTTAATATATTAAAAATGTATTTGATATTCATGATCCATACAATTATGTGGACCATCATTCACACAATAATTTGCCAGTAGAAATTGAAATATAAATAAATATAATAAATAAATAAATAAATAAATAAATAAATAAATAAATAAATATATATATATATATATATATATATATATATATATATATATTAGAAACTGTCCGTGGAAATTATTATCATCATCATTATTATTATTATTATTATTATTATTGTTATTATAATTAACAATATTATTATGGTTTTGTGAAAATTAAATGTTGATTATCAACATTTAATTTTCACAATAACAATATTATTATGGTCTTGTGAAAATTAAATGTTGATTATCACCATTTAATTTTCACAAGACCATATGACTTTATTATATATAGGATTACATGTGTGTGGACCATATATAAAAAATACATTATTAAAATATTAAAAGTACATTATTTGTGTACAATAAATACATTAAGTTTATATACTATCAAATAATGTACATTTAATATGCAAATAATGTACTTTTAATATATTAAAAATGTAAATTATATTAATGATTTACACAGCTATGTGTACCATGATCCACATAATAATTTGCTTATTTTGTGTTCAAAGCTCTTGGGCGGGAGTTCATTACAAAATGACCCGAACCCAATTTCGTTTGTATAAAGTGTCGAAACTTGGCTCTTTCACTCCACTCTTAACAACTCTCTGAGCCTCTTTTCTCCTCGGTACTCTTGACAGCTTCTGGTTTGTTCTCTGTTCTTGTAATTTAAGTTAATCCTTAGGGAAGAATTTCTTTCTTTCTTTATTTAGTTATTTATTTTACCATGTTTATTTCTCATTTTGGATCTGATACTTCTCTTGATACTTCTGATCAATGTTTCTGTAGTGAATGATATGTGGGTATTTGATCAACTTTTGTCCAAAATTGAGTTACAGTTGACTACCAGAATCTGTGTTTTTGTATAATCAGTCTATTGATTTGATTAATTAAAGTTTTCGAAGCCAGAAAAACTGTCTTGATATTGAGATCCATATGCAAAAAGAAGTTAACAATACCTTTTCAATTTATATGAATTTTGCCCATATTGGGCTACTATCTCAGTGGAAAATAGTGGGTTAGGTGAACAGGATTAGCAAACTTTTATTGAATTCTAGTGTTCTCTTTTGACCTATTATTTATTTGTATTGTAGATATATATTCATGCTATTATGCATTTATGCAATGTGTTTTCAATGTTTGTGTTTATGAATGGATTCCTCTTTTCTCTGTATTGACAGGATTTGTCACATTAATATCTGGAAATGGCTGTCACATTCTACAACCTCAACTCAGATGCTGGTCTCAAGAAGCTTGATGAGTACCTCCTTACACGTAGTTACATTACTGGGTGGGTCGCTATTTGCTGTTGCTTTTTATGGTTGTGTTTGTTGAGCATATAACCGTTAATGTGCAATCCAACTGTCAGCTTAGGTTTTTAGTTGAGATGGAGCACATCCTTCAATTTGGTATCAGAGCCAGACCAAAGGACATGCTTCAATTGTGTTCCCATCTTAATTCATCTTATTAATTACTTCTCAGGTATCAAGCTTCCAAGGATGACATCACAGTATATTCGTCACTTCCCAAGCCCCCATCATCTGAATATGTCAACGTTTCTCGGTGGTACAAACACATTGATGCACTTTTGAGGATCTCGTAAGTTCTAACTACTTAGAACAACTTTCAATTTAGGTTTTATGATTTGAATTTCAAATTGTGCGACAGTATGCTAAGAACCCACCCTCTGTTTACTTCACTTTTACGTGTATACAATACATAATTCTCTGATATTACCAATTTATTTTCATCAGTGGTGTATCTGGAGAAGGTTGTGGTGTAACCATTGAAGGTTCTGCACCTATCCCTGCGGGCGTGGTAACACCACCTGCCGCTGACACAAAGGCTGTTGAAGAACGTGTTGCAGTTATTAAGGCTTCAAGCAAAACGAAAGAGTGTAAGTTTCTCCGTTTACATTAATTGAATAATTATTTTATTTTTAGAAATATTAATGGATATAAAATGGATAATAATAAAATGTTGTTGATGATGAATACCCCTGTTTAGTAACTTACCTGGGGTTTGCTATCTCAGCTGGAAAGTCCTCGGTTCTTTTGGATGTGAAGCCATGGGATGACGAGACTGATATGAAAAAGCTCGAGGAAGCTGTTAGAAGTGTTTCGATGGAAGGATTACTCTGGGGAGCATGTATGTTGGACCATAAAAATACAGATTAAATTTCAATTAAGATTATTGCCCGTTAGACTAACTAGGTTCATAACTGTTGACTATTTATTTACTTTTTTTTTTTGCAGCTAAACTTGTTCCGGTTGGGTCTGGTATTAAGAAACTACGAATTATGCTCACCATTGTGGATGACCTCGTGTCCGTGGATGAACTTATTGAGAATTATCTCACTGTTGAACCTGTCAACGAGTATGTCCAGAGCTGCGATCTCGTTGCTTTCCACAAGATATGTAAGCTCACTTGTCCTTCGATTCTTCTTTTAATTAATGGCTACAAAGTGTGATCATTGAGTTTTACATTCAAATGTATGAAAGGCATATATAGTACAACAGTATGATGCTCTCTCGATGAAATATTGAAATCTGGGGGCGATGTTTTTATTTTAGGTAATTCGTGGCGCGTTCCGTCCATTTCCATAGGCGCTAATGGTTCTTCTAGAGTTTTCGAGAAGGTTCAAACGACCAAAAGGACCTTTGCTGAGACGGGGACGAAGGCTCCACGTTTTGGAGATGAAGTGATGGAGGAGGCAGGCGGTATAAACTGGTTTGAAGAGGAAATCCTGGTGGAATCTGACAGTGAGGACGAAGAGGAAGAGGAAGAGGAAGAGGAGACTCGGGATGGCATTCCTGTCATCAAAATTTCTAAAGACATGAGGAAGAAACTCATCCAGCCTTGGAAAAACGCCCTCATCTTGAAATTTCCAGGCAAGAGAATCAATTTCCCAGTCTTTAAACGCAAACTCCTACGAATGTGGGTGCCACAAGGGAGGCTAGAAGTGATTGATCTGGGATTTAAATTCTTTGTGGCACGTTTTGAATTGGAGAAGGATTGCATGCGGGTGCTGTTTGAAGGACCTTGGAAAGTCTTCGATCGTTATGTGGTTCTGCAGCGTTGGAAGCCAAACTTCGATCAGGCGAATACAAAGGCCGAGAATATGGCGGTCTGTGTTCGATTACCGGGACTGTCAATGGAGTCTTTCAGTGAAGATATAATCAAGCATATATTGTATCAGGTGGGCACGCCCTTGAAACTCGATCGGACTACAGCTGGGGTGGAGAGGGGTTGTTTTGTGCGGGCCGTGATCGAGATTGATCTATCTAAACCTTTAGTCTCCACGGTTAACATTGGGAGCAAGATAGAGAGGATCGAATTCGAGGGACTTCATACAATCTGTTTCGGGTGTGGGGAGGTCAGCCACCTTTCGAATGACTGCCCTAAAAAACCACGTGAACAACCTCAAGATAAGCAGCCACAAAATAACTCGATGTACGGTCCTTGGATGTTGGTGCAACCTAAAGGAAAAACTCGAACCGTGTCGAAAAAGAAACAAGCTGGCAGCAACAGAACCTCAGTGGCTAACAGGTTTACCGCCATCTAGGAAGGACATATTGAAGAACTGGAAACGCCGGTTGAGCAAGCCGCCAAGGGAGGGCAACGTGTTGACAGTTCCCCGGTGAAGTCAGGTGACAATTTGTCAACTTTCAAACTTGCTCCTGTTGATTTAAACAACTTTCCTTTGCAGAATTGCAGGTGGATGATGGATCTCATGAGGCCCCCCCAAGGCTGGTAAAGGGAAGAATAAATCCCAGAGGAACAGAGAAGTGGTGGTAGGACGTGTGAATTAGATGATTTACTAATTAGAGGTTTTTTTTAGCAGTTTTAGCAGCCAGCTTTAAATCCTAGGGGAACAGAGAAGTGGTGGTATCACAGTTTTAGCAGCCAGCTTATTAGAGCATTTAAATTTCTTACCATGATTCTGAAAAAGTGCTCTTACTAATTAGAGGAAATTTTACTTTTTAAAAAAGAAATGAAATAGAAAATATGTTTTGTTTACATATTTCTTCAATTTACAAGGCAGAAGATTGTAAAATAATTTGACAAATGAAACAATTAAAGATTTTTTTTTGTTTTTAAAAATAAATAATAAATAATAAATAATAAATTAATGAATGAAAGATGGAGAATATTTTTATTTATCAAATAGCAAAGAATACAATTAGAAACTTATATATAATTTGCAATTTTTTTTTAAAAAAATTCAAGTGTTGTTTAGAAATTTAGAATGTCTTTTTCTTTTATTGGCTGTTTGATTCGTGGCGCGGAAAATATTTAAGGGAAAATAGAATTGAAACTCTATAGAAAAGAGATTATTGTAAAAATTAATTACATTATTTGGTTGGTGGAAAATAAATTATGAATGTTGATTTCATTGTTTGGTAATTACTTTGGCTGGGTTTGGAATTATAAGGAATAATGAATATAAAGACAATTATATTTCTACACAATAATAAAATCAATAATAGGGTTGGGGTTCAACCTTTAGGATGAATAATAAAATCAATAATAATAATAATGGTAATTAATAAAAGATGGAGAGTGCATAATTGTCTTACTTGTTTTTTATGGAAAACAAAATACCATGGCGGGCTATGAAAAATATTTTCCTCATCCGTGAAAAAAGTCAATATTTCTCAAATTCAAGGAAAACATTTTCTTTAGCGAACCAACCATTCTCTTAAATGACAGAAAAAATTGCTAGATGGTAATTACTATTGTTGATGCTAGTTACAAATAGATTGATTAATTTACAGAATGGCAAATTTGTGATACAAATATTTTAGAAGAGTTTTTTGCACTTTTAGTCCCACGACTATAGTGGCACTGGCAGAATTGGTCCACGACTTTTGAACCTTGCAATTTTAGTCCACGACTATTGATTTTTTTGCAAAAATGGTCCTTCCGGCCACTTTTCCGTCAAAATTTCACCAGAAAAAAAAAATTCTCTATTTTTACTTATCTCAAAAAATTAAAAGAAAAAAATTGATATTTGACTACATACAATATTACTGAGCTACATACTACTGCCCAGGCGGCGGAGTTCCTGGAGCAGGCAGGGCTGTCAGTAAGCGGCGGAGTGGTCGTGGCGTTCCCCAGGCTAGTTGGGTTATCCGGCAGCAGCATTGGAGTGGTACATATACTCCGCCGCCTGGGGCAGTAGTATGTAGCCCAGTAATATTGTATGTAGTCAAATATCAATTTTTTTCTTTTAATTTTTTGAGATAAGTAAAATGTCAATTTTAACCCGGCTAAAATGGAGAATTTTTTTTTCCGGTGAAATTTTGACGGAAAAGTGGCCGGAAGGACCATTTTTGCAAAAAAATCAATAGTCGTGGACTAAAATTGCAAGGTTCAAAAGTCGTGGATCAATTCTGTCATTGCCACTATAGTCGTGGGACTAAAAATGCAAAAAACTCTATTTTAGAATGACTCCTCAAGGCTGTCTTGGATATATAATATTAATTAATAATAAAATGATTGTTATTTATACGGGAAATTATAATATTTTTAAATTAAAATGTAAAAGTATTACATTTTTCTTCAAAATTATTATACTTTCTCTTACAAGTAACAAATACTTTATTCCTAATTAATATTACATTTTTAGTAATATTACATTTTCATCTTGACCTGATTTGTCTCACAGACATTTGTAAGTGAGACGGTCTAACACAAGTCTTTGTCAATATTTGATAGTCTAAACATACTACATTTTCTAGGAGGCAAGGGATAAAATTACAATAAATTAAAAGAGATTTTGAAATGACAACAAATAAAACAAGATTTTGTATTTAAAAAAAAAATCGTATGGGTAAAATTAAAATTTCCTATAAGAAATATAAAAACATCCTAATAATTGTGTGAAAACAAAGAAAACTAAGTATGCTCCCAATGATAGTGCTTGCTTGTGTATGAGTTTATAGGAAAAGTATTTTGTTTTCAAACTATGATAGAAGAAAAATAATTAATATGAACAAATGAAACGTTGTTAGCAGCCAAAACACATCCTCCATTGTCTCCTCTTCCTTGAGAATCTCCTATTCCTATCCACATCTGCCATCCTCATAGGGCTGCCATTCCAATCCGATGCTAATCTGTTTCATACAATATTCAAAAAAGAAAGAAGAAAAAAAAAAACATTGTTAAAAGAGCTTTGGATGATAACTCTTGGAAATGAATGGATAATAAATAATTAATTGAAGGATGTATTTTGTTAACTAATAGTTAGACTATACATTTGCTAATGATTTTGTGGTCTAGTGACTTTAAGTGACTCAGATTTGATCCCCCAATGGAGAAAAAATAAATTAAATTATCAAGAAGATTGATTCCATTGTTTCCCGTATACAACAATAATAATAAAGAAAGTTCCGTGCATGAGGACAAAATTGTCCAACCAAATGAGCAAAGAATTAAAACTTTTTTTTCATGAAAAACAAAATACTAATGTTCGACAAATAATTTTTTTTCCCTCAAATTTAAAGATGGAAAATGCTTTCTTCCCCTCCTAAATTTCACCTCCAATATTTTCCCTCATGACATTCATTCATTGGGTGCTATAAATTGGTTGGCTCCACTATTTATTAAAAATCAAAAATAGAATTTAATTACCCATTAGATACTATCACTGTCATAAGGGATGTATTTGAGGGAAAAAATATCAGGGTCTCTTGCATTACTCTTTAAAGAATTCTACTTCCTTCCAAAAAGAAATTTCATGAACCAGAGAAAATAAATTTCTTGAAAAAATAACTTTCCTCAAATTTTAAGAAAATGACTTTCTTGGAAAATATTTTCAATCCAACCAAACGTGTTCTAAAATGAGTTGTTTTTTTTCCTTTTTTTTTTTTTGAAATATTTGATTTTTTATAAGGTAGTATATGTTCTATACTTTTTCAAATATTTTCAGCTCAAAAAATCTAAACCCTACAACTAAAGTTTGAACCTATTATCATTTAGAATGATAACCGGGATGTTATCACAATGGTAATGAAAGATAGGATAGACTTACATGGGGAAAGCAAAGGATCGGGTGCTGGTGGTGCTGTTTGACCGAAAAGACATGGTGTCATAACAAGACGATGATCCTCCTGGGACTATCAGGTGCCCTGAAGAAGAAGACGAAATCGAGTCTCTGTGATCCATCTGTTGAATGGAAAACAACGCCGCCAGACTTTTAGGCCTCTCATCTCCGCCGCCAACCTCGCCGCCGGCCGACATCTCCTCAATCCTCGAATAACGTTGTTGTTCAACTCCCAAACTCTGCGGCGTGTTCTTCTCACTTTTGCCCACCGATTCACCCTTCATATTCCCACCACTCTTGCAAAAGGCTAGCAACGGCATGAATGGCTTCACACTTGGATCCTACAACAAATCAAATCAAATCAAATACGAAAACCCGAAACTGCCAACTACTATATAGTGTGATGACACTTTTGTAACAATTTTGCGGGAGTTACAAGCCCGGATGAGGTTTGTATTAGGTAATGATTAAACAGAATTTACAAAATTGAGAAAGTATAGAACAGATTCGAGATTCTTGAATATACCTGAGTATCTTTTTCGTTGTCGGGACATGGATTCGAACCGGGCTTATCCTCCTCGAATCGGGTGTGATTAATCTCTGGGGCTGAACCGGAATCCATCAAGATTCAAGAACACCCGACCACAACTGCAGATTTCATCAGCAACACCACCCTCATTGAGTTCAAGTGTGAACAAAGATTGCGATGTGCCACTAGAAATTAAATATAATGTTGTTTTTTTTTTTTTTTTATGGACTAGGAAACTGTGTGTCGGGCCCTTCCAACTAAGATTGAAGAGATTGTGGTTTTTCTTTTGCGTAGGCAAATGAAAACACTCTGTCATCAGCCTGTGTACTTTTCTTGTACAGTTCACATTTAAGTAGGCAATGGCATTAAATTAAATGCATATATATATATATATATATATATATATATATATATATATTGTACAGTTCACATTTAAGTAGGCAATGGCATTAAATTAAATGCATATATATATATATATATATATATATATATATATATATATATATATATATATATATATATATATATATATAATGTTACAGCTCATATTCTGAATGTAACATCTGTATTGAGAATGATCTTTCCCCCAATGAGAAAAGGTCTTGGCATATCATATATTGCCACTCAAGAACCACTTTTGGAAACCCCACACAATAAACCAGGCTATATATTGCTAATCATTTGGTGTCCGGCCTTATTAGGTGGACCGTTGAGAGAAAATTCACCAAGACTCTCTCTCTATTTATTTTATTTTAAAAAAAAGGATCAAATAGGTCCTCAAACTTTTAAAGAATTAGACAATTCATAGACCTTTAAACATTAAGTAATTAGTTCTAATTAAGTACCTTAACAAATCATTTCAATGTATTAAGACCCATTAATTGGCCGGTAATTCTACTAATTATATCGGTACTGTCATGTTTGTCGTGCCTTCCATAGATTGATTTGAGACAGGCAACGCGATGGTCGCTTCCTCAATTGAAGGAGGCCAAGGTTACTTTCTTTGACTAAAGACGCCCGCAATCAACCACAGTTGGACGATGGTTGGTGGGCAGTCATGTAAACAAAAATCATAACATGTCAACATGTTGGTTACCAGCAAACAAGGTTTAAATCATTAGATGAATGATTTCAGTAAATTTGAGTGTTTAATTATAATTTTTTAAAGTTCAAACACTTAATTACTTTTTTCGTAAAAAATTGAAGGGTCTATTTGATCCTTTCCCTTTTATTGTTTTGATACCCTTTTATTGTTTTGATACTAACGGTTCACCAATAGGATTCTCAATGACTAGTTGATCAACTAGTTTTTTTTTTTTTTTTTTTTTTTTTTTTTTTTTTTGGGGGAGTAGAGCACTCTGTCTCCGGTAAGATGACTTCTTCTCCAACATGAAGGTGAAGTGAGGGAGGAGGAGGTCACATTAACAATTATTTTTTGACTTGTTCAAAAAGTTAATTGTATTAAAAAAAATGATGACTCACTTGAATTTTTGTATGTTGTTCAATGATTATATATATATATATATATATATATATATATATACTAGAATTATACATGCACAATTCTTACAAGCAAGTTAAAAATATTCATCAATGATCTCAATTAGCAAAACTAATGGTGACTACTAAAAAAGACGAGATGTTGACAAAATGAAAATCACCGCTACACAAATATACATGACCTAAATAGAATATTATAATGTTAATTACCTAATTCAAAAATAATAATGAATTACCGTATCCACCAAGAAAAGCATGATCATATCGGTCATTATAGCCACCAAGATTTCAATTAACACAACGCACACACATACATATATTCATTAGGACAGACGTTATGCCATGGAACCGTGAGAATGGTGAACACGGTTCTAACGGTGTTAGTACACCGTTACTTTTTTTTTTATTTTTTTATTTTTTTATTTTTTTTAATAATTAATTGCGTGACTTTTCTTCTTTTATTTTCACATTTTGCGGTTTCACTTTAATTTGAGGTGAACAAAAATTTCGGACATTCATAAATTATGAATTAATGCCTGCACATTCACTTTGGAACCCTGCCTACACATTCCCGTCCGAAATCACGGACATTCATAAATTATGAATCCATGGCTGCACATTCACTTTGGAACCATACCTACACATTCACTTTGGAACCATGAGATTATGAATTTTCTGTTATAAGACTATGAATTTTCTATTATGAGATTATGAATTTTATGTTATGCGATTATGAATTTTCTGTTATGAGATTATGAATTTTCATTACATTCATAATTTCGGACATTCATAAATTATGAATTCATGCCTGCACATTCACTTTGGAACCATGCCTACATATTCCCGTCCGAAATCACGGACATTCATAAATTATGAATCCATGCCTGCACATTCACTTTGGAACCATGCCTACACATTCACTTTGGAACCATGAGATTATGAATTTTCTGTTATAAGATTATGAATTTTCTGTTATAAGATTATGAATTTTCTGTTATAAGATTATGAATTTTCTGTTATGAGATTATGAATTTTCAGTTGTGAGATTATGAATTTTCTGTTATGCGATTATGAATTTTCTGTTATGAGATTATGAATTTTCATAAAATTCATAATCTCATAACAGAAAATTCATAATTTGATCAAACGCGCGCCGTTAACTCCACATCCGCGAAATTTTTTTTTGGCCTAAAAACGACGTCGTTTTGCCTTGTGTTCACCATTCTCAGTGAACACGATTCCATGGCATAATTTGCGTCATTAGGAAGATTAGACTTAATTCCAAGTCAAATATAGACCACGAGATATCTTATTAACTCCTAACTATAAGAGACACCTTTAATATAATTTTGTACTCAGATTAATCCCGTTTACAACAGGCTTGAAAGTGTAGGGCTACTCATGCTAACCAAGCTAGTTAAAAGTTATTTATTGATACATAGCTAAAACCAAACTTTGTTTAGAAGACAAATATATATTACTCCAAGATTTATAGGCAATTTATATCATGGACCAAGTTCCACATAACATTATGGATCCTAAATTGAAACGATGAGGTACAAAATTCATATTCGTAAAGTACAAAATTTCATAACACAAAATACAAAAATCACAACACAAGACACACACACATGTTATATATTTACTTATTTTTCAAATCTAATTTAGGTACATAATTTGTGTTCATAAACACAGAATTTTACAAACACAAGACACATAAATTCATAATATATGACACAATTACTAATTTGTTTCAAATACAAAATTCATACACTCATAAGATACAGAATTTTATAACATTTAAGACACAAAAAACTCACAAGACATATACATACACCAGGTCCACCATGAACTCTAGTCAGTGGTATAAGGATTGAGATTATAACCACCAAAAAAAAATTACTCCAAGATTTATTCTTTTTATGCCGGAAATTTACTAATTATAATCCAGCAGTGTAGGTATATGAAAGAAAGACCTTTCAAAAAAAAAAAAAATCAAAAAAAGAAAGAAAGAAAGAATTCCCCAAAAAAGCTGAGAAGTGAATATCATAATGAAAAGGGAAATGGAAATTAGCAGCACAACAAAAAAACCAGACAACATAAGATATAAGAAAACAACGATAATCCGAGGAACAACGGAGCTTACCGGTTAGAAAATCAGAGCATCATATCATATCATATCTGATCTGATCTGCAAATTTCTGTGATTCAATTCTCTGCTCTCTTCCAGTTTGTTTTGAGAATTGAAGAATTAACGTACTAAACTGAAGGCAGATAAAACCGCAGAAAGGAACAGTTCAAATGCAATAAAATTAGAAGGGGCCGCCTGGGTGGGATGAGGTACTATATATTATATTTATTATGAGTCAACTCGTACAAAATAAATTCCTGCATGGACACGTACCAAACATAGCTTAAAATAGATAACAAAAATTACAATTAAGAAGTTACCTAATACTATAGATTTTAATATGTAACAGTACCACGCCCCCCTCAGTTTGGAAAATCTATTCAGTTGACAGCGTACGTTTTCAATTATACTGTCCTAATTCTAGCAGACTCTTATTATAAATATACCTACTAAATTATATAAGGTTCTAATGGAAATATAAAATATGTTACTGTAATTATTTTCATCGTTAACTTATACATTTTGATTTCTTCTTTGTACAATAATATAAGATATTTTTTAAAGAGTTAATTCTCCACCAAAGTTTTTCTGACTATAGTGATTTTTCATATTTGATCATCGTTTTTTAATTTGGAGAAATGTGACACTTAAATATCAAAATCTTTTCATCATTGGTCCTTCTATCACCTCAACAACGTTATTTAGACGTCAGTTTTAAGGGTCAAATTGTCCTTTCATTTTCTAGGTATCTCCTTCCTCTTCGTTCCCCTCCTCAATTGTGAAAATATCACTATAATTAGATGGCCTTTGCTGGAATTAACTTTTTTCAAAATTATAATCTTTCCTTTTTTTGCTTTTCATTTATAGACACGCTTTGGTACCTGAATATTTCTTTAATTTATTATTTTTCTCAACTTGACCCATTGCAAAATATGGAGTAATAATTTCTAATCTTTTATTTACTAATAATAATAATAATGGGTATTTTTTTATATTATTTTTACTGTAATAATTAAATCATTGTATACAAAAAGGAACTCGTTACTTTTTTTATATTCTTTTTATTGCAACTCTTTTTTTTTTTTTTTGGGTGGTAAAAATTAAAATATAACAATATTTACTTAATTTGATATGTTTCTTGTGACTATTAAAAAAATGAGATATTATTTTTGAATTATCATCCTAAAAGAATATGGATGCCATACTAGAGTATAATTATTCTAAAAATACATTGTATTCTCTTTATTTAAATCAAACAGTATTTGTTGTAGCACAAATTTTAATTTTCTATTCCAAAATTATATTGTTTTAAATAAAATATAAATTTTATTACATGTTGATTTACTATGTCTGGGTGGCTGGGATAAAATTTCTCTCCACGTACTTAAAGAATTTAATTGTAAAAATTTCATTATCTAATCAATTTTTTAGGGAAAAAAATTAATATTATAAAATATCAAAGAGAGTTTGCAAGATGAAACCGTTCACATATAATGACAATTGAGGTCTCAATCATTTACACAAGGAAACCTATGAATTCATACGCTATAACTTCATTACATAACTCTTTAGTTATTCTTCAACAACATCAATAAGCATATTATAATTATGTCATTTTTAACAAAAATAAGTTAATTTTTACTGACTCATCGATAGTCATATATATATATATATATATATATATATATATATATATATATATATATATATATCGTATTAAGAAGACTTAATTTATTTTAATATAAAAATTGTTAGGACACGATTTTTATTTTCGATTATAACTATCTATAGCAATACATATCTTTACTACAAAATACTTTTATCACAAGTTGAAAATACTCATCTTGATTATATTGAAAATAATCATTTCTATTTTATATTAAATAAATTTCATATTTAAAAATTATATTAATTATTTATTTATTTTAATTTTCATATGTGACATTAACTTAATCGCGCAATGCGCGGATTATAACTAGTAAATAAAGAAAGAGCAAACTCCTAATTTCAATCATTATACCGTAGACTATTAACATACATATTTATTTTTAATATAATGAAAATTCATTTTTAGTGTACTATAAGTTTATTTCTTGAATGTTTATTTTTAATGTACTATCTAAAAATGAATTTATAAAACATTAAAATTAAATATTTAATATATTAAAAATAACATGGTGAAGTATAATTTGTCTCCTAATTTAAGGTAAATTTATCGGTTATTCTCGTTTAATATGCAATTTATACAAATTTATTATTGTTGATTTTTGGAATGATTGCCAAACACCACCAATTTAATGAGTGGTCCAATAATTAAATATGGGAATAGTAAATCAAAGGAACAATGTATAAGGCTAGCAACAAGTAATTAAGGGCAATTAAGTAATAATGAAGACAAAAGAAAGGCGGGTGAACCATCGAAGGGGGCAAATTTTACTGTAGAACATAGTTCATGTAGCATCGTGCAGTGGTGTCGTAGACCATGAAATATAATAATTACATTTTAGTTTCATTTGATAATATTATTATGTTTTATAGTTTTTTTTTTTTTTTTTTTTTTCACACATTAGTTTCATTATAGCAATACTAAAGTATCATTTGATAATATATATTATTGCATAAACTCTATTTTTTGTTTCATTTTTCACAAACACTAGTTTAATTATAGATTTATAGTAATGCTCCCACATATTAGTTTCATTATAGCAACACTAAAGTATTATTTTAATTATACTATAGTTTCATTTGACAATATACGCTATTGAATGAGCTTTGTTTTTTTAGTTTCATTTTTCACACATACTAGTTTCATTATAGTAACTGATGTGGCTAAATATACTAAGGTATACAAATACGCCTAAATACGATCTTAAGGCTAAGTATATGGGCTCGGGTAATTGCGATAGTGGGTCGGACGATCCCGAGCTAATAATAGGTTCAGTGGAAATCCAAAAGTCCCCCTATATGCGTTTAATGTGCTATTTATAGAGTTGGGAGGGAGCACATGCCGGTCGCCCGATGTGCTTGCCACGTGTTCTGCTTGCATTGGTCAGGTCAAGGACACTTCTAGTGGGTATACGTGGGTAACGATTCCTGACAAGCTCATTTATAATGAGATCGATATCACGAATTGTAAGATGGATCAAGGGAAGAAAAGAAAATAATGTTCTATTGATTTCTGTTATCACAGTTTTAGCTTCTATATCTATACATCATTTATATGAGAAAAGAAGAAGAATAGCAGTTGAGTAGTAAACTAATTAACTGCCTCTAACTACCTAACAACTTTCTGACTAGCCTTGACTAGTAGTAGGCTTGTCCTCTAATACCCCCCCCCCCCCGGCAAGCTGGAGTGTACATGGAATGAAGCCCCAGCTTGGAAACAAACTATTGAAATGACAGAGGTTGTAATGGCTTGGTTAAGATGTCAGCTGTCTGGTTGTCAGTGGAGATGTGTAGTATCCTGATGATGCATTTTTTAAGCTTCTCCCTTATAAGATGACAATTAATCTCTATATGTTTTGTTCTTTCGTGAAACACTGGATTTTCAGCAATAGCTATTGCTGATTTACTGTCAGAATATAACACAACAGGCCCCTCCATTTTTACTTCCAATGTTTCAAGCAGGTAGATCAACCATTGGATCTCACAGGTAGCAAGAGCCATGACCCTGTATTCTGCTTTTGAAGATGATCTGGATATAGTTCCTTGCTTTTTGGATTTCCAGGAGATTAAAGCCTCTCCTAAGAACATACAGAAGCCTGTTACTGATCTTCTAGTATCAATGCAAGCAGCCCAGTCTGAGTCTGCAAATCCTCTTAACTTGAGACTTGATTCTGCTGGAAAGAATAAGCCTTGGCCTGGGGAGTTCTTCACATATCTCAAAATTCTGTGAGCTGCTTGGAGATGATCAGTAGTAGGCTTGTCTAGGAATTGAGATAGCTGTTGAACTGCAAAGCATATATCTGGTCTTGTTATGGTCAGGTATAATAACTTGCCAATCAACCTTCTATATTGAGAATTATCTTTTAATGGTGCCCCACTGTCTTGGCTCAACTTTGCTGTTTGTATCATAGGAGTTCTCACAGGCTTACTACTCAGAAAACCTGTCTCTTTAAGGAGGTCCAAGGCATATTTTCTTTGATTAACAGCAATTTCTTTGTGAGTCCTAGCAACTTCAAGCCCAAGGAAGAACCTCAGATTGCCTAGATCCTTGATTTGGAAAGTAGAATGGAGATGATTTTTGATCTGCTGAATTTGATCCTTGTCACTACTTGCAAGTATAACATCATCAACATACACCAACAAGGCCACAAAACTGTTACCTGACCCCTTTGTGAATAAAGAATTATCACAAACAGCTTTTTTAAAACCTAGGGTGATCAGCTCACTTGTGAGCTTAGAGTTCCACTGCCTACTAGCTTGTTTTAGGCCATAAAGAGACTTAGTCAGTCTGCATACTTGCCTTGGATACTGAGCAACAAAACCTGGAGGAAGATGCATATATACCTCCTCATGGAGATCACCATGAAGGAATGCATTGTTTACATCTAGTTGATGTAACTGCCAACCTTTTGCAGCTGCCACAACAATTAGAGTTCTTATGGAAGTGATTTTAGCTACTGGACTAAAGGTGTCAACATAGTCCAGTCCACAGGTTTGAGTGTACCCTTTAGCTACCAACCTGGCCTTACACCTTTCCACAGTCCCATCTGACTTATGCTTGACCTTGTACACCCATCTACAGCCTATGGCTTGTTTGGAGGGTGGAAGGGTTGTTAGTTCCCAGGTTTTGTTGGCTTGGAGGGCATCTATTTCAGCCTGCATGGCTAATTTCCAGCAGTCATGTAGAATGGCTTCATTGTAGGACTTTGGTTCTGTTATGTTCAATATATTTAGGGCAAATGCTTTGAATTTGGGTGAGAGTTTGTCATAGGACAAAACAACAGACAAGATGTGAGGAGATGTTCTTTTGTTGGGTAGTTGACAGTCATAATCTAGGAGATATGCTGGTCTAGTCACATGCCTAGTGGATCTCCTTACTTGTTGTTGATGTGACTCAACTTGGTTGTCACTAATAAAAGGTTCATTCTAGGCTAGCAATATGGCAATGGAGTCATGATCTGAGGGTTCATTTTGGGCTGGCAGTATGGCAATGGAGTTATTATTTGAGGAGGTACTGGGCTGTGGGTATTCAGGTGGATTATTAGGTGGAGTGGGATTAGGCCTTGAAATCAGGTGTGCCAATTGTTTATAAGCTAAATGTACATTAGTAGGCAAGATCAGAGATGATGTGGGTACCTGAGTATCTGATTTGTGCTGCAAGGCATAAGGGAAGATCCTTTCATGAAACACCACATCTCTGGAGACAAACACCTCTCTAGTCTGCAAATCATATAGCTTGTATCCTTTTGTTCCATCAGGGTATCTTGGAGAAAATTTGGATTTGTGGCCATTGAGGTTAGCAGCATAAGCTAAGCATCCAAAAGTTTTGAGGTGGTTGAACTGGGGGGGTTTTCCAAACAGAGTCTGGTGTGGTATTTTCCCTTCCAAGGCATTAGAGGGTAGCCTATTGATGATAGAGACTGCTTGCAGGATGCAATCTCCACAAAAACATTTTGATAAACCTGCTTGAAATCTTAAGGCCCTTGCAACACATAGAATATGGCCATGTTTTATCTCTACTACACTGTTTTGTTGTGGAGTGTAGACACATGAGGTTATATGAATAATTCCTTTCTCTTGGTAGAACTTATCCATCTTGAACTCCTGCCCATTATCTGTTCTGATGCACTTGATCTCTTTCCCAAATTGTGTGAGGATTAGAGCACAAAAACTTTGAACCAAATTTCTAACCTCATGCTTGGCTCTCATCAGGAATACCCAGGTCAGTCTAGTGTAGTCATCTACAATGGTTAAAAAGTATTGGTGGCGGTTAAAAAGTATTGGTGGCCATAAATGGTGTGCACACGATATGGCCCCCAAATGTCAGCATGAATCATGTCAAAACAAGCAACAGAAACAGTGGAGCTTACTGGGAATGGCAGCCTTTTATGCTTAGCCAAATGACATACATCACAAGCCAATTCTTTATTTGATTTCAAGTCAGAATCCAACAACTATAACATTTTCAATTTTGACAAAGATGTATGTCCTAATCTAGTATGCCACAAACTACTAGCAACACAGCTATTTACTTCTACATTCTGCATTTTGTCAAAGGAAACAAAGAACTCAGGCTGCATCAAGTGATATAAACCCTTTTCCAATCTAGCCATTCCAATCATCCTCCCAAGGACTTGATCCTGTATGATGCATGTGTTAGAATATAGGAGTAGCTTGCACTTGGAGTATTTGATTAGCTCACTAACAGATACCAGATTATAATGAAAAGCAGGCACACAAAACACATTCTGCAACACAATATCTTCTGACACCACAAGGGTTCCTATGTGTGTGATGGCAGTCCTGTTCCCATTAGGGAGTTCAACATACATACCCTGAGTTTCTCTAACCTTTGTCAATATATGATGACTACAAACAATGTGGTGAGTGGCACCACTATCCAAGATCCAGGGAACTCTGCTACAATTAGATGAAGAAAGAGCAGTACCTTCATATTGAGCATTGGGAATGAAGTTTGCAGAGATTATGTTGGCTTATGGTGTGACTCCTATGTCCAAAGGAGAGTTCTGGATGGCAGTTTCCTTCTGCAACAACTGCTTGAACATCATATATTCACTTTGGGATAGTGAGACAGATTCTTCTGGATGGTTCTGAGTCATTACTTGAATCTGATTTGCAACTCCTACAGTTCTGTTTCTTGGCCTCCATTCAGGAGGGTTCCCGTGTTTCTTGTAACACTTCTTAGCTATATGCCCAGTGAATCCACAGTGGGTGCAAATGGGCTTCTTGTTTCCATTAGGATAGAACTTCTTGGAACCAGAATTGTTCCCTGAAGTTTGACTCAAGAACACACTCCCTGCATTTAGATTGTCTACTACTTTAGGGGGGGAGCTCAACATTCCATTGTTGAACCTTCTTTCTTGCTGTTGAACTATCAGAAATGCTTCACCAACAGAG
The DNA here is from genome assembly GCF_001879475.1 of Ipomoea nil. NCBI lineage: Eukaryota > Viridiplantae > Streptophyta > Magnoliopsida > Solanales > Convolvulaceae > Ipomoea > Ipomoea nil. The sequence continues at coordinate 3,647,088 of NW_017619385.1, read as the reverse complement.
GGCAAGGGCTTCATCATCATAATTTGCGATTGGACTGAGACGTAATTGTCATTGAGTCCTCTCAAGAAGACAGATAGATTATCACTGTCAAGAAAGGCCTACAGTTTATCTAATAAACCACGATCGCATCTTCTAACACAATTTCAGTTTTGCAAAATATGCGCTTATGTTGAGGTCCCCCTGTCGAATTTGGTGGATTTCAGCATGCAAGTCCGAAACCCGAAATATATCTGCCTCACTAAATCGCGAGTTCAACGTCTTCCATACCCTTTCTGCAGTTCCTGCCCAGAGAACGGTTTGAGCGATCTCGCATGAAAGCGAGCGCATTATCCAGGTGCACACCATATTGTTGCACCTCTTCTAGTAAGGGATTTGACGTCGTTGATTTCTGGCATTGCTATGGTTCCATCTACAAACCCTAGCTTATTTTTTGAGAGCAGGGCCATCTCCATTGCCCTAGCCCAGGGATGGTAATTCCGCCCATCCAGGAGTGCGGAGACGAGAATCAGAGATGGATTCTCATTAGGATGTAAGAAAAAAGGATTCGCTGCATCATTTGGGTAGAACGGAGTCGCCGGAGCCATCATCGGAACTGGTGTCGGTGGTGCAGTGGTCTGAGATGCTTGAGGTTTGTTTGTGTTTGCTCCTCCCGTCCACGCCATGATCTTCAGTGCTCTGATACCATATCACGAATTGTAAGATGGATCAAGGGAAGAAAAGAAAGTACTTTTCTATTGATTTCTGTTATCACAGTTTTAGCTTCTATATCTATACATCATTTGTATGAGAAAAGAAGAAGAATAGCAGTTGAGCAGTAAACTAATTAACTGCCTCTAACTACCTAACAACTTTCTGACTAGCCTTGACCAGTAGTAGGCTTGTCCTCTAATAATCGGTCGGAGCGATAGCGCACTACTGGAAATTATGGAATTTCTGACCACCAGAAAGTGATCTTAAATCAAGTCAAAAGCCTTGTTCCGACCACTTTTTGGTTTCAACTTGATTTATGATCACTTTCAGGTGGTCGGAAATTTCATAATTTTCAGTAGTGGCGGAGGTATCTCTCCTCTTGCTTAGCGGTACTCAGTTGGGGACTCCCGATCTGAGTACTAAGGTCGGATCCGATCTCATTAGGCACCGCGCAATAACTAATACTCTAAAGGAATAACTCCGTATATCGGCTCATGTTGGACCGGACCCGAACGGGGTCGGTTCGGGTCGAGTAATGTTCCGCAAGGTATATAGAGTATGTACCGAGCGGGTATACGGTCCTACGCCTTAAGGTTATTCCCTATTAGTAACACTAAACTATCATTTTAATTCTACTATAGTTTAATTCGATGATCATGGTCCACACATCGCTATATTGACCATGTTCCACTGTATAACAACTGTCCAAAGGAGCCATGAATGTCAATCAGGTAAGTCTGTTTAATTTTGGCTAATCCTATTAGAATTTTAAATTGATTAGTTCATGCTATTATCTTCTCTCTTTTTTTTTTTTTTTTTTTTTTTTAATGGGTTAGTATGATAATTGCCACATTAACGAATACCAAGTGTCCAAGTGAACATGTCATTTTAGATTCAATTGTATGATTTTACGATTTTCAATGATATGATTGTATTTGTTTTTAAAAAATCGGATGACCCAATTGTTGTTTCGTGGGTAATTTAGTAACTTATTTGATTTTTTTTTTAATTTTTTTTTTACAATGAGAGTTTTAGTTTTTGTGTATGTGTCCAAGGATTTGCACTCACATAAGAATGTCTTATAGGTGTATCAATAGTTATTGCATGAACCACGGTTCAAAAACGACATCCTTTTGCTTAATTTTATTTTTTTCGCGTGTCCAGCTGCAACATGCATTTTTATAATTCATAATGTACATTATTTTTACTCATAATATTCACGACGATGTTTTAAACCGTGGTGTGTGGACCGTAGTGTATTGAGTTATGGAACCTGATGGAGCAAGTTTAGAAAGTTCAAACTGATTTGATCACACAACTAGGAAATCGAAAAAACCAAAAAAAAAAAAAAGAGAGAGAGAAAAAATAAATAGTGAGTTGAGTTAATTAAAGGGAAGTCCAAGTGCTTTATTTCCTGCACCTGTGCTACATTAAAATAAAGCTTGCAAAAATGGATAGGCTAACAACCCATCTACATGCAACGGTTTTGTTCTGATTGCCACATTAAACAATATTAGGTGACATGAGAAATCTAAGAGGTACAATAATCTTTGTCCAGTACCGAGTTATTTTAATTACTTTAATTTTTATCAAGAAAATCATTGATCAACTAATGAAATTAAATAGTACCTTTGCAATCAAGAATTGATGTCACGACCTGCAAACAACTACATTAATTAAATATGTTCATAATTAGGTTGTGGGTATATATCTAGGGGCAAGTGATTATATATAAGAGGAAGAAAGAGATTAATTACCCGTCATGATTTTAAAATGTTTTATTAGAAAAAACAAAAGAAAAAGAAAAGAAGTTTATACTTATAACTTCGCTGTATGTATTGAAGTGAGTAAGATTTGGATTAAGATGTTATGTGTTATTATTTGGATCCAAGAAGTCCAACACAACATTAATGACAATAAGCGATAATATAAATAAGTTATGTACTATGTTATTGTAATGTTACATGTACAGAAGTAAGTTGGTTAAAAGTCATTAATGGATATTCATTTTTTGTGAAGAAGATGGAGTAGCAAGGGGAAGAACAAGGCTACGGATTTTCTTGTTATAGAGAGACATTTTTTAAAAGAAATTATATATGTATAATATATGTTGGTGTTTGAATCTTTGATCCAATGCAATCAATATAAATAGGTGGTCCAATTATAAATTGTATGGGTATTAATCAGGCAAACAATCCATCTATAAGCTAAAAACTCATTTATAATCACTATAATCATTACTTACAAACTTTTACTTCACTTTTCTATTTACTATATCATATATCCACCCACGTATATCTGGCAAATTATGCCCTGGACCCGTGTCCATAATGAATTGTGGACACAGGCCCAAAACGACATCGTTTTTAAAAAAAAAAAAACGCGTCATTTAGTTTTAAAAAAAAAAAAATTTGCGCGTTTTGCCGTTAACGGCGTTATTTTTTTTGGATTATGAATGTACAGTTATGCCGTTATGAATGTACAGTTATGCTGTTATGAATGTATAGTTATGCAATTATGAAATTATGAACACAGAGCTCTAACATTATGAACTTACAATTATGAACATATAGTGATAAAATTATGACCATGGAGCTTTAAAATTGTGAATATAAAGCTTCGAAGATTATGAATGTACAGTTATGGAGTTATGAATGTACAGTTATAGAGTTATGAATCTACAGTTATGGAGTTATGAATCTACAGTTATGAGATTATGAATCTACAGTTATGGAATTATGAATGTACAGTTATTGATCGAATTATGAACAAAGAGCTCTGACATTATGAACTTACAATTATGAACATATAGTGATAAAATTATGACCATGGAGCTTTAAAATTGTGAATATAGAGCTTCGAAGATTATGAATGTACAGTTATGGAGTTATGAATGTACAGTTATAGAGTTATGAATCTACAGTTATGGAGTTATGAATCTACAGTTATGAGATTATGAATCTACAGTTATGGAATTATGAATGTACAGTTATTGATCGAATTATGAACAAAGAGCTCTGACATTATGAACTTACAATTATGAACATATAGTGATAAAATTATGAACATAGAGCTCTAAAATTGTGAACATAGAGTTTCGAAAATTATGAATGTACAATTATGGAGTTATGAATGTACAGTTATGGAGTTATGAATGTACAGTTATAGAGTTATGAACGCACAGTTATGGAGTTATGAATGTACAGTTATTAACATATAGTAATAAAATTATGAACATATACTCCTATAACGAAGCGGTCTGAAATTAAAAAAAAAAAAAAAAAAAAAAAAAAAAGGAGATAACAGTGCCTAACGGCACTGTTACCTGTGTCCAGCATGCATGCTGGATACGGGTCCAACGCATAACGATTGCGTATATCTATATACATACATCAACCATGCGTGCACTACCTACCTACTCTATCAATCTATACATACATCAACCATGCGTGCACTACCTACCTACTCTATCAATCTATCATCGCTCAACAATTATACGGTAGATCGCGGTCCACAAAGCTTTGTGGACCATGGTCCAAAACGGCAGACACTATAGTGTATTTAAACTGACACTTTCTCACATATTATTTTTATTATATTATCAAATGAAACTGCAATTGAATTGAAATGAAATTGTAGTTGTGTTGAAATGAAACTGTAGTGTATACAAAATGAAACTGAATAACAATTTCACATATTTGAGTGTATATTGTCCAGCGAAACTGTAGTTATATCAAAATGATATTGTAGTTGTATTAAAATGAAATTGCAGTGCATATTTGATACACGAACCACAATGCACTGTGGACCGCGGTCCACAGTATAATTTGTCATCATCGCTCTATGCCTCTATCTACTTATCTTCTCATCATCACCACCATTATCATACTATATTCATACATATATAATGTAAATATTCATCTATTTAGTCATTTCCAAATTCGAATTGAAGCATATATTGAATTTGTATACACTTAACACGTACTATCCGAACAAGAATGAATGTCAATTGTACTCGTTCCAAACCCATTTGAAACTACCTACATAGTACTCGAAATCATCTTGAAACTCGTTTCACACACATGCACACCCAAACACAAAAGATTAAGTATTGTATACCTATATTGATTTCAATAGTACCCTAATTCATTTCAAACTTGATTATCAACTCTCCAAACCTATCATATATATTAGAATCCGGGAGATAAGTTACCTAATATTATTTTACTCATTGTCATCATTGATATTATTCATATCATTATCTAAATTAAAGGTTTAAAAAATAGTACTCAAAATTATGAATATTTGAAATAAAATTTAGATCAACCCAACCTGCTGACCCACACATTCCCGCACCATTTGATATTATTGTAACTTGTGACTAGCATTATTTGTAAGTTAAAAATTGAAGAAAAACAATTGAATTTCAAATAATTTCATATTTCTAATTTGAAAAAAAAAAATTCGGAAAATAGATGGTAATAAACACATTTTATGTTTTTCTATCAATTGTCTAATGAAAAAAAAAAATGAAAATTGTGTAAAAATGAAACAGAGAAATGCACTAAATAGGTCCTTAATGGGTCCAATTAGTGCTAACTAACTCAATTAGAACATGACAAGTGTATAAGACCGTTAACTAACTAGGTTAACTCAATTAGACGATGATAATTGTCCATTTCCCCATTGAGAGCAAGTAACTTAACTAGGTGATTAGGTCTGGAGGCATACTCTAGTCTCAACTGATTCATATCCCTTGATAATGATCTTAGACTAGTGTATTAATTTTATTATTATTAGGTCAGACTTGATAAATCTTGAATTATAATCTTAAAATATCCATTCTTAAAATTATATGATATTGACAATTCTGTGGAAGATGAGTCTTCTTGTAATGGTTAAAAGTATTTGTATACTCAATTTGTTCTACAAATCATGATATTAAATTATTACTTCGTTGCCGCATGAACAACTCAGTTGGTCACAGGGGTGAAGTTTGGGAACAATGATTCAGGATCGAGTCTCACCAGCGATAGTATGTGAGCAATCTCTCAAAGTGAGAGTACCTCTTTGTGTGCAGTAAGTAAAGATCTAACCTCTGTGTTTAACTGAATTACCATGATTTACATTCTCCAGATGGGTGCGTGGGGCCTTTGGAGTTGCAATTCAACCTATTGGGGACAAAAATTATTACTTCGTTTGTACACTGAATTTCATGTTGATCCCCTCATTCAGGATGGTGGTCTTAGTAGGTAGGCAAGGTCTTTGTACTTGGTTCTGCTAGCTTTGGTTGGGCTTTAGTCATATGGGCCTTTTCATCCACCCCAATGTTAAGCTTCTTAGCTTAAAATTGATGCCCATGTAACAAGTTTAGTATTAATGAAGAAACATGATATGCCCAAAACCAAACTAACCTTCTACAAATTTGCATTATACTATAGCTTGTAAAATTATAGTCTTTACACTTTAATATGATCGACAATCAATCATTAATTAGCCACTAATGATTGATTTTTCACTTATATATACACATTAACATACTTACATGCACACAGTTTGTATTTTAAAGGGAGTTTGTATTTTAATGGGTGTTTGTATTTGAAAATAATTATATATATATATATATATATATATATATATATATATATATATATATAGAGGAGTGATCACATGTGGTCATGTTGTTAGGTGTGGTCATATGGTCAATTATAGGCCATTAGATTAGATAGATCCAATGAATCATATTAATCATGATTTTTTTAATATTTTCGCGCACATTCTCCTACCTAGCAAACTGCAAGGATAAACTCGTCATAAAACACCGAAATATTAATCAAGATTTTGTTGTGTGTTTTATTACACTATTGGTGCATGTTGTCAACACTGTTGGTGTATTCTGGAACCCGGCCGCTATAAATGGTCATTGTAATTACTATAACACGGGAATACACCATTGGTGTGCTTCACTGTGGTGTGTTTTATTACATTATTGGTGTATGTTGTCAACACTGTTGGTGTATTCTGGAACCCGCCCGCTATAAATGGCCATTGTAATTACCATAACACCCCCACTTACCAAAACGCGCGAAAATCCTCAGAATTATCACTGCCGTTAGATTAAACTGATTCAATGACACAGATACGACCACACCTAATGACATGACCACATATGAGCGCTCTTCTCTATATATATATATATATATATATATATATATATATATATATATATATATATCGTGCCTTTGGCATTAACGTTAATATGACAAAAAATAAATGCTACAAAATCTATCAAAGAACATATACACATATACTCACACAACACACCCCTTATTATTTAGGTGCATGAAAGATATATATATATATATATATATATATATATATATATATATATATATATATATATATTTGTAAATAGTAATTATTCCCAATTTAATAAAGAGTCCTTATATTCCTCTAGACCAAACAAGAGTAAATAACATTCTAGTAATCTAGCTAGTATTCACATTTAAGGGGTTATATGATGAAGCCTGAACCAAACACTCCATATTTCTTCAATCTTGTTAGGAAAATATGTATTTAAAAGTTTATGAGGCAAAGTGTAATATAGGATATGATGTAGCTATAGACCCCTCAAATCGTTATAATTTTTGTATAAGAATGGTCTAATTTTGTCTTAACAAAATCACCTGATGAACATATTGCATTCAACTCTTGATTTGGATTTTGTAATGTTGGGCACATGTCTGTGGGATGCCTGACAAATGAACATATTCCACATGCTCCCGTAGATTGCATTTGTCCTACAGCCATTTGACGCACAAGAGTAGTCAAATCTGAAATTTTATTTTCAAGTTGAGAAGTACTTACCTCGTTAACTCTACGAATAGATCCATCCGCACGTGTCCCATATTGTTGAGAATTTTCTGCCATGGTTGATATTAATTGTCTAGCATCCATAGGTGTCTTGTCAGCCAAAGAACCACCACTAGCTGCATCTACCATACTTCTATCTGTAGGTAACAGCCCTTCATAAAAGTATTGTATCAAGTGTTGGTCTGAGATTTGATGGTGTGGACAGCTAGAACACAACTCCTTGAATCTTTCCCAATACTCATACAATGTTTCACCTGTACATTGCCTTATCCCATATATTTCCTTCCTAATATTAGTTGCCCTAGATGCAGGGAAGAATTTTTCTAGAAATAGTTTTTTTACATCATTCCACGTGTTAACTGAATCGGGGGGAAGATTATAGAGCCAATCTTTTGCTTTATCTTTTAATGAAAATGGAAATGCTCTAAGACTTATATGCTCATCAGTCATCCCACGTGGTTTCATACCTGCACAAACTACTTGAAACTCTTTCAAGTGTTTATGTAGGTCTTCACCAGCAAAACCTCGAAAAATAGGGAGTAAATGAATCAAACTAGATTTTAAAGCAAAATCAACCTCAAGATTTGGTATTGTTATACATAGAGGTTGTTGGTTTAGATTCGGTGCAGCTAACTCCCTAAGTGTTCTATTATTTGGTTCAGCCATTTTACTTACAACCTCCTCGTTTACTGGATCGCAGGTTGAATTTACCTCTTCAGAACTCGAGGAACTATTCCTTTGCTTTGTTTCTTTCCTTAGTTGCCTTGCGACTTTCTCAATCTCAGGGATATATTGCAATTCTCCTGAATGAGATGAACGAGTCATGCAACACTAAGGACAACAGAAACAATCACAAAGAAAAACTCAATAAACGATTTTAGTTCCCCGGCAACGGTGCCAAAATTTGGCAGGATTGTCGAAGCCCTACAAATTCAATACCGGCCCACTCCACTAATTTGAAGTAGTGGCAAGACCAGGTTGAATCCCAAGAGAACTAATGAGTTTTGTCTCTTTAATTTAAATAAAATGACTCAAAGTAGGGAAAATTGGGGGATTTGAGAAGAATAAATAAAATAAACAATAATCAATAACGAGTTCAGAGATGTTGAATTCTGATTCAAGGGGAAATGAATTTTAAAGATGTGACTCAGATCATCGGCTCTTAAAAATTAAAGTTAGATTCAAGTACTTAGCCAAAGACTAATTAGGATAGCCATAACTAGCCTTTGATCTCCTTGAATTAACTGATTCAAACCAAGCATTCGAACCAACAACTATTATTGAATGAACTGGGGACGATAGCGTTTCATATTCAGCCAATAACATCATTACACTTTAATGAAAAATAACTAAGCCTAAATTACATATTGAGATAGCTACAATATGCAACTTAGTCTTCCTAGCCTTTATGTACTAATCACAACAATATAATTAATACAAGCTACTCGGTCTAATCATCTATGACAATTACGGATTATAAACTCATAAGGTAGCAATAGGAAAACTATAACAAAGTAAGTTGTCAATTTAATTCATTAGTAATCTTCTTGAAAAATTAACTCTAAAAGCATAGGAAGTACATGAATCCAACAAATTAATTGAAATAGAACCTCCCTAAATTCACAACTCAAACTTCAAATCCCTTGAATCAGATTAAGGAAATTTAACTAAACATAGATTAAACTAGTCTAAAATATAAGAATTTGAAAGGAACAATTTGCCAAAATACATCAGAATAACTCTCCTTTTATAGGGTTTCAAATCAACAATCTTCCCTAAAATTAATGCTCTTACCGCATCTTCCTCCACCAGCTTCATCTTCAAATTCAAAAAGTGGTTAATTTCCTCAACAGTTTCAGGAAGCAGCGACGACGAAGGCGAAGAGCTTCGGATCACCTAAGTGTTAAGTGCACTGGTGAATTTAACACAACAAGAGACTTAGTCATTAACGTCATGATGAAGTCACAAGCAGCAAGAGTTGGTAAACAACAAGGTTTTTGGGCTAACTTATTTTTGCTAACATCATCAAGTAGCAAGTCTTTATCTACATTAGAAGTCTATACTAGTAAGTTTTTATCAACTGCAAGAGTTTGTAGCAGCAAAACTCTCAATTAACAACAAGAGTTTGCAAAGCAGTACAAGGCAATGATGTAAGGTTTACATCAACGCAACAAGACTTCTTAGTAGTAAAAGTTTTCTCAACATGCAACAAGAGTTGAGAACAACAAGAGTTTCACTTGCAATAAAAATTTGAACAGAAAGAGTTTCTAGGAGAAGGCATCTACTACAAAACAAGACTTTTCAAGAAGAAATAACAAGATTTTCTTAATAAGTAGTAGAACTTATTTACAAGAACGATAAGTAGGAGTTTACATTCTCTACATCTACCTTATTGTTTTTGAATGTTGTACATTATCCAATGAGGATACATCCTTTTAAAGAAAGGTTCTTGAAAAACTACAAAATCTAAGTTTTTAGGACAAGTTGCAAGCCACTATTGCACTCAATCTACACATGTCAAATTTGAGCAAATATTTTAATGGCATGTGGATGAATTTCGAATTTGTTTTCTTCCAAACAAACAAGTTCGAAGACACAACTATTAATATCTTGAATAATGAAGAAAAGAGACACATAAGATATATTCAAATTTACATATTCAAACAAACAAAGCTCAAAATCGCAAGCATTCAAGATCTAAGAGACTTCAACACCACAAAGATCAACTTGGTCTTTCAAAGTCTGTTGGTTGAAATTTCAATTTCTTGTTGAATCATTGTATCTCTACCTAGAGTAGAAAAAGAAAGAGTAACAAGAGTGCCTGAGAAAACCTTGATCATTGTTGTTGTTGTTGTAATTTTTTTATTTTTTTATTATTATTATTTTTATCAAAGCATTTGATCAATTTTATTATAACTCTACTAGAGTGGGTTTATAATGAATTCATCCTAGAAATTGGATTAAAATGAAGTAAAATGATTATATCACCTTCAAACCACTATAATTTCTCTTGTTATATTTACTTTTTAGTACTTTACCTTATTACTAATTATCTTTCTCAAAATTACTTGACTTTAATAGAATTCTTAAAAAAAGAAACATTTATTTCCGCTGAACAATCAAACAACCTTTTAGCCTAAACTATCAAGTTAATAAATCAACATTGCTTCTTGTGGTTGTGTTGAAAGATTAGCCTAAACTATCAAGTTAATAAATCAACATTGCTTCTTGTGGTTGTGTTGAAAGATTAACTTCATTAGTTAAGCAAAAATTATGTGGTACATATGCGGCTACTACTTTCTGTGCGATCGTGCGACTTTACACAATTATGTATGCACAAATGCACCACCACGTGTTTAGAAATACACCACACCTTGAGGCATTTCAGAACATGTGGTGGTGCAAAGCCACACGACCACACGGGAAGCAGAAGCTGCACCAGATCTTGCTTATATATATATATATATATATATATATATATATATATACACTACAGTCCGCCAGCAGAGCATGAAATTCGTTCAAGAAGGGCGGTAGGTGAATATCTTCTTTTTGATCCTACAGAGACTCATACTACTACTAAAGCTACAGATAAAGAAACGAAGCCTAATGCTAGCAAAGAGACTGATACTGTGAATATATATATATATATATATATATATATATATATATATATATATGCTTAGAATCTCATGAGAATACACTCCGGGGGAAAACTAAGAACCAATATCAGTCTTACATTTGTAAAAATCGGACGAATCATATCAGATTTTTTTTAAAAAATGCGGTGATATTTTCGTAATTATCATCAACTTCACTTTGCAAACTTGAATACTTGAAGGAATAAAAAGGATCACTAGAAGGCAAGTGAGGAAAAAAAAGGACACTAAAAGGGAAAGTTCGAAGGAAATTAATTGTGCACTCTTAGAAAGGAAAACATTGTTAGGGAAAATAACAACGTCAACGCACGATTTGGAAGCCTTTTAAGAAACACGGACACTATGGATGTATGGTAGAAAGAAAATCTGTGTCGTGTTATAATAACACTACCTTAAAAGCGTTATTTGCCCGGTAACGGTGCAGTTAGTACCCTGGCATGCTTTCGACAGGCTACACAGACCTACTACGGATAGCTTGCACTAGAAATCACGTAGGCGAACCTCACTATTGCTCAGACGAAAGGAGGAAGAAGGAGAATATATTAAATGACTCAAATTCAAGGTGTGTTTTGAAACAATGTTGGGAGCTGCTATTTATAGTAGGCAGCCCCTCCATCCCACCCATATAATGGACACAGTATTTTGTCCACATTTCAGCGCCTTTGGCGCTACTCCTTACAAGAGAGCGCAATGTGCGCTACCATGCAATGAAATGGGTTTTCCATTTCTTAATCCAACGACAAAGTCAAAGGGTGAGGTGGACATGGAGGCTTTCATCTTTAATATTCCAACAATCCCCTACAAATTTAAAGAGGAAAGGAAAAGGGTAAGGTCTGAGCAATACAAATGAGTTGATCTTAATGTCAGTGTTTGAACTGACACGTAGTGACACTGAGTAATTTTCTTCCCGGGAGTGATGTGAATCTTGAACTCACCGGTTAGATAAATTTTGAACTCGAATGCACACACCAACTCAAAAAGCAGGTTCTACAGAAGTCAAACTCTTTGACTTCTTATGAACACCCTTAGTATTAAAGAATGTTACGTTTGTCTCAAATATGGACTTCTACCCTGTCAAAGTCTATCACAAAATAGACTTTTAACTCTGACAAGTCTTACAACATTATAGATTTTTTTCCGTCTTGTGAAGTCCATCTCAATACAGACTTTTAACTCTATCAGGTCTATCTCGGTATAGACCACCATTAAAGGCTTATAGAGTAGTTAAAGACATAAATCAGTTGTAAGTCTTTTCTTTCTATCATAGGCTGTTATTTGCAATGCAAACGACAGTTTGTGAATCACAATGAAGGAAGGTGTTGGACACCCCCACAATTACACGGTTATCACCATGTTTCTTAGCCACTCAGCTTCTTGGGATAATCCCATTATCTTTCATAAGAGGCGGTTAGCCCTTTTCTACTCAAGTTAGGGGTCTCTTTAGGTCTATCTCAACATAGACCATGGTAGCCCTTTTCCACTCAAGTTAGGGATCTCTTTAGGTCTATCTCAACATAGACCATCCCAATTGAGTATAAGAGGCTAAACTTCCAATGTAGGACAACATGGATAGGCAAAAGGAAGCCTTTCCTTTTAAATGCTCCCAACAATCCCCCACCATTAAAGGGACTTAGGCTGATGCTGTCATTGCCTGACAACGATCAAAACAAATTTTCATGCCAGTGTATAAAACTTGAACTGTCATATAGTGACATTAAGTATTTCTCTGAACGGGAGTGAATTTGATCTTGAACTCATCGAATTGAATAGACAAAATTTGAACTTAACGCACTTAATTTGCTTTGGTCGCTTTAAAATATGTGAGGTCATACTCTTGACCCTGAGATATCCCATGTTAGGTCTATTATAGGATAGACCTTCAACTCTGTCAAGTCTACCTCAACGCAGACCACCATGACTGGCTACAGAGTATCTATGGGCACCACGAGCACTTTGTACTCATGTCATTATGCGGTGAATTCATTAGGTTTGTCTCAACAAAACCACCCTTTCTCAAAGAGTTATGAATTTATTAAGAGCTGTGGCTCAACCTCACATGTGGTGAATTCATTAAGTTTGTCTCAACAAAACCACCCTTTCTCAAAGAGTTATGAATTCATTAAGAGCTGTAGCTCAACCTCACATGCGGTGAATTCATTAAGTTTGTCTCAACAAAACCACCCTTTCTCAAAGAGTTATGAATTCATTAAGAGCTGTAGCTCAACCTCACAGGTACGCACACTGTCGGAATGACCAACTAGTATACTATTTTGTAACTCTTTTCATGGTTTCGTTTGACCACAGAAGTGGGATCCACCACGAATTCATTACCACTTGGACTTTAAGTCCTTCCAATGAGTCAACGACTAATCCTCATAATTAGCCCTCAAGTAAGTTGATTCTCTTGACCAAACTTACATGCACTTTGACTAGTACTTCGTTTACTCGTAAATAATCCCTTGAGATTTTCATGTTTAACATGACACATTCTCTTTCATCATTATTCTCAATACCACAGAGAAACTTTTGATGAAAATATATGGAGTTTATTACCCCACAAAGCAACACTTACAAATATTTTTGTCAAATGTATTTGATCTCTTACCCAAACTGATATTTGGTGCCCATCATTAGCTCCTTTGTAGACTGAGTTTTGCTGACTTGCTTTGTGGAGCATTATAGAAGCTTCGCACTCTGCCTGATACATGCTCAACAGTTGATATTTCAACAAACTTGGTTATCTCAATTGATCACAATTACCCTTTAACTGGGAATTATAGGTATTTCAATATGACTCAACCAAGAGTTTAAATAATATATATATAAATGCTCATTGTTAGTAAGCCATAGAAATAATGTTGTTCACATGCTACATGAAGTTGAACAATATAATCACAAATTTCACATCATATTCTTATAAGAAATTAATCTCATACACAAGGAATATGTTCGAGTTCATATTTATTCAGAATATCTCTCAACAATGAGACTTCAGAGTTGCCACTAGCACAATTTTTTCCTTCCCTTAAGGAATTTAAAACTCATATAAAGCATTCATAGGGTGCAAATCAATATTGCAGTACTTCAACAACTTCTATTGCAAGGCTTTGATTGTATTAGCAACATATGAAAGTCAACCTCATTTTAGGTAAAGATCAAGTGGCGCTCTAACTAGCCTGCATGATCAACACCCTACTTCTTAAAAACTCCCAGGTCGAGTGGTGAAACCGAAGTTTACTTAAAAACCATCTTCCTAGACAGAGTGTTCAAGAATGATGACTTTTCCATGTTCTCACTAAATTACAATTGAAGCCTATGATATATGCTCTTACTTTTATACAAATAATTTTAGTAAAAGGTTTGAGCAATATCTATGCACGAATTATTTCAATCAATGTCATTAGTATTCAAAATACTAAAGAAATAAGTACTACTAAGTAATCAAAATCTAGACAGCTCAACTAGAATTCATGTACTACGATAATCATACTTCATGCGAACCCTTAGAACTAGAGCAAACATAGTTACTCAAAATAACTATTTATTTAAAGAGACTCAATACTCATCTTGCTCTGTCAGATTGACTTTTGCTAGTTTTGCCCTTGTGATGGTAGCACTGGTGTGCTCGGTGTCCTTGCTTTCTGCACGTAAAACACCTTCCTTTAAACTTCTTTATTTTTCTACTCCTTTCGTTGTAGACGGTTCTGACACTTTGACTTTCAGTTCCATTGGCACCGTACTTTTCTGACAGTGATTCCCAAATGACTTTTGCCGAATCTTGTTTGACATAGATGTCGAACAAATCGTCATTCATTTGTGACAGCAGGTATCCTCTGGCTGTCGCATTGTCATTTCTAAATTGAATCAGAGTTACACCCGGTTCTTGACCCGGAATGTAATCTATTTCAGGACTGCTTTCTCTCGATTCTTCACCCGGAGTGTAATCAGGTTCATGATTACATTTTGTAGCACCAAATGGAGAGAACACTGTTGGAGAAGGTTCAGGTGCAACTGAATATAGCACGTAAACCAACTTTAATTGTTCGAAAAGAATAAGCATTCTTTTAGCCCACATACTGTAATTTTTCCCATCAAGCGCGGTAATTTTTTATAGATCCGGTATGACAGAAGGTGCCATAATGTTAAAGGTTGACTGTTGCAGAATAACGCTTTTAACTGTTAGGGAAAATAGCAACGTCAATGCACGATCTGGAAGCCTTTTAAGAAGCACGGACACTACGGATGTATGGTAGAAAGAAAATCTGTGCCGTGTTATAATAACACTACCTTAAAAGCGTTATTTGCCCGGTAACGGTGCAGTTAGTACCCTGGCACGCTTTCGACAGGCTACACAGACCTACTACGGATAGCTTGCACTAGTAATCACGTAGGCGAACCTCACTATTGCTCAGACGAAAGGAGGAAGAAGGAGAATATATTAAATGACTCGAATTCAAGGTGTGTTTTGAAACGATGTTGGGAGCTGCTATTTATAGTAGGCAGCCCCTCCATCCCACCCATATAATGGACACAGTATTTTGTCCACATTTCAGCGCCTTTGGCGCTACTCCTTACAAGGGAGCGCAATGTGCGCTACCATGCAATGAAATGGGTTTTCCATTTCTTAATCCAACGACAAAGTCAAAGGGTGAGGTGGACATGGAGGCTTTCATCTTTAATATTCCAACAAACATGCACTTGAAGGCTACAAAATATGCACTTGAAGGCTAAAAACATGCACTAGAAAGGGAAAAAAATAGTTCAATGGAATGCTAAGTAATTTTTTTTAACACAATAGTAAGACACATATGCACTTGTAGGCATGAAATTGAGCATTTGAAGGCATAAAGATGATCATTAGAAAGCAAGGGGGAAAAAAAAGACACTAAAAGGGAAAATTCGAAGAAAATTAATTGTGCACCCTTAGAAAGGAAAAACTGCACTTGTAGGAAAGATTTTTCACTCAAAGGAACAAAGATGTGCACTAAAAAAAAAAAAGAAACTATGTACTGAAACAAATTAAAAAAGATGCACTCGAAGAAGAGAAATATGCACTTAAAAAAGGAAACATGTGCACTCGAAGAAGAAAAAATATGTATTCGGATACAAAGACCATCTGACTTACTTACTCAAAATTATAATAATGCCACCACGTGTTTTTTAATTAATTTTCAATCTAGGCTGTTGATTTGGACTAGATCTAAGGTTGGGATTTAACCATATTTTTTTTACCTAAAGTATTCCTTCGCATTTGAATATATATATATATATATATATATATATATATATATATATATATATATATATATATATATATATATGCCTTCCCGTGCAGCCGTGCGAATTGTACCATCAAGTATGCATAAATGCACCACAACATATTCAGAAATGTATTAGGGTAAAAATGCGCAATTTTGGGACGTGCGGTCATGCACCATTAGGTATTCATAAATGCACCAGGATGAAATGCACAAATGCACCACAAAAATGCACTACACCCTTGTGCATTTTTCAACACGTTGTGGTGCATTCTTGCATAAAATTATTTTTTGATTTTTTAAACATTAAAAAATGAAAATGTGTTTTTTTAATGAATTATTTGTCAAAATTATTTTCTATATTCTTAATTCAATTTTTACCTATCTGTTAAACAAGTTGGGCAAACAACATAAAATAATTATTACTCCGTAATAAAAATGGGAAACTTCTATCCTAAACGAAATCTGTGACCTCATAGCCATAAACGGCAAATTATGCTGTGCATCCGTATGCACAGTATGCACCATGCATGGTGCATACGGATGCAAAAACGACGTCGTTTTAATAAAACGCGCGTCTTCCCTTAAAAAAAAAATCAGGTTCGATTCCCAGCAACAACATATGAACTAAAATTTCATAATCGATGAACTATAATTTCATAATCGATGAACTATAATTCCATAATCTAATCTATGAACTAAAAATTTCAGAATGAATGAACTAAAATTCCATAATTTATAAACTAAAATTTCAGAATCGATGAACTACAATTCCATAATCGATGAACTATAATTCCATAATCAATGAACTATAATTCCATAATCTATGAACTAAAATTCCAGAATGAATGAACAATATAATGTTGTTGCTCGGAATCGAACCTGAATTTTTTTTAAAAGGGAGACGCGCGTTTTTTAATAAAATAACGTTGTTTTGACATCCGTATGCACCAGCATAACTATTGGCCATAAACCGTACACCTATTTTGTTCTTCAGTGTATAGCATTATCAGTTCCGTATGACAATGACCTAGTTGTGATCCAGGCTGGCCAACAATTATCCACACAGTTTAGATTATCATAGGCAAGTGGAATTCCTCCACTTACAATATAGATTTATTATTTCATGTTAAATATCTGCAAGAATTTTATGTACCGGTATAGTTGTACTAGAATTTTATATGGGCGATGCTTAAATATTCGTGTCTAATATTAAAATATTAATAAATATAAATAATTAAAAGTTATATTTTAAGTTATATACTCTTTCCGTTCTTAATTGATTCTCTTATTTGTTTTTTGCACAGTTTTTAATACTCTGTACTACATAATAAATGTTACTAACTTTTCAATTTTGTCTTTCCAATGTAGATGTTATTCGTACAAAGTACAATTGTACTTACCTCTAAAAATTTGAAAAGTCAAAAGGGTAAATTAGGAAATGTAGAGTAATAGTTATGTTTAATTTTGAAAATATGACACTATTTTGGGACAAACTAAAAACGAAAGTAAGACAGGTAAAATGAGACGGAGGGAGTATATGTATATATATATATATATATAGTTAAGTTTAGGTTCGGTCGCGTCTTCCCGTGCAGTCAGTGCGACCGCACCAATAGTTAAGCAAACCTACACCATCAACGTTAGGAAATGAACTACAAAAACACACATAAATTAAGTACACATCACCAAAACACACCATTAGGTATGAATAAAAGCACCACATAGTGTTCAGAAATACAACATTAGGGGTAGGGAGTTATATGGTGTATTTTTTTTTTTAATGTATTTTTACATTTTATTGTTGTGTGTTTCTCTTACACTATTGGTGCCTATTGTTAACACTATTGGTGTATTCTACAAATGGCCGCAAGGGAGATGCGACCGCATTTGAACAAACTTTTATATATATATATATATATATATATATTATACACACATGATTTATCATTCATAGAAATTTAATTAAAATTAATCAATAATTAAATTTATTATATAATAATTTTAATAAAATTATAAATAAATATATAATAGGAAAACGATATAATAGATATAAATGTATGGTAATAATGATGGACTCATCAATGTTAGAATTAAATAGTAACAGAGTTATAAAGGTGTAAGGGTAATTTTGTCTAACAAGAGTGTAGTAGGGACAATTTTGTCCAATAAAATTGAATTGTATAACATTTAAAGAAAATTGTATACCTTTATTAACATACAAAAAATGAACATAAATCAAGGATATAACTTGGATTGAGACTTATATATTATGCTTTATATATTTCTTTTCGATATCAAATTAATTTTTTAGTTTTTTTTTTTTTTTTTTTTTCTATTAGGATGATGAGAACAATATGTTTGTATATATACAAAACAGAAACACAATATAAAATATATACAGGGGATAATGAACTAATAGAAATATACTACAACTAGGACTGTAGAGTCCTAACAATCTCCCTCAAGCGTAGGGGTCATGGCGGACAACCTGAAGCTTATCACGAAGAACACAAACCGGAAAGCGAGCAGAGGCTTAGTGAAAATATCAGCAACCAGCTCTTTGATAGATATTGATTTAACCAGAAGCTCTCCCGAAGCAACCTTATCCCTCACAAAGTATTAGTCGATCTCAATGTGCTTAGTCCGAGCATGAAACACCATATTATCACTCATGTAAGTAAGCAGCGAAGACACGCCAAGCTCACGCAACAAAGACATATAATCCAAGTGACTTCAGTAGAGACACAACCCAAGAACACTGCAAATCCACTCGTCGACTTGCGATCAACAGGACAACCAACCTAGTCAGAATTTGAAAAGACATGTAAAGCGAAAGAAACATTTTTTGCGTAGACGTAATCCATAGTCCCTTTAACATACTGCAAAACACGCTTCGGCTGAGCCTAATGAGCCTCTGTGTGTGAGTGCATATGCTGACATCATAGGTTGATCACATACAGATAGGTCCATACACGTGTCGTCAAATACTGAAGAGCACCCGCTAAGCTTTTGTACTTAGTCAAATAAGCAAACAGATCATCTGAAAGAACAGTAGAACACACAACAGCAAGCCTAGAGGCTTACAGTCCACCATACCAGTGCACTTTAGAATGTCACACATATACCACTTCTGAGAGAGAACACAACCACTGTCACGGGCAACAATCTCAATACCAAGAAAAAAACTCGGAGACCCTAAATCACAGATCTTAAACACAGCAGATAACTTCGAAAGAAGAACATCAACCAATTGTCAATCACTACCCATAACCAGTATGTTAGCAACATAGACCAACAGATACACATGAGAGGCAGCCTGAGTATAAATAAATAAGGAAACAGATACACATGAGAGGCAGCTTGAGTATAAATAAATAAGGAAACATCAGTTTTAGAAGCATGAAAACCAACAGAAATCAAGAAATCATGTAACCTTGTAAACCAAATCCGCAAAGCCTGTTTCAGAGCATACAGAGATGTTGCAGCAAACACACATGCTCAGGACAGTTTGCGTCAGCATAGCCAAGTAGTTGACGCATGTACACAGTTTCGGGCAAGTTTCCATTCAAAAAGGCGTTATGAACATCCAACTGGCGAATCACCCAATTAGAGGAAACCGCAAGAGCTAACAAAAGTCGAACCGTGGTTGGCTTAACCACCGGACTGAAGGTGTCAAAGAAATCCTGACTTGCGATTTGATTAAAGCCTTTGGCAACCAATCAGTTCTTGTTACACTCAATTGACCCATTAGCCTTCTGTTTAGTGCGAAATACCCACTTGCAACCAACAACATTCATGTTTGGGTGATAAGGCACCAACCGCCAGGTATTATTGTACTGTAAAGCATTAAACTCCAAGTCCATAGCCTCACGACACTCAGGATAACGAACAACCTGCAGATAACACGTTAGATTAGGAGACCGTACATCAACAGCAAGAGCCACAGGGACAACATCAGCCACTGCAGCACTCGTCATATGCTTTAACACCATGGGATGAGTACGGATAGCTGCTTGTCGCTAAGAAGCAGACCGAAGAGACGGGAGACGACTAGGAACATGCACAGCAGCATACACGGTAGAGGATTGCAGAGAGGCCCCAGGCACGGGCGATACCACCCACAGAATTGAAGAAGACTGGCATAACACAAAGTTCTGCAAAGAGTGCTGCCTAGCAAAGGGAAAAATAGTTCCGTCAAATCAAACATGCTTGTACACAAACACCTTATTAGTCATAAGGTCCATGCAACGATACATCCTAAAAGATGTAAGATAACCTAAGAATACACAGTGAGTAGACAAAAACTCTATCTTATGACGATTCTAGGGATGTAGAAATGGATAACACAAACACCCAAAAATCTATAGAAACGAATAAAACAGAGAAGAAAGATAAGCAAAAAATGAGGACTAGAATTTGCCAATGCACGCATGGGCATTTTTTTTAATAAGGTACACGGCAGTCTGAAAGGCATAGTTCGCAAAACGAGGAGGTACTGAGGCCTGAACCATAAGCGCATGCCCAGTCTCAATAATATGACGGTGACGACGCTCAACTCGACCATTCTGCTCATGCGTATGGACACAAGGCTGACGATGGTTAATACCTAGTTGAGTCAAAACTGCGTGCAATTTATTATATTCACCCCCAAGTCAAAACCGCGTGCAACTTACACAAAAAAGAACGCTCAACTAATGCCCGAAACCGATCAAATACACCATACAAAAAAGATTTTAAACGTGACGGATAAAACCAAGTATACTAGAAGAGGAGCAGGACCCCAAATATCAGTATATATCAAGTCTAAAACATGCAAACTAGAAGACATGACTCTAGGTAAGGGAAAAGGAGACAATTTCCCCATTTGACAAGCACCACATAAAGATAATAAATTGTCACGACTAGACGAACTAACTGGACATTCTTTTAATATTTGACCTAAAACACGACGATATGGATGACCCAGGCGATTGTGCCAAACAGACGAAGGCGCACGAGTAGAAAGCAAAGTAGTAGGTGACGAACGGGGAACAGGAAATGAGTATACCCCCCCCCCCCCCTTGAGGTAGATCCTTTAAATAGCACCTCCTTGGTTTCTAGATCGTTCAGAACAAAGAAAGAAGGATGAAATTCAAAAAACACGTGATTATCAGACGCAAAACATAGAACAGAAAGTAAGGAGGCAAATAAACCAGGAACATGCAACACATTAGACAAACGAAAAGACCTAGAGGGGTATTAAAAAAAAAAAAAGGCATGACCAATAAGGGAGTATTAAAAAAAAAACATTTTAATATCAACTTAACACCAAAGCTAATGGAGGACCATTTTGACTTAGAATTCAAAAGTTGGAGAATCATTTTGAGAAAATTAAAAGTTAAAGGACTAATTTGAGAAAAGTTCATAATAAAAGAACTATTTTGGAAACTAACTCTAAAAAATACTAGTTTGTGAAACCCATTTTATATGAATACGGGAGTAGGGAGCCTATATTTAATAGATTTTTTAAATCTTGTATTATGCACATATATCTAATTTTTAAAAATATATACGTATTAATGCTAAGTAGCTTGTAGCTCAATTGCATTTGTGTGACTCTTCCAATTGGAAGGTTACATATTTGAACTCGAATGATAATATTACATTATAATAGAGTCATAGTACTCACAAACAAAAAAAAATAAAAATAAAAACAATCAACTACTAATTGACACTTCTGCCTATATTATTTTATTTGTTAAACTCCAAATTGCCACTGTCATACAAAGATGAAGTTTCTAGTTTCTTCATCTACTTCTGGACGAAGACGAAGATGTGTCCAGATGTCCAAAAGAATCCATATCCACTGTCATACAAAGATGAAGGCGACGTTTTTTTAAAAAGGAAAAATAAAATAAAAATCATTAGTTACTTTGGAGTCGTGACAGATTGATGCCATGACATCACATGATAAAAACAAATAAAAATCATTAGACTCCTTTATTTAAAAAAATTATTTTCTATTTTTTTATTTTTGAGATAAGAATTAAATAAATCCTTGAACTATTTAAAAAGATGTAATTAAACTATCAAACTACAAAAAATTCAATTAAACCCTTAAACTCAATAAAAAAAATATACAATTGAACAATTTTAATTTCTTATTACGTGTTAACAAATAACAACTCAAAGAACATGTTTTTTTTTTTTTTTCAAAATTTCTTTGTGGTTGTGCATTTTTTTTATTTTTTATTTTTAGCCAAACAGACTAACAAATAATATATTCATTTTCAGAAAAATGAACCAAAAAAAAATGTAATTTTTTAACTTTTAGCCAAACAGAAAAGATAGGTTTATGACATTCAACCAAACACCAAAAAATTAAAATATTTTCTAAAAATGAATCATTTTCTAGTAAGCATTTTTTGAAAAACATTTTTCAGGTTTCCAAACGAACCCTGGATTTCTTCCTAGTATTAAATAGGAGTTCCAGAAATGAGTATTTTCCATTTTAGTTCATGATAAAAAATATTGTTAAATTTGTCAATTGTATTTAATTAAAAAAATTCATAGGAAGGTAAGTGACTCAAAAAATTAGAGGAAGAGAGAATATGTGATGCGAACCAGGTTGGCCCGATCTTCTCTTCACACTCTAATTTGAATAATATTTTAAAATTGTTTATTAGGCTTGGTGAAATCAAATCTGGAGTTTTAACTTGGGCTAGTTTATTAGGCTTGGTAAAATCAAATCTGGAGTTTTAACTTGGGCTAGGAAAAGAACTAATTTTTGGATTTTAATAAGTCCTCGGCCACACTGGGTTATAAGGTGATACGTAAGATTTAGGACGACGCCACAAGTAAGGTTTCACACTTGATAAACCAGGATCACCATGACTTGATCATCATGGTCGAACTCTCCCAATCGAGTTCAAGAAAACACTCAGTTTCCTATCTCAAAAATTCACAACTCTATATTTCATTATGCATGCAATGGCCTTAAATATCCATTAACAAGTAGATTACAACCACGTGAATTAGATAATTATTAAGAATAGAATAAACTAATCCAAACCAACAAACTAAGATAAACATAAATTACAATATAATTCTAAGAAACTAAATCTAAAATAATTTAAAGATAATCATCCTAATTAATTAATACAACTAATTATAAAATATTCTTAACGGTTCACGTGGCAACAACAATGTGTCATAGTTGGCGCACTGCACAGTTCAAATAACCAAAGGCTACGTACAATTCATGTGCTCGTTTGACATCTTGAAATTTGGGTGTGCCGACTTCATGTGAGTACTAGGAATGCAAACAGTCGATAATTTCTTGGTACGTAAGAGAACTGGAGAAGGGTGACATGAATGACGATGATAATGCAAGCAAGAGGCGCAAGACACACTAAGATTAAGGTAATGCGACAACATCTTATGTTATTCACTTATTCTGTAACATTATACTTATAATCTCCCTTTTCTTTTTCTTTTTTTTTTCCTTCCTTTTGCAATTTTATTCTGCTAGATTGAAATATTTGAATCCCTTAATGGGTTACATTTTGTTTGGTGAAATCTAAAATAATTTCAAGATAATCATCCTAATTAATTAATAAATTAAAACTAATTATAAAATATTCATAACAGTTCACGTGGCCACAACAATGTGCCCTAGTTGGTGCACTGCACAGTTCAAATAACCAAAGGCTGCGTGCAATTCATGTGCTCGTTTGGCATCTTAAAATTTGGGTGTGACGACTTCATGTGAGTAATATCGGAATGCAAACAGTCGAGAATTTCTTGGTACGTAAGGGAACTGGTGAAGGGTGACATGAATGACGATGATAATGCAAGCAAGAGGCGCAAGACACACTAAGATTAAGGTAATTCGACAACATCTTATACTATTCACATATTCTGTAACATTATATTTATAATCTTTCTTTTCTTTTTCTTTTCTTTTTTTTTTTCTTCTTTTCGCAATTTTATTCTGCCAGATTTAAATATTTGTGTCCCTTAATGTGTTACATTTTAGTTGGTGAAATCTAATCATCCTAATTAATTAATAAAACTAATTATAAAATATTCTTAACAGTTCACGTTGGCACAAGAATGTGCCCTAGTTGGCGCACTGCACAGTTCAAATGACCAAAGGCTGCGTGCAATTCATGTGCTCGTTTGGCATCTTGAAATTTGGAAGTGATGGCTTCATGTGAGTAATATAGGATTGCAAACAGTCGATAATTTCTTGTTACGTAAGGAACTGGAGAAGGGTGACATGAATGACGATGATAATGCAAGCAAGAGGCGCAAGACACACTAAGATTAAGGTAATGCGAAAACATCTTATGTTATTCACTTATTCTGTAACATTATATTTATAATCTCTCTTTTTTCTTTTCTTTTTTTATTTCTTCTTTTTGCAATTTTATTCTGCCAGATTGAAATATTTTCATTCCTTAATTGTTTACATTTTGGTTAGTGAAATTTAAAATAATTTCAAGATAATCATCCTAATTAATTAATAAAACTAATTATAAAATATTCTTAACAGATCACGTGGCCACAACAATGTGCCCTAGTTGGCGCACTGCACATTTCAAATGACCAAAGGCTGCGTGCAATTCATGTGCTCGTTTGGCATCTTGAAATTTGGAAGTGATGACTTCATGTGAGTAATATAGGAATGCAAACAGTTGAGAATTTCTTGGTACGTAAGGAACTGGAGAAGGGTGACATGAATGACGATGATAATGCAAGCAAGAGGCGCAAGACACACTAAGATTAAGGTAATGCGACAACAGCTTATGTTATTAACTTATTCTGTAACATTATATTTATAATCTCTCTCTCTTTTTTTTCTTTTTTTTTTTATTATTTTTGTAATTTTATTATGCCAGACTGAAATATTTGCATTCCTTAATTAGTTACATTTTGGTTGGTGAAATTTAAAATAATTTGAAGATAATCATCCTAATTAATTAATAAACTAATTATAAATATTTGTAACAGTTCACGTGGCTACGACAATGTGCCCTAGGTGGCGCACTGCACAGTTCAAATGACCAAGGGCTGCGTACAATTCATGTGCTCGTTTGACATCTTGAAATTTGGGTGTGACGACTTCATGTGAGTACTAGGAATGCATAAAGTCGATAATTTCTTGGTACGTAAGGGAACTGGAGAAGGGTAACATGAATGACGATGATAATGCAAGCAAGAGGCGCAAGGCACACTAAGATTAAGGTAATGTGACAACATCTTATGTTATTCACCCTTTTCTTATATTTATAATCTCCCTTTTCTAATTCTTTTTCTTTTTTCCTTCCTTTTGCAATTTTATTTTGCCAAATTGAAATACTTGCATTCCTTAATTGGTTACATTTTGGTTGGTGAAATTTAAAATGATTTCAAGATAATCATCCTAATTAATTAATAAAACTAATTATAAAATATTCTTAACAGTCATGTGGCTACAACAATGTGCCCTAGTTGGCGCACTACACAGTTCAAATGACCAAAGGTTGCGTTCTATTCATGTGCACGTTTGGCATCTTGAAATTTGGGTGTGACAACTTCATGTGAGTAATATAGGAATGCAAACAGTCGAGAATTTCTTGGTACGTAAAGGAACTAGAGAAGGGTGACATGAATAACGATGATAATGCAAGCAAGAGGCGGAAGCCACACTAAGATTAAGGTAATGCGACAACATCTTATATTATTCACTTATTCTGTAACATTATATTTATAATCTTTCATTTCTTTTTTCTTCTTCTTTTTTTTTTCTTCTTTTTGCAATTATATTCTGCAAGACTGAAATATTTGCATCCCTTAATTGGTTACATTTTGGTTGGGGAAATCTAAAATAATTTTAAGATAATCAACCTAATTAATTAATAAAACTAATTATAAAATATTCTTAACAGTTCACGTGGGCACAAGAATGTGCCCTAGGTGGCGCACTGCACAGTTCAAATGACCAAAGGCTGTGTACAATTCATGTGCTTGTTTGGCATCTTGAAATTTGGGTGTGACGACTTCATGTGAGTACTAGGAATGCAAATAGTCGATAATTTCTTGGTACGTAAGGGAACTGGAGAAGGGTGACTTGAATGACGATGATAATGCAAGCAAGAGGCGCAGGACACACTAGGATTAATTAAGGTAATGCGACAACATCTTATGTTATACACTTATTCTGTAACATTATATTTATGATCTCTCTTTTCTTTTTCTTTTATTTTTCTTCGTTTTGCAATTTTATTCTGCCAGATTGAAATATTTGTATCCCTTATTGGGATACATTTTGGTTGGTGAAATTTAAAATAATTTCAAGATAATCGTCCTAATTAATTAATAAAACTAATAATAAAATATTCTTAAAAGTTCACGTGGACATAACAATGTGCCCTAGTTGGCGCACTGCACAGTTCAAATGACCAAAGGTTGCATGAAATTCATGTGCTCGCTTGGCCTCTTGAAATTTTGAAGTGATGACATCATGTGAGTACTATAGGAATGCAAACAGTCGAGAATTTCTTGATACGTAAGGGAACTGGAGAAGGGTGACATGAATGAAGATTAAAATTCAAGCAGGAGGTGCAAGACACACTAAGATTAATTAAGGTAATGCGACAACATCTTATGTTATTCACTTGGTGCGTGGAGCATACCCCCTCGTGGACTTCTTTCATCACCAACTTGGCTTCATCTGGATATAGACACCTCAGTAACGTGCCGTTGTAGGAGCGTTTGTATAGCTTATCGCCCGAGACAACGTAGCTGGGTGCCCGTAACTTTGTTACCTTTGCGTCTGCCTCGTCTTGTGGTAAGGTGCCATCTGCCTTGTATCGCTTGATATGATCAATCCAACATGGCTCCCTAGTCTGCACGGGGAAGACCCACGAAACTTCGATACTTGAAGTCTCGAGGTCTTCTAGTCGAGCGATCTTCCTAATGTGGCTGGGGACTCCGGTACTTAGTTTTGAGAGCATGTCGGCGTCGGCGTTCTGCTCCCTTGGTACCTGATGTATTTCATACCCCTCAAACTCGCGCAAGGTTCTCAGCACCGTGCCTTTGTATTTCTGCATGTTTCCTTCGTTGGCTTCGTACTCCCCAGACACCTGGCTGACTACAAGTTTGGAATCGCATCGAATTCGGACTTTTTCAGCTCGTAGTCCCGCCGCCAACCGCAGCCCATTGAGGAGGGCCACGTACTCCGCCTCATTGTTAGATAACTTGAAGTGGAATCGGATGGCATAGTAGGCGTGGAATCCCTCCAGAGTGACGAGCACTACGTCGCCGCCGCAACCTTTGCTGTTGGAAGAACCGTCTGTGGACAAGGTCCACCACCCTCCATCTTTAGTTTCTACTTGGTCCGTCACTTCCCGAGCTGTGCACTCCACTATAAAGTCTGCAAGAGCTTTGCCTTTGATGTCGGGCCTTGGTTTGAAATCTATGTCAAACTGACTAAGGTGCATGATCCATCGTGCCATCCTGGCGGAGCTGTTAGTATTCCGGAAGAAGCTCCCCAACGGCTGGTGTGAGAGTACGTGGAGGGGGTGAGCTTGGAAGTAGTGGGCCAACCTTTTTGATGAAGTGACTATGGCAAATACTGTTTTCTCCAACACACTGTACCGGAGCTCCGCGTCGTGTAGGGCTTTACTCATGTAGTAGATGGGACGTTGAGTCCCTCCTTCTTCTTTGACCAGCACGGAGCTGATCGCACCCTGTGACATGCCCAAGTACAAGATTAGAGCTTCACCTGCTTCTGGCTTTGCAAGCAGGGGCGGGGACAACAAGTATTTTTTCAATTCCTCGAAGGCCTTTTGACAGTGTGGCGTCCATTCGAACCCTTTGTTCTTTTTCAAGATTTGGAAGAAGGGAAGGGAACGTTCAGCCGATTTAGATAGAAAACGGCCTAAGGCCGCCAGACGCCCGTTGAGTATCTAGACTTCCTTTATGGACCGCGGAGGCTTCATGTCAAGGATAGTCCTTACCTTTTCTGGGTTCGGCTCAATGCCGTTCCTAGTGACCATGATGCCCAAAAATTTGCCCCCATCGACGGTGAATGTGCATTTTTTTTGGTTCAAGCGCAAATTAAATTTCTTCATAATGGAAAATACCTCGCCGAGATCCTCGACATGGGAGGTGGCCTTGCGACTTTTGACGATCATGTCGTCCACGTATGCTTCCATGTTTCGTCCCAATACCGTCTTGAACAGCTTTGCCACCATGCGAGTGTATGTGGCCCTGGCATTCTTCAATCCGAATGGCATGACCAAGTAGCAGAATATCCCCTCGGGAGTGGTGAAGGCGGTCTTTTCGGCGTCCTCCTCATGCATGGATATCTGATGGTACCCATGGAAGGCGTCCATGAAGCTCATGAGTTCACATCCTGCCGTCTCGTCCACCAATTGATCTATATTGGGTAGTGGAAAACGGTCCATAGGGCATGCCCTATTGAGGTCCGTGTAGTCCACGCACATCCTCCACGTTGATCCTTTGGGAGCCAAAACTACGTTTCTCAGCCACTGTGGGTAGTAAATCTCCTTGATGTGCCCCACGTGGAGTAACACGGTCACCTCCTTTTTCACGAACTCTCTTCATTCTGCCGACATATACCTTTTTCGCTGATGCACTGGTTTTCCGCTGGGGTCGACTGCGAGCTTGTGGGTTATAATGCTTCGATCTATGCCCGGCATGTCCTCTGGCCCCCATGCGAACACTGCGTGGGAACGGCGGATTACATCCACTATCTAGGCCCTTAGCTCTAGGCTTAAGCCTATGCCGATCTTCACCACTTGGTCTGGTCTGGAGGGATCCAGAACTATATCTTCCGTTTCTGACGCGGGCTCGGCGCGGGGCCAGGTCTCTTCTTCTTTGAAAATTTTCTCCGCGATCGTGTGGACCTGTAGGTCCTTACTGCCAATCTTCTTGCATGCCTTCACATAGCAACTGCAGGCTGCCCGTCGGTCCCCTCTGACGACGCCTATTCCATTCGGAGTAGGGAACTTCATACACAAGTGTTCCACCAATACTATGGCCTTGAGGTCTTCCAGTGCTGGCCTCCCCAGTATGATGTTGTGCGCACAAGTGAGTCTTACCACGATGAACTCCATGTCCAGCTTGCGAATGTTAGGGCTCGTGTCTATCTCCACGGGCAGGGTCACCGACCCTTCTGTTTCCACTGAATCCCCAGTAAACCCAGAGAGTGGAGTTCGTACCTCTTTGAGCTGGCCTCTAGGTAGCCCTAACTTAGTGAAGGCGTCGTAGCACATCACATTGACCGAGCTCCCCGTGTCGACTAAGATACAATGTACGATCATATCATTGATGTCCATCTTAATCACTAGTGCGTCGCGATGGGGTAAGGGACTCTCGGGGAGGTCCTCGTCAGAGAAAGTGATGGCCTCCCGCCTCTGCTTCTTTCCTTTGGGAAGACTTACCACTTCTCCCACGTACAGCTGTCTGCTCCACTTCTTCCTTTCTGTGGGTGTGTCGCCCCCCGCAGGTCCACCATAGATAAAGTGTATGGTGTGCTTCTTTTGTCGTCTGGGCGCCACCTCGGTTTCCTTCTCGCTATCATCCTGCTCAGATATCTGGTCATGTTCTCTTTTCTAGGCGTTCGAGGTGGACGGCTCGGCGCCATCCTCCTTCCTCCAGACATTTTTTGGTGGATTTTGTGATGGATCGTGTTGCGGCTGTTGCTGCTGCTTGGATCGCTTGACAAAATGCCGGAAGTAGCCCTGCTGGATGAGTTCTTCTATTTGCCTCTTCAGCACGTTACATTCATCCGTGTTGTGCCCGGGTTGCCTATGGAACCTGCAGTACTTTGTTTGGTCTCCTTTCGGGGGAACCTTCATGCACTCTGGTGGGAACTCGACTATTCCCATCTCCTCAGTCTGTTTTAGGATGACACTGACGGGATGGGTAAGAGGAGTTAGGTTACGCAAGGGAACCAGGCGAGGCTGTTCGTGGTCCCGGCCTTTCCCTGCGGCCGGGTGGTTCGAACGTGGTGCCTGGCTGGGCGGACCAGCTTTCCCAGGTTTCCCATTTTTCCTACCGTCCTCCTCATCTTTCTTCTTCCTGTTGACGTCCTCCGCTTCGGCATAGCGGCTAGCCGTCCTCATCAGATCTTCGTAAGAACGGGGGTGGTGGGCATTCAGCTGCTTGTGAAAATACCCCGATCTCAATGCATGGAAGAATATCGGGATCGTCGCCTTGGAGTCGAAGTCATAGACATTATTGACTTCCTTTTTCCATTTGATCACGAAGTCTTTGAGGCTCTCGCCTCTATCTTGCTTTACTACACAGATATGAGAGAAGGGTTTCTTACGCTGTATGCTACCAGAGTAGTATGTCAGGAAGCTTTTGGACAACTCCCCAAAGCTTTGGATCGACCTGTCCGGGATGGTGTTGAACCAGTCTTGGGTCGTTCCATCTAGGGTGGACAAGAATGCTCGGCACATGATGGCGTCCCTTGCCCCGATCATTACCATAGCAGCCTTGTATCTCGTCATGTGGACACGTGGGTCAGTGGCTCCCGTGTACGCCTTGATGGCGGGTAACCTGAAGTCCCTCAGCAGAGGTACGTCCATGATGCTTGAGGAGAATGGTGCTGCCATCCGTACCTCGGGTTCCGGCGACTGCTCCCGTGCCTTCACCCTTCTTGCTAACTCCTTGATCCTTCTCTGTAGCCTCTCGACTAGGGTCGATTCGTTAGGGTGCCGGCGCGGGGCCAGTTGCCGCTCCTCCATGTGTCGTCGTGAGGCTAGTTCATCGACGTGCCGTCCATCTGAGTGTCGACGCGGACCTGGTTCCTCGACGTTTCGTCCACCCAAGTGTCGGTATGGAACCCGCTCATCAACGCGTCACTCACCCGCTGAGTGCCGACGCGGAGCCGGCTCATCGACGTGTCGCTCCGCCGAGTGCCGACGCGGGGCCGGTTCATCGAAGCGTCGCTCATCCGAGTGTCGACGCAGGGCCGACTCGTCACCGTGCCGGCCCACGAGACTCGCCCATCCTTTCTGTGGGCGACCTTTTCGCTTCTCTTTCCTCGTGTCGGCGAGGGCCTCTAGCGGAGGACCCCTCGGCACGTGACTCTGGCCTTTGCCGAGCGGGCGCCCCGTGTCCCAACCGTTCTAGGGCAGAGCGGGAGGGTCCAGGCTGCCGTCTGGCCTGACCGCTTCTTTGGGTGCCTTCTCCTGGACCCCCTGTCCTGGTGCGACGCCCTGCGTCCCTCGTTGCCCGGGTTGCGTCCTGGGCATTCGCCCTCTGTGGGGATTCTACCTCTATTTCCTGAGGTCGTGGCGGGACTACTTGGCCTTGGAGTCCCACTGCCACCTGATTTAGTGCCGCCGTCACTGCTTGCTGAGTGGTCGCCTGGAGGTTCACGACTTGGTTCACCCCTCCATTGTTGAGTTGGTCTCGAATGTCCCTAGGCCTCCCGTTGTTGAGTTGTTCTCGGAGATCCCCTCCGCGATTGTTGGTGAGTTGGTCCCGGAGGTCACCTGAGGCATTGCCATTGTTCACGTTGAGGGAACCATGGGAGTTGCGAGACACCATTCTTTCAAGTTTGCTGTTGAAAGAGGAATGAGTTGTGTATGTAGTCGCCTGCTTGAGTATTGGACTCAGGCTTTCAATGAAAGCACCAATGACGGTAAATATGTTACCGGTAATAATAATATTAGAATAACGGATTGTAACAATAGTTGTATTGCCTTAGTTTCAGTATAGAAAATACAGTGTGTCCTTTGCTAGCTGAGGAGAGCCCCATTTATACTAGGGTCCGAACGGTAACAGCATGGGACATAAATGGGGAGCCTAAGCTTTTAATTTTGTCTCATCAATGGGGGCTTCAACGCTGGCTTCAATGGCAGTAAAGGAGGCATCTGTAAGAATTCTGTTCATTGAGGTTCTGCCCGTTGGTTTTCATGTGGTGCCGGGTCGGATGCCCACTTGTGATCCGGGTCGGGTTCCAGCCCTATTATCCTGTCAATAGGAATGCAAACAGCTGAGAATTTCTTAGTATGTAAGGGAATTGGAGAAGGGTGACATGAATGACGATGATAATGCAAGCAAGAGGCGCAAGACACACTAAGATTAAGGTAATGCGACAACATCTTATGTTATTCACTTATTCTGTAACATTATATTTATAATCTCTATTTTCTTTTTCTATTTTTTTTCTTCTTTTTGCAATTTTATTCCGCCAGATTGAAATATTTGCATACCTTAATGGGTTACATTTTGGTTCGTGAAATCTAAAATAATTTCAAGATAATCATCCTAATTAATTAATAAAACTAATTATAAAATATTCATAACAGTTCACATGGCCACAACAATGTGCCCGAGTTGGCGCACTGCACAGTTCAAATGACCAAAGGCTGCGTGCATTTCATGTGCTCGTTTGGGATCTTTAAATTTGGGTGTGACGACTTCCTGTGGGTAATATAGGAATGCAAAAAGTCGAGAAGTTTTTGATACGTAAGGGAACTGGAGAAGGGTGACATGAATGCCGATGATAATGCAAGCAGGAGGCGCAAGACACACTAAGATTAATTAAGGTAATACGACAACATGTTATATTATTCACTTATTCTGTAACATTATATTTATAATCTCACTTTTCTTTTACTTTTTTTTTTCTTCTTTTTGCAATTTTATTCTGCCAGATTGAAATATTTGTATCCCTTAATGGGTTACATTTTCGTTTATGAAATCTAAAATAATTTCAAGATAATCATCCTAATTAATTAATAAAACTAATTATAAAATATTTTTAAAAGTTCACGTAGCCACAACAATGTCCCCTAGTTAGCGCACTGCACAGTTCAAACGACCAAAGGCTGCGTGCAATTCATGTGCTTGTTTGACATCTTGAAATTTGGGTGTGACGACTTCATGTGAGTAATATGGGAATGCAAACAGTCGAGAATTTCTTAGTACGTAGGGGAACTGGAGAAGGGAAACATGAATGACGATGATAATGCAAGCAAGAGGCGTAAGACAAACTAACATTAAGGTAATGCGACAACATCTTATGTTATTCACTTGTTCTAGCGCAGAGCACAGTTCAAATGACCAAAGGCTGCATGG
This sequence comes from Ipomoea nil, assembly GCF_001879475.1. Classification (NCBI taxonomy): domain Eukaryota; kingdom Viridiplantae; phylum Streptophyta; class Magnoliopsida; order Solanales; family Convolvulaceae; genus Ipomoea; species Ipomoea nil. Next base: position 3,613,517 of record NW_017619385.1, on the reverse strand, counting down.
AATTCATGTGCTCGTTTGACATCTTGAAATTTGGGTGTGACGACTTCATGTGAGTAATATAGGAATGCAAACAGTCGAGAATTTCTTAGTACGTAAGGGAACTGGAGAAGGGTGACATGAATGACGAAGATAATGCAAGCAAGAGGCACAAGACACACTAAGATTAAGGTAATGCGACAACATCTTATGTTATTCGCTTATTCTGGCGCACTGCAGAGTTCAAATGACCAAAGGCTGCGTGCAATTCATGTGCTCGTTTGGCATCTCGAAATTTGGGTGTGACGACTTCATGTGTGTAATATTGGAACGCAAAGATTTGAGAATTTCTTAGTACGTAAAGGAACTGGAGAAGGGTGAGATGAATGATGATGAGAATGCAAGCAAGAGGCTCAAGAAACACTAAGATTAAGGTAATGCGACAACATCTTATGTTATTCACTTATTCTGGCGCACCGCACAGTTCAAATGACCAAAGGCTGCGTGCAATTCATGTGCTCTTTTGGTATCTTGAAATTTGGGTGTGACGACTTCATGCGAGTATAATAGGACTGCAAACAGCTGAGAATTTCTTAGTACGTAAGGGAACTGGAGAAGGGTGACATGAATGACAATGATAATGCAATCAAGATGCGCAAGACACACTAAGATTAAGGTAATGCAACAACATCTTATGTTATTCACTTATTTTGGTGCACTGCACAGTTCAAATAACCAAAGGCTGCGTGCAATTCATGTGCTCGTTTGGCATCATGAAATTTCTGTGTGACGACTTCATGTGAGTAATATATGATTATATGAATGCAGACAGTCGAGAATTTCTTAGTACGTAAGGGAACTGGAGAAGGGTGACATGAATGACGATGATAATGCAAGCAAGAGGCACAAGGCACACTATGATAAAGGTAATGCAACAACATCTTATGTTATTCACTTATTCTGGCGCACTCCACAGTTCAAATGACCAAAGGCTACATGCAATTCCTGTGCTTGTTTGGCATCTTAAAATTTTGGTGTGACGACTTCATTTGGGTAATATAGGAATGCAAACAGTCGAGAATTTCTTAGTACGTATGGGACTTGGAGAATGGAGACATGAATGACGATGATATTGCAAGTAAGAGGCGCAAGACACACTAAGATTAAGGTAATGCGACAACATCTTATGTTATTCAGTTATTCAGTAACATTATATTTATAATCTCTCTTTTCTTTTTCTTTTTTTTTTCTTCTTTTTGCAATTTTATTCCGCTAGATTGAAATATTTGCATCCCTTGATGGGTTACATTTTGGTTGGTGAAATCTAAAATAATTTCAAGATAATCATCCTAATTAATTAATAAAACTAATTATAAAATATTCTTAACAGTTCACGTGGCCACAACAATGTGCCCTAGTTGGCGCACTGCATAGTTCAAACGACCAAAGGCTGCGGGCAATTCAAGTGCTCGTTTGGCATCTTGAAATTTGGGTGTGACGACTTCATGTTAGTAATATAGGAATGCAAACAGTCGAGAATTTCTTAGTACGTAAGGGAACTGGAGAAGGGAGACATGAATGACGATGATAATGCAAGCAAGAGGCGCAAGACACACTAATATTAAGGTAATGCGACAACATCTTTTGTTATTCACTTATTCTGTAACATTAAATTTATAATCTCTCTTTTCTTTTTCTTTTTTTTTTCTGCTTTTTGCAATTTTGTTCCGCTAGATTGAAATATTTGCATCCCTTGATGGGTTACATTTTGGTTTGTGAAATCTAAAATAATTTCAAGATAATCATCCTAATTAATTAATAAAACTAATTATAAAATATTCTTAACAGTTCAAGTGGCCACAACAATGTGCCGTAGTTGGTGCACTTCACATTTCAAATGACCAAAGGCTGCGTGCAATTCATGTGCTCGTTCGGCATCTTGAAATTTGGGTGTGAGGACTTCCTGTGAGTTTTATAGGAATTCAAACAGTCGAAAATTTCTTTGTACGTAAGGGAACTGGAGAAGGGTGACATGAATGACGATGATAATGCAAGCAGGAGGCGCAAAACACACTAAGATTAATTAAGGTAATGCGACAACATATTATGTTATTCACTTATTCTGTAACATTATATTTATTATCTGTCTTTTCTTTTTCTTTTTTTTCTTCTTTTTGCAATTTTATTCTGTCAGATTGAAATATTTTCATCCCTTAATGGGTTATATTTTGGTTGGTGAAATCTAAAATAATTTCAAGATAATCATCCTAATTAATTAATAAAACTAATTATAAAATTTTATTAACAGTTGTGGCCATAACTGTTAGTGTGACTATTATTTGTTATTATTATTTTATATTGTATAGTTACATTTTGTGTGGTATTAGAATAGCTGACTTAGTTTATTCTATTAGTTAGGATTAGTTAGAGTTCCATTCAAGATATACTCTGTAATCCTATTGTTGTGTTAATCTATCTGAGGAGACTTCTCTAATCTGGTATCAGTCAGGTTATCCGATCTCTCCATCCTCCACCGCAAAATTAACCCCCTCTCACCGTACTATCTCCGGCATGTCGGCCTCCTCAGAACGCACTATCTCCGTCGCCGGTAATCCTTTGCTGGCCGGCGCCAATACACTCGCTGGAGCGCATCACTATGTCACGATGAAGCTGACACTGAAGAATTTCTTATTCTGGCGAATGCAGCTCGTCCCCTTCCTCCGCGGCCAGGAGCTTCTTGGCTTCGTGGACGGTAGTCTCCCTTGTCCACCGGAGACGATTCCCAGCGCATCGTCGACCGGAGATTCCTCAACAACCACATCTGAGGCAGTGTCGGTTCCCAATCCGGCATATCACGCCTTGGTCAAACAGGATCAAATGATCCTTTCTCTATTGATCTCTTCCATGTCGGACGAGGTCCTTCACCTTGCGCTCGGTCGGAACACCTCCGCCGAGATTTGGGCCTCCGTCACCAGCGCTCTTGGTTCCTCCAGTCAGGCGCGGTGTCTCAACCTATTGTGGCAGTTCCAGATGCTGCGTCAAGGGAACTCCACCAGGGCAGATTACTTGGGACGAGCGGGCGTGCTCGTCGAATCGTTGATCCAAGCCGGCCGGCCTCTCTCGCTGATGGAGCAGAACCTGTACATCATTAGTGGACTCCGGCCGTAACTCAAATCCCTGGCAACATCTCTCACGGCTTCAGGAAATCTGGTGACTCTATCTCATCTCTCCGATTTTCTGCAGGCACACGAGTTCATTCTCGTGGATGATTACCCGACGGTCGATGGAGGCATCACGCATACGGCCTTATATGCAAGCCCCTGCCGTGGGGCGAACAGTGGTGGTGGCAGGCAGACGCAGTACCCGTAGCAGCGGGGTGGCCGTAGCGGCCGTGGTGGCCAACACCGTGGCGGACGTGGTGTGATAAGTGCATAATTGTTCATATTTATACCCCATATTTAACCTTGTTTTGTTTATGAAGTGTCACAATGTTGTTCAAAATGATCTTTATTTTGCTCATTTGATCCATTATGCACAATTCATTATCTTTGAGTAGAAATGAAGGATTTTAGATCATGTTGGATGCATTTGGAGTCAAGGGGAGCCAAGGTGAAGCTAAGGAGATGGATGCAACACTTCCAAAGGAGCCAAAGAGTGATGTTTTCAATGGTGTTGATCATATGGACAAATTAAACCAAGGCAAAAGTGGAACAAGTGTCAACAAGCTGAAATTCTCGCATGGATTGGCTACTGTTCTGTTTTCGGGACATATCTCGGTCTAGAAATATCCAATTTATGTTATTCTTGTCCCATTGGATAGAAGATTCAAAGATCTACAACTCATATTCAGACATCAAAGCCTAAAAAGGAAGCCACGGTGGTCGAAATTATCCTTGAAGTTGAAATTCCAAACTTACAATTCAAAACTGACCACTATTTTGTTTTTGGACCATATCTCAGCCTAGGAATGTCCAAATGAAGTGATTATTGCACCATTGGAAACCTAACTTAAAGGGATACAACTTTGTTGAAGACCATAAGTGCCAATAAAATGGTTTTAGATGAGAAAAATAGCCTAGAAGTCAAGACAAGTGCACAGAATTCTGTTTTCAGCAGCCTCGTACGCCCTGCCGTACGCCCATACGCATGCCAGTACGCATCTCTTCTCCCTGATCCATTTTTCACTGGAAATGCACCAAAAATCGTACCCCCTAGCGTATGCCCATCCCTGAGGGCGTCCCAATCTGCTCTGCTCTATTTAGGCGCGTTTTTGTGTCATTTCAACTCGGTTTTGGACCTTGTTCCAACCCTAGACATTTCCTTTCACTTCCTTTCATATTTTAGTGTTAGATTAGGCTTAGATTTAGGTTCCACAACATATTTCAAGCTTGTAATCTTGGATTTGAAGCTTGGATTCCAACATTTGAAGATTCTTCTTCCATTTTCAATACATAAGTTCTTCTTCCTTTTGTCTCTTTATTTTGCAAGATTTATGTTTCATGCTTATGTTTTTGTGTTCTTTATGCTATTTAATTATGAGTAGTTAGTTTTTGGACTTGAGTTAGGGTTGTATTATCTATCTTGATGCTTGATTTGTGATTATTGCAAAAAAGGGGAAGAACTCCAACCTATGGTTCATGTGTTTGTGAAGGTTTTGTATTTATATCTTGTTAATGTTTGATGTACACATTCATTAGCTTGTTTTTGGAGGATTCCTTGCCTCAACGAGAGTTGGGTGATGAATCCAAGCCACCCCTTGCATAGACCCGATTTCTTCCTACGAAAATAGGGGAAATTGGGGGTTTTAGATGCCTTGTGTGCTTGATGAACTTGGAATTGATTCACCATGAATGTGGGGCAATTCCTTGTTCTAATCCTTGTTTATTAATCACGAGATTGGTTCGTAGACTAGGATACCTACGTGCATTCCCGCTTGATTCCTTGGTTACTTGTTCTCCCTAATCCTTTAGGTTGTTAAAGCATCTAGATGATAATGCTCCCTAGCTTGAGTCCTATTTCTTTATTTTGTGTTTATCTTTGTGTATATGTGTTAGTCTTATCATTTCCTTAAACTTGTAGTTTGCTTAGCTTCTTGTTGATTTCCTTATGCTAGTGCCTAGTTTATTGTGATTGCATATTGCGTGCCATATCCCCCAATCCCCTGAGGACAATATTTCACACCCGAGCTCACATCTTATTTTTGCTACAATCATGGTGGCCGAGGAGCGCCGAGGTGTCAGATATGTAGGTCTCACGGGCACTCGGCTGTGTATTGCTACAAGAGATACACAACGCAACCTCTGGCTCAAGCACATGTCGCGGTTTCCGGCGAGATTTCGGCGGCCCCGGCACTAATTCCGGCCGATGGGTGGTATCCGGATACCGGAGCCACCGCGCACGCCATCCCTAATGCTAACATGATGGGTCAATCGGATGAGTACGGCGGTCCGGACGTTCTCCGTGTGGGTAATGGCGCAGGTTTGGCTATTTTGCGAATCGATCGTGCATCAATCCCGTCTTTATCTAAGTATTTGTGTTTAAATGATATTCTACATGTCCCGAGTCTTTCCGTCTATTTACTATCTGTTCATAAGTTCACCGTTGATAACAATGTTTTTTTTTTTAATTTCATGATAACTGTTTTATTGTGAAGGACTCCACAACCAAAGCGGTTCTGCTTAGAGGTCCCACTTCAGGCGGGTTGTACAAACTCCCGGTGTTACAGTCTAATTTTGCGTTCGTCAGTTCCCGAGCCACTCCCGCTATTTGGCACCGCCAGCTTGGTCACCCGCACAAACAAGTTCTAAATAAAATCCTACGAAACTGTCCCGTCACGCCCAATAAAGTTGAATCTCTCGAGTCCTGCACATCGTGCCATCTTGGAAAGTCGTCCCGATTCAAATTAGATAGCGTACCACATTCTAGTCAAAATGTATTAAACTTGATATTTACTGATATTTGGGGGCCTTCCCCTGTATTGTAGCTTAGTGGTTTTCGCTACTTTTGTTTATTTGTTGATGATTACTCCAGATTTTGTTGGTTTTATCCATTACGGGTAAAATCAGACATATATAAAGTTTTTGAGTCGTTTCGTGTATTGGTAGAGCGCCAGTTTGCGCGTTCTATCAAGTTAATTCAGTCTGATTTAGGGGGTGAGTACCGCAAGTTACACACTATATTTCAATCTCTAGGCATAAATCATCGGCAATCTTGTGCCTATACACACAAACAAAATGGCCGAGTAGAGCGGCGCAATAGACATATTGTCGAAACAGGCCTGGCTAAACTCGCCGAAGGCAAAGTACCCCATCAATACTGGGACTACGCTTTTGAAACAGCCACCGCTCTAATCAATTACTTACCCTCATCCGCCACAAACTATGAAAGTCCATACACTCGCCTATTCAAAGTCACTCCACCTTACACTTTCCTTCGCGTCTTCGGGTATCGGTGTTACCCATATCTACGACCGTATAATTGGCACAAGATTGAATACCGCTCCACCCCGTGCGTCTTCCTAGGTTACCCAGCCTCCTTTAGGGGATACCGATGCACTGATCTGACTAGTGGAAAAACCTACATCTGTCGTCATGTCCACTTTGACGAATCTGTGTTTCCCTTTTCCACAGGTTTCTCGTAACAGGTACCTCCATCACCGGCTTTGCCTTGGGCAACTGCACCAATCATACCACCGGGTCCTACTACAGCACCAACTCTGGTTCCATCACCGGCTCTGTAACACCCCGTGTTACGGCCTCTAACCCAAACTAATTATTTAATTACTTACCCTTAAAAGAGAATTAAATTCCCTTAATTAATTAGGAAGGGTCCACCATAGACCATGGACCCTTATCCCTAAACCAAACCCTTAGTCCTATAAAAAATAGAATTAGTAAACACATACCTTTCAGATCCTAATTAGGACTCTTAGATATATATAAGGACATAGGAGGCACCTAGAATTCACACCACAATAACTTTCACCACACAAGAATTCCCAAGAATTACCCTAGGAGAAATCAAGAAAAGGAGATCTTAGAGAAAGAACCTTTATAGCCAAGGATTCTAAATTAAGGCTAAGAGGTAACCCATGTCTCAACAAAACCTATTTTCCTTGCTATAATCTTCTTCTTTGGCTCCTTATTCTATGCTTGTGTCTTGATAAATCTTTTATGATGATTACGATATGATCTTGATGTTGATGAGATGATCTTATGTGTTGATCTTGATAATCTTGATGATTATAAGAGGATCTTGATAATTGTGTGTTGTTCTTGATAAATCTTGATGTTCTTGATTTTAAAGCTAAAGATATGATTTTGTGATTTAATTATGATTAGAGCCCTAGGTTAAATCGTGTCATATTATGATATTCTTGGTATATTTGGGTGGGATTTCGCATGATCGGGTGTTAATTATGTTTAGAAGTCATGTTAGGATGTATTTAAATGTGATTCTTGGTTTTGATCCATTATTTGACTACATGGTGTCATCATTTGTGTTTAAAAGTGTCTAAACATGGTTTTGGATTCCACGAAAGATCCCGGGACCAAAGTATTGCAAAAGAGTCAGTGGGGATAGGGGAACCCGCCACCTACCCGCTGCCCCTAAAGGGCGTCGCCGGCAGCAGGCAGCCGACTGCCCGCTGGGCACCCACTGGCCAGCAGTTTGCCGGCGGCGGGCAGCCGGCGGCGGGCAGCCGGCAGGTGGTCCTCTACCTGCCGGCCACCCGCTGGTTTCTCCCAATGTGGGATGGTGGTCTTCCCCGTTTGATGTTTCCCTGACCCCCGAGGTGTCCCAACGGACCCCGTTTGTCGTGCCTGAGTCTAGTTTGATGTTTCGCGTACCATTCGTAGGATAAAAGAGTCTTGTGTATTGCATGCTAGTTGAATTGGTATCCCGTTGGCCTAGGTGAAAGATGTATGAACCCCTTAGGAATATTCCTAGTATGTGGATAACCACGCATAAGTTTATTTATACGTTTTCTCCCCCTTCCCAATGTGCTAATGTGGGTTGCATGTGCTTGGCTATGTGTTATGTGTGCATGATACCCCAATTTGGTTGCGATCAAATTGGCTATACGGGCAGTTGGATGGGTTGAGGCCGGTTGCGATCGGTCAGGTATACAAATATTATATAGGGCTGCGGTCCACCGTTTGGTTGCGATCAAACGTTATACATGAGCTGCGGTTCATAATCTGGTTGCTATCAGAAATACACTTTTTGGGCTGCGGTCCACTGTTTGATTGCGATCAAACGTTATGATGAGTTGCGGTTCATCAGTTGGTTGCGATCAACCCCTTCGTATTGCGATACGAGGCAGGGTGCTGCGGGGCCGTGTTAGCGCTATATGCACTGACCCTCATGTATGGGCATGCGATTGGTCCTGTGGCGCCACCAAAGTGTGCTTATGTGTTGAGATAATGATTGAATAATGATATGAATGATGTGAAATAATCGTGTGACCTTAGGATATATGCTAGTATCTTTATATGCGTGATTATATCTGTTGAATGTGTTTGTCCCTACTTGTTGAGTCTATTCTCGGTTTTAAAACTAGAGTCTCCTAAGTATATATCTTCCGGCTTCAAAATGGTTTCCCTATATATATATATATATATATATATATATATATATATATATATATATATATATATATATATATATATATATACACCTATATTGTATTTTAACGCGTTGGAGTGGGTTACCAGCATTATTCGCTGCACAGATATATTTGGCTTTCAGGCACAGATGATTTGCTTCGGAGCGCGCTAGAGGACCCGAGGCTTAGATAGTTAGTTTCCTATTGGCCTGTGTGCCATAATGATGTAATAACGTTGTTTGAGGATAATTAGATAGTTAGCCTGTGCATCTGAGTTCTCCAGCTCAGATGTGGCATAGCACCCAAACACTTATGATTAGTATGCTCTGTTTTGGGATTTAATGATAATATTACCTTTATTTCATAAAGCTTGAAAGTTTAAAATTTTAGGGGTGTTACAGGCTCCCTCCGGCACTGAACCGATACCTCTTGCCCGTGAGCCAACACAGTTGGCTATAACGCACACGGCCCTGGCAAAGTCGCGTAAGCCTCGTGCTCAGCCTCAGAGTCGGGACCATGTCATGCACCTACGTCACCTGACAAAGGGCAGAGATGAACCGTTTCATGCGTTAAACGCAATTGCGGACCCAACATGTTACTCCCAAGCTGTGGGACACGCACACTGGCGTGAGGCTATGGTCCAGGAATTTAATGCACTACTGCATAACAATACCTGGCGGTTGGTCCCTCTTTAACCTCACATGAACATCATTGGGTGCAAATGGGTGTTCCGCACCAAACACACTGCCGATGGCTCTATCGAGAGTTACAAGGCCCGACTGGTTGCCAAGGGGTTCAATCAGGTAGCAGGTGAAGATTTCTTTGATACCTTTAGCCCCGTGGTCAAACCAACCACGGTTCGGATGTTATTTTCTTTAGTTGTTTCCAACAGGTGGACTCTTCGGCAGTTAGACGTTCACAATGCCTTCCTGAATGGTCATTTGGCGGAAACTGTATACATGAAGCAACCCCCGGGGTACGAAGATCCCACCACACCTGGGCATGTTTGTCACCTCCAGCGATCTCTTTATGGCTTGAAACAGGCTCCTCGGGCTTGGTTCAAGCGACTTCACGACGTCTTGTTGTCTGCAGGTTTTAAATCATCCAAAACGGACATCTCTCTTTTTTATTACACTACAGGGGACTCTCGAGTATTCATGTTGGTCTACGTTGATGATATAATAATGATGGGCAATGACGCCAAGCTAGTAGCCACACTCCTGCAGCGGCTTTCTACTACGTTCAAGATACGGGACCTTGGGTCTCCCAGTTTCTTCTTGGGTATCGAAACAGTTACATCAAGCGAAGGCTTTATTCTCTCCTAGCGTCGCTATATGACGGATCTCCTAGGACGTTCGGGTATGGTAGATTGCAAGCCCCTTACCACGCCTGCGGCTGTTACTAAAGCAGTAACACCATCTGACGAACTGTTCAAGAATCCAACCCAATATCGGCGGATTGTAGGAGCCTTGCAGTACTTGACTATTACTAGGTCGGACCTCGCCTATGCAGTCAATCGCCTGTGTCAGTTCATGCACTCGCCAACAGTAGAACATTGGGCCCTTGTGAAACGTGTGCTCCGCTACATCAAGGGGACTCTGGACTATGGACTTCGCCTCTCTCCATCTTCATCGACCAGCATTCATGCCTTTTCCGACTCAGACTGGGCTGGCTGTCCAGTTGATAGAAAGAATACTAGTGGGTTTGCTGTCTACCTGGGGACTAATCTCATCTCTTGGTCTCCAAGAAACAACGTAACATCACTCGTTCCTCCACCGAGGCAGAATATAAGGCTTTAGCTGATGTATCCGGTGAAGTTACCTGGGTGGTGTCTTTGCTTTGGGAGCTCGGGTTACACTCTAGACAACCTACAACGCTGTGGTGTGACAATCTTGGGGCGACTTACCTGTGTGTTAATCCTATTTTTCATGCCAGCACCAAACACGTAGAGATCGACTATCACTTCGTCCGTGACAAGGTGGCTTCAGGGGACTTCGTGGTCAACTACGTGTCTACTACGGATCAGTTAGCAGATATCTTCACCAAACCACTAATAGCGCCGAGGTTTGCTGCTTTACGAAACAAGTTCAATGTTGTCCCTCTCCAACCTTGTGCTTGAGGGGGTGTGTAACTGTGACTATTATTTGTTATTACTATTTTATATTGTATAGTTACATTTTGTGTGGTATTAGAATAGCTGACTTAGTTTATTCTATTAGTTAGGATTAGTTAGAGTTTCATTCAAGATATACTCTGTAATCCTATTGTTGTGTTAATCTATCTGAGGAGACTTCTCTAATCATAACTATGTGCCCTAGTTGGAGCACGTTCTGCACAGTTCAAATGACCAAAAGCTGCGTGCAATTCATGTGCTTGTTTGGTATATTGAAATTTGGGTGTGACGACTTCATGTGAGTAATATAGGAACACAAACAGTCTAGAATTTCTTGCCATCTTGGTACGTAAGGGAACTGAAGAAGGGTGACATGAATGACGATGATAATGCAAGCAGGAGGCGCAAGACACACTAAGATTAATTAAGGTAATGCAACAACATCTTATGTTATTCACTTATTCTGTAATATTATATTTATAATCTCTCTTTTCATTTTATTTTTTTATCTTCTTTTTGTAATTTTATTCTGCCAGATTGAAATATTTGCATCCTATAATGGGTTACATTTTGGTAGGTGAAATCTAAAATAATTTCAAGATAATCATCCTAGTTAATTAATAAAACTAATTATGAAATATTCTTAACAGTTCACGTGGCCATAACAATGTGCCCTAGTTGGCGCACTACAGAATTCAAATGACCAAAGGTTGTGTGCAATTCATGTGCTCGTTTGGTATCTTGAAACTTGGGTGTGACGACTTCATGTGAGTAATATAGGGATGCAAACAGTCGAGAATTTATTAGAACGTAAGGGAACTGGAGAAGGGTGATATGAATGATGATGATAATGCAAGCAAGGGGCGCAAGACACACTAAGATTAAGGTAATGTGACAACATCTTATGTTATTCACTTATACCAGCGCACAACACAGTTCAAATGACCAAAGGCTGAGTGCAATTCATGTGCTCGTTTGGCATCTTGAAATTTGGGTGTGACGACTTCATGTGAGTAATATAGGAATGCAAACAGTCGAAAATTTCTAAGTACGTAAGGGAACTGGAGAAGGGTGACATGAATGACGATGATAATGCAAGCAAGAGGCGCAAGACACTAAGATTAAGGTAATGCGACAACATCTTATGTTATTCACTTATTCTGGCGCACTGCACAGTTCAAATAACCAAAGGCTGCGTGCAATTCATGTGCTCGTTTGGCATCTTGAAATTTGGGTGTGACGACTTCATATGAGTAATATAGGAATACAAACAGTCGAGAATTTCATAGTACGTAAGGGAACTGGAGAAAGGTGACATGAATGACGATGATAACGCAAGTAAGAGGCGCAAGACACACTAAGATTAAGGTAATGCGACAACATCTTAAGTTATTCACTTATTCCGGCGCACTACACAATTCAAATGATCAAAGGCTGCGTGCAATTCATGTGCTCTTTTGGCATCTTAAAATTTGGGTGTGACGACATCATCTGAGTAATATAAGAATGCAAACAGTCAAGAATTTCTTAGTACGTAAGGGAACTGGAGAAGGGTGACATGAATGACGATGATAATGCAAGCAAGAGGCGCAAGACACACTAAGATTAAGGTAATGCGACAACATCTTATGTTATTCACTTATTCCGGCGCACTACACAGTTCAAATGATCAAAGGCTGCGTGCAATTCATGTGCTCTTTTGGCATCTTAAAATTTGGGTGTGACGACATCATCTGAGTAATATAAGAATGCAAACAGTCAAGAATTTCTTAGTACGTAAGGGAACTGGAGAAGGGTGACATGAATGACGATGATAATGCAAGCAAGAGGCGCAAGACACACTAAGATTAAGGTAATGCGACAACATCTTATGTTATTCACTTATTCTGTAACATTATATTTATAATCTCTCTTTTCTTTTTGTTTTTCTTTTCTTCTTTTTGCAATTTTATTCTGCCAGATTGAAATATTTGCATCCCCTAATGGGTTACATTTTGGTTGGTGAAATCTAAAATTATTTCAAGATAATTATCCTAATTAATTAATAAAACTAATTATAAAATCTTCTTAACAGTTCACGTGGCCACAACAATGTGCCCTAGTTGGCGCACTGCACAGTTCAAATGACCAAAGGCTGCGTGCAATTAATGTGCTCGTTTTTCATCTTGAAATTTGGGTGTGACGACTTCATGTGAGACGGGCGGCTGCGCGGTGGTGGTGATGTTCGTTCATAGGCACGGGAAGCGGTGGTGGCGCTGTTTTTTCGTAGGCAGAGTCGCAGGGACAGAGGCGAGACCGGAGATTGCGGAGAGACAGTAAACAGTAGTGGATTAGGAATTTTTTTTCTTTAGTCTTAAGCAATTATATTATATTATATATAGAGAGAGACAGTAAACAGCAATCAATTAGGATTAGGATTAAGAATTTAGGTTTTACCTCTTTTCTTTAGTCTTAAGCAGTTATAACTGTTACATTATATTTTATAATTTATATATATATATATATATATATATATATATATATATATATATATATATAATATATAGATATTTTTTTAAAGGGCTTGGCCCGCGGGTAGGCCCGCAACCCGCGCGGGTTTACCCGCGCGGGCTATGGCCCTCCACGGGCTAAGCCCGTTAGGCCCGCGTTTTCACGGGCCTATTTTTTGGTGGCCCTAACCCGCCCCACTGTGGGGCGGGTGCGGGCCAACCCACGGATTTTGACCCACTTTGACAGCCCTAAGTAGGAGTAGTAGAAGTAGCAGTAGCAGCAGTAGGAGCAGTAGCAGTAGTAGCAGTAGCAGTAGTAGCAGTAGCAGCAGCAGTAGCAGTAGTAGCAGCAGTAGCAGCAGTAGTAGCAGCAGTAGTAGTAGGAGTAGCAGTAGTAGTAGTAGGAGTAGTAGCAGTAGTAGTAGTAGTAGCAGTAGTAATAGTAACAATAGTAGTAGTAGTAGCAGTAGTAGTAGCAGTAGTAGTAGCAGTAGTAGTAGTAGCAGTAGTATTAGTAGCAGTAGTAGTAGTAGTAGTCCTACCATTTCTCCATGGAACCTTTTAAATTTAATAGAAAACTTTTATTTAATTTTTATTTCTAAACTAACTAGGTAAAAATAAAATATTGGGCCTTCTAATATTTGGGGCTCTTGCTGTAGCCCAGCTTGCACAGCCCAAAATCCAGCTCTGGGCCAAAGGAGCTCGGCACGATTGACCCGGTCTTACCCGGGCGCGGTCAACGCGGAGATCCAACCGACCCGCCATTTTAGGGGGAGGGGGGGGGGGGGTTGGTTTGTATAAAAAACCCTCCACTTTGTCTCATTAAGACGCCTTCAATATTCTTGTCCTAAAAGTATCTTTGTAATAGCTACCATTTCTCCATGGAACCTTTTAAATTTAATAGAAAACTTTTATTTAATTTTTATTTCTAAACTAACTAGGTAAAAATTAAATATTGGGCCTTCTAATATTTGGGGCTCTTGCTGTAGCCCAGCTTGCACAGCCCAAAATCCAGCTCTGGGCCAGAAGAGCTCGGCACGGTTGACCCGGTCTTACCCGGGCGCGGTCAACGCGGATATCCAACCGACCCGCCATTTTAGGGGGAGGGGGGGGGGTTGGCTTGTATAAAAAAAACCCTCCAATTTGTCTCATTAAGACACCTTCAATATTCTTGTCCTAAAAGTATCTTTGTAATAGCTTGCTAAGCGTTATGTAGTATAATATACAATCCCAGCGACCTTACGACATCATTTTATTAATCTATTTCCTATTTACGTTTTTAATCGGGTTTAGTAATTCGGGCTACCCCGGATTAATTAAACCCATCAGCTTATTGCACTTTTGGAATATTATTATATTGGTATTTTGGGATGGTTAGTTGACATCTCATTCATTGCAGCGGCTATTTTTACCATTATTCAAATAATTAATAATTACTCCCTATTATTAATATAATAATAATGGTAATGGTAATTACATCTAATTTCTTATATTAACATTTGTTATTACTACTTTTTCATTTGAAATCTATTAATATAATGGTAATTACATCTAATTTCTTATATTAACATTTGTTATTACTACTTTTTCATTTGGAATCTTTTAATTGGTATAATATTACGTGATTATTATGACTATTCATTGTAATTTTGTATAATTTGATAATATTTTTAAATAAGGAATATGAGTATTGTATCACAGTTTTGAAAAAATATTTATTTATATGGCAATTAGATATTGCATTTTTTTCAACCTTGTCATAATGATTTTGATTATAAGAATCATATTTTGAAATTCCTAATTTGCTTATTTTAAACTTTTATGGTAATAATGATGATATTAAGTGACATTTAATTATTACTATTATTAAATGTTATATGGTTACGATTAAGAAATTTGATTATATTTAACTGTTATGTAATAATTATTAGAATTGTTATAGTAATTACGATTATAAATTTTTTGAACTGATGGATCAATGAACTATACCATTACTATCGTCATTAGTTTTGGATTTTGATAATATGATTTGAAATCATAATTTTGAAACAATTTTCAAATTTGATCCAAAATATATGTATTAATAATGATAATATTTTGTAACATTTAATAAGTATTGCTATTAAATGTTAGGGGTTACGATTGAGAAAAGTATACATAATAATTAATTAGTAGTATTATTATAGTAATAACGATTATCGATTTTGAACTAAGGAATCAATGTGTTGTAATATTATTATCATTATTGCTTTGTATTGTGATGCCCATTTTAGTTGAGTATGAATATTTAATTTTATTTTTATGCTTTTAATTTGATATTGTTTTTATGCATATAATAAAATTAAGTGCATGATTTAAATTATGCAATTTGAATTGGTATTGTGAAAATTTAATTTGCAAGTGATGACATATATCCTAGGGTTGATGACATATATCGTAGGGTTTTTATCATGTTAGGATTTACAATTTTAAGTTATTTCTCATCAAGTTTACTATATACATTGAAGCATTTTGTATTGGCCTACAATTGAAACTTTTCAATAATTGAAATGTGCATATATATATATATATATATATATATATATATATATATATATATATATATATATATATATATGTATATATAGTTATTAAATTATTATTCAAATTTTATAAACTTCTAAGTTTTGGGTTTATGTTATTATTTGAATCATAATTTTCATGGCTCATTTTAAATTGTTATTATGTTATAAAATTTATTTGGATATGAGCTATTGAATTTTATGCATAATTGTTCACTGGCATAACATTATATTTTCTTGGATATGAGCTTATTGAACGAACCCGGCGAACTAGAGCAAAGCCTAGAACACAGTTAGGCAAATAATGGAGTAGAAACAGAGTTTTGAAGAGAGAAAAAACACTTCCTATGTTGTGTGTTCTTGTCACTATGTGCTTAGGAAATCTGATGCCTTCTACCCTTCTTATATAGGGATGTAGGACCTTAATAGCATTAAACAATGCCATTTAAACTTGGCTTCGTAACATCTGAAACAGCAAGCCATTACCCAGGATTTAAATTCAAAATTGAAAATTAGAGTTAATTGAAAATTAAATCCGTAACTGAAGAATTTAATCCCGCAATTGACTGTTAGCCTTCAACCCCAAGCCGAAACCATACTACTTCAGTTTCGGCCTCTCAGGCCGAAACAAGTCTCGGTCGGCCTGGCCGAGACTAGCCACATTTCGGGCTAAGGGAGGCCAAGTCAGCCAATTTCCGGACGACATTCATGCCCACAGGTGTCGGCGCACACGAGCTTGAATCAAGCCTTTTCGAACTCGTTTCTAGTTGAAATTTGATTTGCACCCCACCTTCCCCCCCCCCCCCCCCGCTAGAGAGCCTCTATTATTATTTTGCTTCTTTGAGTTAATACTTGCCCCAAGTGGGAGAACGTAACAATTTCTATTTCATTAGGGCACTATTAAGTGGTCGTATGGTGTAAGTTAATAAGTCATTTATGACCATATATTATGGTTCTGGTTTGAAATGGACATAATTGTTTCTGTTACGGGGCTTATAATGATGGCACATAGGCTATTTAAGCACAGACCTATCACTACTCTGATTGAAGTTTTACACTACACCATCTAGTTACACAGGAGATTAAGTGGTAGACAACAATGTTCAATTCATTGGAGTTCTTGCGGTAATATTGCAATGAAGGTATCAATGTACCTATGGCTAGAGGCAGGGGCTAATCCAGAGGGGGGCAATGGGGGCAGTTTCCTCCCCTCACTCCTCCCTACCCCTTTAAATATATGTATGTGTTTAGGGAAGGGTTCATGTGTGGGTATAGCTTCCCGTGCGGTTGTGCGGTTAGATTTGAGTCGTTGATCAAATCTAGATCAACGGCTCAAATCAATGAAAATTTAAAAAAAAAAAACGTGTGTCAGGAAGAAAGTCACGGACCTTTAAGTGTTAGATCTTAAGCACAAACTCACGCACATTAAGTACAAAATCCACGCACATCAATCACAATCTCACGCACATTAAGCACAAAATCCACGCATTTAAGTATTAACTCACAGACCTTAAGTTTCAACAACTACTGACATTAAACACAAACCCACGCACATTAAATACAATACCCACGCACATTAAGCACAATCTCACGCACATTAAGCACAAAACTCACACACTTTAAGTATTAACTCACAGACTTTAAGTTTCAACAATTACTGACATTAATCACTAATCTCACACACATTAAGCACAAACCCTACGCAAATTAAGCACAAACTCCATTCACATTAAGAACAAATCTCACGCACCTTAAACACAAAAGCCCACACTTTAAGTTTTACCAACTACTCACATTAAGCACAACCCCACGCACATTAAGCACAAAACTCATGCACCTTATGCACAAGACTCACGCATCTTATATACAAAACTCATGCACATTAGTCACAGAACCGCTCACATTAATTTTGACCTAGATTCAAAAATTACAAAATTACCACCGCGTTTTTAAAAAAAAAAAAAAAATTGGTAATCCTGGACGTTGATTTAAGCGAGATGAATGGCCCAGATTAAACCGCACAACCGCACCAGAACCTAATTATATATATATATATATATATATATATATATATATATATATATATATATAGTTGTAACTTATATATAACAACTAAATGTATATATAAGTTATTTATTGTTTAAGTAGCTTAGTTGGTTGTCCTTCTAAACTTGATATTGAAATGTTATTTGATCAAACCCCACTTTTCATTGGTTATTTTATCTTTTCCAACTCTTCACAAGACAAATGTTTGTGTTTTTTTTTAAGTCATAACATATATTATTTTTTAAGTTTACTTTTTATAAATAATTTAATTAATGTAATTTACAAGTTTATATTATACTTTATCGTAATTGATCTAACTACAAGAAAAAGTATATATGAATATAATATCAATAGAGATTATATGTGATTTATAGTGTATGCCTTTTCTGTTTGATTAGGTTTAATATTATGTCATAAATATTTTTATAGTATTTTTTTTTTTTGAAAGGAAAAGGTAGATTAAAATATTAAACGACTAAATGTTGAATACAAGTAGGATAAATAGAAAACCATCAACTATGATCAGACTGAGAACGAGCAAGAGCCCTTGCCAAAGCATGAGCGAGCTTATTCGCTGATCTACGAACAAAACGAAACGACACAAAATCAAAGTGTCGTTTGAGATTATGACAAACTGAAAGGACACAGCCAGCATAAGATAAATCTGTAGAAAGCGACTTCAACAACGATCACACCATTTGAAAATCAGAAAATATCATAACCTTACGCCAGCCTTGTTCCATAACCCACGATAGTGTTGGAATTTTTAGCTAAAAATGGCATTTTTGAGTGATTATTTTGTGGTACAAATATATGTGGGTCCACTTCCGATTTGGGTCGGGTCAAAGTGGATTCAGTTCATTGTATTGAGATGAAGAATTTGATATAATGTACGCTCAAAATGAGTAATATGTGAATGAGAAATTGATTCTCAAAGTGAACCTATTTGAGAGAAATCAAAAACTTAAGTTTAAATGCTAATTAGAAATCAGCATTTTAATAACTTTCGTTGCACTGCACGAAAGTTGTAGAGCTTAAGTGTAATTAAGCTTTGGTTGCTTAATTAAGTGAATTGGGATTTTAGCACCTTTCGTGTTATGCTTTCATGTTGGACGAAAGTGCATGCAAATTGAAAGCTTAATTATAAGCTTTAGTTTCATGCTGAAAGTTGGAGTTGTGAGCTCTTTCGTGCTCTCCTTTCGTGAGCTACTTTCGTGCTGAGCACGAGTCAATGCTATATGCATTGATTCGTGCTGCACCGTTTCGATGCTTGCGGACCACTCAGGTGCGGTTTCCGGTCCCAATTCGTTAAACTTTCGGGTTTGTACAGACTTCTCAGTCACTCAGATATTTTGAAAAGGGTCGTTGTGGTCGGTACGAATTAATCGCGTATTAAGTTCGTGACCGTTGGAATTATTACGATAATAATTACGACCGTTTCAAACGTTATTATCCAATTATTAAATCTTGGATTTATGTTGGTTAATGGCCATGAATATGCTATTTATTCCCTATCTTCCTACAAATACCTTGGGTGGTTGGCAGAATTTTTTCACTTCGTTTTTGAAAATCTCAAAATCTTTAGTTTTCTCTCAAACTCTCATCCTTTGATTTCAAAAGAGGAAAATTTCTGCCAACATCTTCTGTAAAACATCGGAATGCCCAACTTGTGTTCTAGTTCGCCGGGCTTTGGGTTGGAGTGCTCGAACGCCAAAGTCGTAGTCCGTTTTATCCTGGGAGACTGACGCCACAACGATCCTAGCACCCTCAGAGGTGGCGAATCGGTTTTAAGGAGAGTGTGTGTACACACGACTCGGGCTTCCTATGATTCTTCTTTCTTCTCGTTGGGTTAAAACCTCAGGTTAGAAATCCGTCTCTTGTTTTATTTTTTGTTCTTGGTTTCGGACCAAGTGGTGGGATTAATCTCGGAAAAATTGAATCCTTATACTAGTTTCGTACTAGTTGTGGTAGGATTAATTTATGAGAAATTAAGTCCCGTGTACTAGTTTCGTACTAGTTGTGGTGGGATTATTTTGATAAAATAAATCCCTATTTGGTTTATATATATATATATATATATATATATATATATATATATATATATATATATATGTTGTATATACATGTAATTTTGGTTTCGTACCAAAATTAGTTAGAATTAATTTTCTATAAATTAAATTCCATCTTTCGGGACAAATATTATATATATATATATATATATATATATATATATATATATATATATTGTGTTTTGATTTATTCACCAATATCCAACAATCTTAAAACCGAATAATTTTTTGGTGAATAAAGTCGCTGGATTCCACGAGTGATGGAACCGTGAATGTTGCTCGTGTTGCACATTCATATGGTTGGATCGGCAATATAGTTGCACTTTCCGAAACCCCGGTGAACTTTGGTTCGGAGACCGGTGGTGGCATCAAAGGGTATATCCCTACGATGAAGGTACATGAGACGGTACCTTGTGGACTGGTCGAAAGACCATTGAAATTCAAAGAGTTGAATTTCGAAGGGTTGCAACTTAAAATGTTGTACAACCTAGTGATTCTCGGCATGTCATGGTTCTTGACTGAGATGGTTCCTAGTGGAAAGGAACATGAGTCTAACGCTCAAACCGTTAGCATAGTAAGGATTTGGAAATATTTGATTTTTCCTATGCCTAAACTATGTTTTTAATGGCTTGTGTGACTCGTTGTGGGAATCTTTGGACTTGAAGTATAAGAGTGATGACGCTAAGGCAAAAGTGTTTGTCGTTAGCCGATTACTTAAATACAAGATGGTGGATTCTGAGATCGTCCAAAGTCAAGTTGACGAAGGAATGATCGTGAGTGAAGCCTTTCAAGTGGAATCTGGTATCCATTTGTTGCCTTTGGGCAGAAAGGACTTCAAGAAGCAATTCCACGGAAAATGCTTGAATGGCTTAACGACCATAGTGGTATGTAACAAACGTGTTGCATGTTGAAATCTCGTAAAGGACTTCGGTTCTAGATTTCAAGTATAGTCAATTTGTCAAAATTGGGATGGGTATATAATTGTGAGCGTCAAAGCTCAAGTGTATTGAATATTTTAAATAATATTCTTGATACGATTATATAAGCTTGATTCAACTAGTTGAAAAATTTGGTTGATATAATCTTGTTAATTGTGTGAAAATTAACTTGATTCAAGATACCAAATTGTACTAGTGTAAAATTAATTTGTGACAAATGACGGAAGTGTTGTGACAACAAAATAAATCTCGAACCACCTAACTTGCGAGTAATGGTGTAACGATTTATTAAGTTGTCATTCTTGTGGAATAAGACAAGGTTTTGTCTAAATTTGAAATGAAGGCAAGGGTTAATTACTAATTGGGCTATAAGCTCGGTGTAATAACTGTAATTAATAAGAACATTATTAATTGGTCTTGCCTGGTTGGGTCTTCGTGTTTATGGCACGGTAGACAAGGTCATGGTAATTTTGGATCTATACGTAGATTAATTAGCATGGACCACATTCCAAATTTAATGATAAGCACAAATATGATATTTGTGATGTGGCAAACCCACCGAGAAGTGAAGCACACATCTCGGGTCTGAGAAGTGCTAGAAGCACCTCTAGGCCATATGATCGAGAAGTAAACGTACATTTCGGTCATAGGCGAGTTATCGAGAAGTGGAGGTACGTAACCTTTTGGGTACCTTCGGGTGACATCTTGGATGTAATTCTCGGAGTATCAACGATAGCACTCGATAGTGCTAAGTGAATTTTGCTTAAAAGCAAAAACGATGTCGTTGATAAACTTATTCTTTATAAGAATAAAGTGGAAAACCAACTTAATCGTGGAATTAAGGCGGTTAGAAACGATCGATGTAGTGAATACGAAACACCTATTGGTGATTCTGCGCAAGCGTTGGTATCGTACTCGAGCGTACGGCACAGTATTCACCTCAATCGAACGTTGTTGCCGAACATAAATATCAAGACATTGATAAGTTCGGGTCTAACTCAAAGTGTGTGGGGTGAGACAAGATTTTGGACAAGTAAGTACCTTTAAAATAAGGTTACCCGCACGAAACTTGATAAGGCTTCTTATGGGTTATGGGTACGTAGGAAGCTTTCCTACCAATACCTGAAATGTGGGGGTGTCTTGCCAAATGCGGTTTTTGGTTCTTAGTACACGAGTCCTATGTTCTGGACGTACATAAGAACACGATAAATTGAATCAAGAAATTCATCACTCTTTGAGAATGTATTTCTGCGAAGGTTCAATGAAGGAACCTAGCACGTTGAAATGAACGTTCGACGTAGTTGTGGTTGGAGGGTATGAAAGAGAACCCGAGCTCGAAGCTAGACGTAGCAAGAGAGCTAGGATTGAAAAATCCTTTGGTCCATATTTTCTGACGTACATGTTAGAATATGATGCGCATATTCTAACTTGTTTACTAGAAAATGAACCAGATTTTCTGACATGGTTGTTAGAAAATGAGCCTCGAACATATGTAGAAGTGGTGACTTCTACAGATGGACCAACACGAGAGAGGCTACCTAGGTGAAGTAGATTCTATCTTAAAGAATCATACTTGAAACTGGTTGTTCTTCCTCCGGGTTGTAAAACCTCTGGATCTTAATGGATCACGTGTCGGAAGATAAAAACTGGTTGGTTATATTGAAGTAAATGGCCGGGCGTGTAATTGTAGATTACATGCAACGCGAGAGCCACGGTTACTTCAATATATATTCTCTTGTGATGAGAATGAAATCCATCCGGGTGATACTTGCCATAGCCGTTTAGCGAGACTTGGAAGTTCATCAAATGGATGTGAAAAATCACTTTCTTAATAGACATGGAACGACCTGAGGGTTTTGTGGTTCCGCGCTATAGAAAGAAAGTGTGTGATTGGTGAAATCATTATATGGTTTGAAACAATTGCCTAAGCATTGGCACGTGAAGTTTGATCATGCAATGATAACCAACGAGTTTAGTATAAACGAAGTGAAAAGTGTGTCTACGTAATGGATACGATAGACGGTGATATCACTATTTGTTTATACACGATAAACTCATCGTGGGTAGTAACGATCAGTTGATCAAATCTACCAGGAACATGTTAAATTTGAGATTTGACATGAATGATATGAGTTTGGAAAATTTAATCTTCGGGATTAAAATCGTGAGAAGATCGTATGGTCTCGTGTTAAGCCAATCTCATTGTGTTGATTGAATCCTTGCAAAGGATGATAATCAAGTGGCTTGGACACCATTAGATACTAACGTACAACTAGCCAATAATCACGGAGTTTGTATTTCTCACGGAGAATACATCCAGATTATTGGTAGTTTAATTGTATCAAATGGGTGGTACTACGCCGGATATTGCCTTGCGATTAACAAACTCGGTAGACATACGAGTAACCCTAGTGATACGCACTAGAAGGCAATAGTGGAAGTTATGAGATACTTAAGGTATGCTCGTGACTTTGGACTGCACTACGTGGGATATCTAGCTGTATTTGGAAAGTATAGCATGTTAAAAAGATATCAAAGGACGCTAAGTCCATTGAAGGCTATGTGTTTACGTAGGCCAGTGCAGTTGGTTATACAAAAATTCTCGAAACGATTTGTGATAGCTAAGATCCATGACGGGATCAAAGCTGAGAGCCTTACACTCGTGTCGCAAGCGAGTAGGACGAATGGCTATGCCATTTTTCGGGAATGTTCCTAGAGATAAACTCGTACCTCCAATTTGTGTGCGAATTTGTGTGCGTTGTGATAGTCAACTCAAAATTGGTTAAGTACAGAGTTAGATGTGGAATGGTAAGTCTAGACTTATAAGTCGTAGACATAATACCATTAAACAATTTCTCACAACATGGGTTATCTCTATTGACTACGTGATGTCAAAAGATAACGTAGCGGCCGCTAACTCACTAACCCGAGGGTAAGCAAATGGTTGTTGAGAAATTGGCACGAGGAATGGGGTTGAAGCCCATGGAATAAAAGTTCTATAGTGGACACCCAACCTAGCTGGCACCTAGGTTCAATGGGACAACTAAATTATGGAACGAAGCGTGTCACTGTGGGGGTCCCGGACTCCCTACCATTCCTCATTAGAACAGTGACTCCCGCACGAGGCTAGCATGTTGACACTTTAATGATTCGAATGTCGGTTGACATGTGTGAGTATGCAGGATACTCGATAAAGAATCACCTATGTTAGAGAGAAGTGGGGTCGCTTCAAAGGAGAATTGATGGGCTCAATTCTTTAGAAACTTTCGCAGAACCAGGAAAGTGACCCATGACCAAAACGGGCACACCCATGAGAACAGAACAAAGGTTGGAAGGTTCCTGTGTGAGATATGTCATCGTCTACACAAACGGCAGTTGGTTCAAAGACATCAAGTTCTACCATACAGCCAGTAGAGTAAACATATCTTCACAAGGCAAGGTTCAAAGGGTAACACCTACCTATGCTATGCAGGGATCGACCGTTGAGCACGTTCGTGTCGATTTTTCTTCGTCCCGAAAATCAATTTTCATTCATGTGGGGGACTGTTGGAATTTTTAGCTAAACATGGCATTTTGAGTGATTATTTTGTGGTACAAATATATGTGGGACCACTTCCGATTTGGGTCGGGTCAAAGTGGATTCGGTTCTTTGTAGTGAGACGAAAAATTTGATATAATGTACGCTCAAAATGGGTAATAGGTGAATGAGAAATTGATTCTCAAAGTGAACCTATTTGAGAGAAGTCAAAAACTTAAGTTTAAATGCTAATTAGAAATCAGCATTTTAATAACTTTCGTTGCACTGCACGAAAGTTGTAGAGCTTAAGTGTAATTAAGCTTTGGTTGCTTAATTAGTGAATTGGGATTTTAGCACCTTTCGTGCTATGCTTTCATGCTGGACGAAAGTGCATCCAAATTGAAAGCTTAATTATAACCTTTAGTTTCATGCTGAAAGTTGGAGTTGTGAACTCTTTCGTGAGCTACTTTCGTGCTGAGCACGGGTCAATGCTATATGCATTGATTCGTGCTGCACCGTTTCGGTGCTTGCGGACCACTCGGGTGTGGTTTTCGGTCCCAATTCGTTAAACTTTCGGATTTGTACGGACTTCTCGGTCACTCAGATATTTTGAAATGGGTCGTTGTGGTCGGTACGAATTAATCGCATATTAAGTTCGTGACCGTTGGAATTATTACGATAATAATTACGACCGTTTCAAACGTTATTATCCAATTATTAAATCTTGGATTTATGTTGGTTAATGGCCATGAATATGCTATTTATTCCCTATCTTCCTACAAATACCTTGGGTGGTTGGCAGAATTTTTTCACTTCGTTTTTGAAAATCTCAAAATCTTTAGTTTTCTCTCAAATTCTCATCCTTTGATTTCAAAAGAGGAAAATTGCTGCCAACATCTTCTGTAAAACATCGGAATGCCCAACTTGTGTTCTAGTTCGCCAGGCTTTGGGTTGGAGTGCTCGAACGCCAAAGTCATAGTTCGTTTTATCCTGTGAGACTGACGCCACAACGATCCTAGCACCCTCGGAGGTGGCGAATCGGTTTTAAGGAGAGTGTGTGTACACACGACTCGGACTTCATATGCTTCTTCTTTCTTCTCGTTGGGTTAAAACCTCAGGTTAGAAACCCGTCTCTTGTTTTATTTTTTGTTCTTGGTTTCGGACCAAGTGGTGTGATTAATCTCGGAAAGATTGAATCCTTATACTAGTTTCGTACTAGTTGTGGTGGGATTAATTTCGGAGAAATTAAGTCCCGTGTACTAGTTTCGTACTAGTTGTGGTGGGATTATTTTGATAAAATAAATCCCTATTTGGTTAATATATATACGTTGTATATATATGTAATTTTGGTTTCGTACCAAAATTGGTTGGAATTAATTTCCTATAAATTAAATTCCATCTTTCGGGACAAATATTATATATATATATATATATATATATATATATATATATATATAGTGTTTCGATTTATTCACCAATATCCAACAGATAGAGCTTCTTTTATAGCATTTCAAAGTGCTTTAAAATCTTGCCCCACCCAAATATATATTTTTTTGGCTCCGTTATCCCGTAGTCCGTCATAAACATTGTATTATATTTTATAATATATTTTGAATTTGAAAAGTGTTTGATATTTTGTCATTGACATTTTTGAAGTAATTTGAACTTCGCCCCCACTCAAAAAAAAAAAAAAAAAAATCCTAGATCCTCCCCTGACGGGAGGTACGCTCATGCTCGATCTATGCTTCCGTTATGAAGTTAGTTTATCACACGTATAATACATGTGTATCTTGTTGGGGACATTTAAAGAGTAGGCTTTGTCCCACATTGCTTATCTACCTTTCTGTCTCCCACTATTTAAATTACCACTTATTTTAAAAGGCTTGAAGTATTATAAAGAGGGAACAAGGGGAGATCCCGCGCGGTATGGTGGGGTCAAAGTTTTGGTCCGCACTTTTTTTTTTAACTCCTAATTTTAAGGAAACGTGAGGTGTGTGTGGATGATTAGTGGAGATCCTTCTCTTGCTCTCCCTCTTTGTAGGACTCATTTGGCTTGTAATGGAGGAGTGGTTTGCATACAACTAGTATATAAACCCACTGCTTTTTTTTTTTTAACTCCTAATTTTAAGGAAACGTGAGGTGTGTGTGGATGATTAGTGGAGATCCTTCTCTTGCTCTCCCTCTTTGTAGGACTCATTTGGCTTGTAATGGAGGAGTGGTTTGCATACAACTAGTATATAAACCCACTGCTTCATAACATCAAGTGCACTGAAAGAAGAGATTACCTGAGAATTCTTAAAATACATGTTCTTGTGATTCTATGTTTTCCTGTCGAAAGCAGTGATACCCTGGTCGCAAATGCTTTTAAGGAAGTGTATATCATACACGACACAGATATAATCCTAGCAAAATTCTATACAACCTGTTCGAATTTCTTTCTGGTTTGTTCGCACAGCAGCATCGTCGCACGTCCGTTCTTTGAAGCAGCGATTCTTTGTGAAACCAAAGCTGCCTAACTTTTTATTATTGTTGCTTTGTGAAACCAAAGCTGCCTAACATTTTATTATTGTTGCTTTGTGAAACCAAAGCTGCCTAACATTATTGTTATTGTTGATTTTCGAACCTGCTGCGATTATTATTATTATTGCTGCTGTTCCAACTGAAGCTGCTGCGCATCTTGTTACCATTCTTCAACATATCTAACATAAAGGACTTGTGTCAGGAGCCCACCACATTTGATGTAACTCGCACACTGCGACTGTCAAATCTTGATCATTTGTACTTACTCACAATTTATCAAGCACCAATTGAGATACTCTCGTACGAGCAAATTTTGCAATTTCCTTTCCTCCTAGTTGGTGGGAGCAAAGGAGAA
The DNA here is from genome assembly GCF_001879475.1 of Ipomoea nil. NCBI lineage: Eukaryota > Viridiplantae > Streptophyta > Magnoliopsida > Solanales > Convolvulaceae > Ipomoea > Ipomoea nil. The sequence continues at coordinate 3,586,328 of NW_017619385.1, read as the reverse complement.
TGATCATGTGTATCATGGGGATTGAGGCGTTATGCACGAGAGATGGGGTAAGACATCGCCAGGCAGGATGGCTTACTTAAGCTAAATGTAGGTGTTAGTATTGATGCAAGCATAAAGAAAGTGGGGTTAAACAGGCTCTATTTCTTTGTCACATTCTAAGAAGTGGCATGTCAGTCCTCCTACTTATATTATTGATGTTTGTCTCATGATCTTTCTTCCTAATGAAATTTTGACCGACTTTAATTAAAAACCTTACTTTTAACAATTTGCTACTTTTAATTCTATAATAATGACCTAATTTTATACTTCAGATTTGAAACCAAATGTTATTATATTAGTGGATGGTCAAATAAATTATTTAAGCTTTTTACTTATTTTAAATTAAATTAGCTCTTTTTGGTAAACAAATTGATTTTAAAATAATACTCCATATGTCTCATTTTACATGTTATGTTTATGTACTATTTATTTGTCAAGCCAATTTTTTTTTCTTTGCTTATTTTCTTTATTTTTTTTAGATTTTATTTTATTTTGTATTGAATAATATTTTTAATATAATTTCTAAATGTGTAAATTTTACCATTCAAAATGAGTGGTCACAAGATCGAACTCCGGTGGTGGGGGCATTAATTCTTCGTGCTCAAAAAGATTGAGAAAAATATAATACATATACTATCTTATAAAGAATTATGAGTATTAAAAAAATATTAATATTAAACTTAATATTATGAAAAATTAAATTGTTTATAATTATAGTCAAACCTCGTTAACTAAATCAAACACATCAAATGAAATAGATGGTAGATTAGTTTGAAATGCTACTAATTTTCATAATAAATGTTACAAAAATAAGCGAGGCTTGACTTTAATAATCATAGGGAATAGTTTATTATGAGACATTAATAATTTTCATATTAACTTTAATACTACTTTTAATTTAATTAGTTTCTAAATAAACTACTCCTTTATAGCATTTCAAAAATAAATATGACCTAATTTTTAACCTTTTTTATTGCTTTCATCGTTATTATTTAAACAAAAAAAAAACAAAAAAAAAAAAACAAAAAAAAAAACAACAACAACAACAACAAAATCAAACAACAAAAAAAAAAAAAAATCAAAAAAAAAAAAATCAAAACAATGATATTTATCCCTCTATATTAAAACTCTATTCCCTTCCCTTATACAAAACTTGAGAATAATCGAATCCCTTATAAGTATCACGGTTCTCCTTATAAGTATTATACTTTCTCTTATAAATAACTCTTCAACTTCTAAATATTATATAGGTAAAAACATGTTAACCGTCATGTTGGAATTTAGTGAGAGTTAATCGTCTAATCTATTTGAATGCACTAAAATAATAAGTTTATGTGTTTAATTGTAATTTTTTAAAATTTTAAAATATAATTGCATTTTGACAAAATAATAATAATAATAATAATAATAATAATAATAATAATAATAATAATAATAATAATAATAATAATAATAATAATAATAATAATAATAATAATGGAAAATTGTAAAAAATGCCCCTCTATAATATGTCAATTATCAGTGTCACCCCTGAATTATGAGTGGTGTAAATGTTGCCCCTCAATTATCAAAACGGTGCACATATAGCCCCTCCCGTAACGGGCATGTGGTTCCCCGTTAGTGTACGACACCATTAAGTCGGAGTAAATATGTAATTTAATTAGTTATTTTTTCCCTCCCTCGATTCGAAGTACCAGCGGTGGGGAATCACATTTCCATTACGGGAGGGGCTATATGTGCACAATTTTGATAATTAAGGGACAACATTTACACCACGCATAATTCAGGGATGACATTGATAATTGACATATTATAGAGGGACATTTTTTACAATTTTCCCTAATAATAATAATGACTCGTTTTGATTATTTTTCTTATTATTCTTTTTGAAAACATTTTTCTTAATTTAATAGTTATCAACTTTTAAAAAATTCCATTTAGATTAGCCTAACAAAGCCAGTTGTTATATTATAGACCGCGGTGCATAATCGATTATGCACCGCGGCCCATATACGGCGCCGTTTCTTTAAGTAAAGAAACGGCCCGCCGTTAGAGTTAACGGAGTCCGTTTGTTTGGTATATTAAACACCAACTGACACTACAGTATATCCAAACCGACACTGCAGTTATATCAAAATGATACTGTAGTTATAGTGAAATGAAACTGCAGTGTATATAAACTGAAACTGAATAACATTTCACATATTTGAGTGTATATTGTACAATGAAGCTGTAATTATATCAAAATGATCATGTAGTTGTGTTTTAATAAAACTATAGTGTATATAAAATAAAATTAAATAACATTTTCACATATTTGAGTCTATAAATATCTAATGAAACTATAGTTATATCGAAATAAAACTGTAGTTGTGTTCAACTGAAACTGCAGTGTATACAAAATGACACTGAATAACAGAGTTACTTTTTGCAAAAGGGTGCGAAACGACGGAAATAAACACTGTTAATTTTCATTTAAAAAAAAGACGCGCGGTGCATAATCGATTATGCACCGCGGTGCATAATATAATTTGCCTAACAAAGCCATGACAACGAAATAGCTTGAAATAACCAAAATCTTTATACCAGGAAAAAAGGATAACGTTTCAACACTTCATTGAATGATCATTGAATCCGCCGATTCGGAGGGCCCACCCAACGTGGCAATTTGTCATCGTACTTTGTGGATCCCAATCCAAGCCCAAATTATCACAACCCAACCCGGACCGAACCCAAATTATCATAACTCGACCCGCCTCAAATCCACTCGACAATCTCGTGACCATTTCACAACTAACCTAGCTGGCTTTGCCACATCGCCACCTGTCCCAAAGCCGCAATCACGTGCCACCTCACTGTGTCCACGTCATTCCGGCCTTCTGATGACTTGACTCCACTTAACATTTACTTCTAGAATATACTATATGCGAATATCACATCTGCTCCTTATAGTTTGAATATATTACGCATACTACCCCAATAATTTCTTCTTTTTTTTTTTGTTTGTTTTGTTTATTCAATTATTTCAAGTGTTCTTTACCTGTTTTGCCCTCCGATAAAAATGTATTAGAGCATCTCCAATTGTTTAGAGTATTCATACTAGTAGAGTTTTTGCATAATTTTTTAAATTGTCATGTAGGATAAAGACAAAAATAAAGAGAAAAAGAAAAGAAAAACAAAAAAACGTTTCTGATAAGTTTAAAAAAAAAAAAAAGATTCAACGGTTAAAAGTCAGAGTGGCCGCCTGACACGCCGCTGGAGTGCATGAGTGCGCTACAAACGCGCACTTCACTTTTTGTTTTCTTCTCTCCAACATAGTTTTTGCAAGAGAAAAATATTGCTAAAAACCAAGTCCCGCATAAGTTAAAAAGTAATTGCTCAAATATTTATTATTCTTAAAATCAAGAAAAAATGCATTGTTTTGGTTGCCCTTAGTTTTTGCACAACATTTTAGGAAGTCATCTAGGAGAGAGAGAGAAAAAGAAAAGGAAAAAAAATAAAGAATTTGACAATTTAAAAAAAAAAAAAAAAAAAAAAAAAAAAGAAGAAAGAAAGCAACGGTACAAAGCTAAAAACCAACAGCACAGTGCGCTCCAAACGCGTTCGACTTTTTTTCTTCTCTGGCAAAAAACATGCTTTTGCAAGAAAAACAAAATTGGCAAAAAACCATGCTCCCCTTAAACAAAAATCAATTGCTCAATTTTTTCATGTTCCAAAAACCAATAAAAATTTATTGATGGAGATGTTCTTAGTTACACGAAATCAACATCCTAATTTTAAAATTTTTAAAATTCATTATTTTTATAGCATATATATCGTGGTCCCTAAACTTCATACAATAATACATGATACATATATGAGCACTCTCTATGTCATTTAAGAAAAATGATTATTTTTAAAAATACATTTTTGAGTCTAACATTTCTCCTTAATATTACTAAATTAAAATGATCAACTAAATTAAAAGTTGAATAGTCAAATTATTTTTACTGGTGGAAAGTATTCTTAAGTCAAGGGGTAAAAAAGTAAAAGATGAAAATGGATCAAAATTTAGCATGATTCTTCATTTGATATGCCTAATTGGTATTTGACTAAATTGTTTATAATTTGATATTTTTACATTAATAACTTGTGTGTTAATAAATGCATTTATATAACTATTTAATAAAAGAATATAACTATTTAATAAAACACGCTATGAATACAGAATGTTAAATTTAGAATTTATGATGAATTTCATTTTAAAGATAAATGAACAAAAACATTAATTTGACTTTTTAAACAGTAAATTTTATAAGAAAATAAGATAAGCATTATATAAGTTTTTTGTAATTCAATAATTCGCATAGTTATTTGAAAATATAACATTTTTAGATTAAGAAAAACGATAAGGTTACTTTCAGGCTTTGTTTGGTAGAGCTTATTTAGGAGCTTATAGCTTATTTTAAGCTCCTAATAAGCTATAAGTTCTGTTTGGTAATGTTCACCAAATAAGCTCCTAGCTTCCTAACTTTTTTTTCATCTTTATCCTTATTATTTTAAAGAAATGACATAATTTATCCTTCTCAATTAAAACCTTTTTCTCTTTTCCTTTATCCGCAACTTTTACTGCAAATATTATTATTATTATTACTATTATTATTATTATTATTATTATTATTATTAGAGAAAATTACATTTTTGGTCCTATGACTATAGAGGAGGTGGTAATTTCAGTTCGTGACTTTTAAAACTAACAAATTTAGTCCTTTTAGTACGCTTTTTTTTACACATTAAGTCCTTCCGGCAAAATCACCGGTGAATTTTGGCCGGAAAAACACAATCCCTTAATTTATTAAATATTTGGGGGGTAAAATGGTCAATTCAGATTCTACTTTCTTCTTCCTTCTCCTTCCTACTTCTTCGTTCTTCTTCTTCCTTCTTGTAGAGAGTTGTAGCGGACGGGTTGAAGAGCAGAGGACGGGTTGAAGAACGGCGATCGGAGATTATGGAGGATGGGCCGGCCGACAGAAACCGCACCAAGAAAACCAATTACTACGTTTTCAGGGGGGGGGGGGCTGAATGCGTGGCTACATAGTATACGGGATGTAATGGTGGCTTCGATTTGCATGTATCGGAAGAGAAAATAGAGCAGGAAGAAGAGGAGGAAGATGGCTTTCGCAAGGATTTTGGTTGAGCTTGACTGCTCTGTTGAAGAACATCTACGGAAAAAACGGCATGATAGCTCCCCTGGGAGGGCTTGCAGACCTGGAACCCCCATTGATGCTAAGAATCTGAAAACGTGGACCCCTTTAGCTCTATTTGCACCATAACAACCCCTTGATCTAATTACCCTACTTACACTAGTCCACATAACAGAACCAACAAACAGATTTCTTCCCTCAAAACATTCTACAAAAAAGAATGAAGTAAAGAGCAACTATGCAAAGAAGTCAGCTTTTCACCAAAAACAAATAAACCAAAACTATTCAATTTAATAGATGATTAGATGGAGTAAAATTGAGCATTAAATAAACATAAAGACCAAAATTTTGAACATTTTACATTGAAAGGGATGCAAGTCAGTAGCAATCGGTGGACGATATCGAGAGAGGCCGGTGATGGTGCTGGTACCAGTCCGGTGCTGTATGTTCATCAAGAAGGAAGAAGAAGAACGAAGAAGTAGGAAAGAGAAGGAAGAAGAAGGAAGAAGAAAGTAGAATCTGAATTGACCATTTTACCCCCCAAATATTTAGTAAAATAAGGAATTGTGTTTTTCCGGTCAAAATCCACCGGTGATTTGGCCGGAAAGACTTAATGTGTAAAAAAAATGGTACTAAAAGGACTAAATCTGTTAGTTTTAAAAGTCACGAACTGAAATTACCACCTCCCCTATAGTCATAGGACCAAAAGTGTAATTTTCTCTTATTATTATTATTATTATTATTATGAGATTTGCAACAATATTACTACTTCATATGAGATGCTAGATCATGATTATACTAATAGTTTTATTTCAAAATGTTAATTTTTTTTAAGACAAATTGTTAAATTTTAATATGTAAACAAACTAATTTAAATTTTATGAAGATTCCTTTTTAGTCTTTTTACATTTATCAGCTTATCAAAAAGCTATGTTTACCAAACACTTTCAATCATAACAGCTAGCTTAACAACTCTTCAGTTTTCAGCTCCGAGCTTATAGCTTTTCAGCTTTCAGCTCATAGCTTATAGCTTTTCAGCTAGGTTTGCCAAACAGAGCCTCGTTACTAAAAGTTGTTTTGACAATTTTTTTTTATTGTCAAATCACGTGTATCTCAAATATGTAACAAATTACAATGCATCACATTAATCACATGACAGGTAAATGTCTCAATAACTACAATATTACAATTGTGTGTACCTCAATAAGATATGTAACAAAATTACAATGCACCATATTAATCACAAGACAGGTAAATGTCTCGATAACTACAATGTTACAATTACGTGTACCTCAATAAGATATGTAACAAATTACAATGCATTACATTAATCACAAGACAGGTAAATGTCTCGATGACTACAATGTTACAATCACATGTACATCAATAAGATATGTAACAAATTACAATGCTCCACCACATTAATCACAAGACAGGTAAATGTCTCGATAACTATAATGTTACAATCGTGTGTACCTCAATAAAATATGTAACAAATACAATGCACCACATTAATCACAAGACTGGTAAATGTCTCGATAACTACAATATTACAATCACATACACCTCAATGAGATATCAGATATGTAACAAATTACAATGCCCCACATTAATCACAAGATATGTAAATTTCTCGATAACTACAATGTTACAATCACATATACCTCAATAAAATATGTAACAAATTACAATGCCCCACATTAATCACAAGACAGGTAAATGTCTCAGTAATCACAATGTTACAAGTTTGATTTCCCGTAGAAGCGATCTATTGACTTTTTAATTATTTATCTCGTTGTGATCCATTAATTTGTCAGCACAAAGCGGCGTTTATCAAATACACACATTTGAATAATAATTGTGACATTTTCTCGTAACTATGAAGAAAAAAATTTGTTATTGAAATACTTGTAATATTACTAAAACTAATATTTCAATTCTACCTCTATTTGCATTTGCATATTGTTTTATTTAGGATAAATTTTGTGTAAAACCGTTACACATTTATTACTCCATATAAAAGATACAGAATGAGAATTTTAGGACATTTTTCATTTTCTGCATCTAATTTTTCAAAAAATTATTTTTTGTTAGAGAATTTAACAAAAAAAAATCAAATTCAATTACTTTCAATAAAATATGATTTTTTTTTTCAAAAACAGTGTTTTCTACTTGATAGGTTCTAATTTGAAAAAAATAATAATTATTTATTAATTTATTTCAATACATTGATACAACGTTGAACTGTTGAAGTGAACTAAACGTGCGCAATTTTTTTAATTTTTTTAATTTTTTAAAAATTATATGATGGGTTAAACTGTTTTAAAGTGATATTTAAATGGAAGGAAATGAAGTTTGAATAAAAAAAATAACAGAGGACCAAATTGATATTATTAGAAATCTAAGGGACATACGTGAAATTATCTTTTGAAATTTAATTTCATTTCCGAAATCCGAATGTCCAACGATTATAATAAAATCGATGCCTCCAGATCTGATGGCCATCATTTACCCATATACTCTAGAGAGAGAAAGTGAAGAGAGAGAGAGAGAGAGAGAGAGAGAAGCAGTGACTGAACTGTTGAGAGAAAAGCCTGAGCTTATCACCACTCTAGCTTCTGCAGAGAGAGATACCAATGGGAGAGGTAAAAGATTGAAGAATGGTTTCTATCATTTCTTTCTTCTTCTAAGTTTTCGTTACATTTTTATTTTTTAATTTTGAATTTTTTTGTTTGTTTTGGTGTGTAGGAGGAGAAGAAACCGGCTGAAAAGAAGGAGGACCCACCTAGCGCCGCCGATGGAGGTGAGAAGAAGGCCGAGGGAGAGGCAAAGCCGGCGGAGGAATCCAAAGACGCGCCGCCGCCTCCGCCGCCGCAAGAGATTGTGTTGAGAGTTTTCATGCATTGCGAAGGCTGCGCTCGGAAAGTTCGCCGGAGCCTTAAAGACTTTGATGGTAGTCTTTGTTAAATTAATTTAGATTTATAGCAAAACCACAAGAGAATGAAGAGATCTTTTCTGTTTTTTTTTTTTTTTTTTTTTTTTTTTTTTTTTTTTTTTTTTTAATTTTAATTATAGGAGTTGAAGATGTGGTGACTGATTGTAAGACCCACATGGTTGTGGTGAAAGGGGAAAAGGCAGATCCAGTGAAGGTGTTAGAGAGGGTGCAGAAGAAGAGCCACCGTCAAGTGGAGCTCCTATCACCCATCCCGGCGCCGGCGCCGGCGCCGGAGGAGGAGCCCCCGAAGCCGGCGCCGGAGGAAGTTGCTAAACCGGAGGAGAAAAAAGAGGAGGTTGGTTCATTGGATTTTTATGATTTTTTTTTTTAACATTATTTTATAATAATTTATATATATATATATAAACAAAACAATTTTGGTTGTAGCCTCAGGTGATTACAGTGGTTTTGAAAGCTCACATGCATTGTGAGGCTTGTGCTGAAGCAATCAAAAGGAGGATTTTGAGAATGAAAGGTGATTTCTTTTCTCTCTTTTTTTCTGCCTTTTTGTAATTAATGAAAATTGGCTTTATTTTGAGGTCTTTATCAATTTGCAGGTCTCTTTCATTTGTTATTGTATTTTGATTATGTCTGCTGGTAATTTAATAATAATTGCACTTTTTCACCTGCATATATTTCAAGAAAGAAAGATTTCTTTATTTTTTTTAAAAAAAAATTATGAATTATGACAGAGTAATAATTTTCTCTGATCCATCTTTAACTAGAATAAGATATGCATCGATTAAGATCCAGTTCAAACTCCAGTGCTGATACTTTGCAAGAAAGAATGATTCCTTTTGATTAAAAAAATCAGTAATTATTCTTGTGATATTCTATATCCTCAACCTTTCACTATCTGAACATTGACTAGATTACTAGAATAGTATATTCTTTCTTGGGTGTTCTGTTGAGTTCTCTTGATTGGGATCTAGCAGAGAATTCAAACCCAAATTAGTCATAGGAATCTGGAAATCAATCCATTGGGATTGGGTTTAGGGAAGTTTGTTTGTTGTTGTTGCCTTGTTGGTCTTCATTAACAGAGTTGAGTTTATGCGTGTAGGCGTGGAGAATGTGGAACCCGACTTTAAGGGCTCAGAAGTCACGGTGAAAGGGGTGTTTGATCCGCAGAACCTAGTGGACTATGTAGCGAAGAAGACAGGGAAACGGGCGGTGGTGGTGAAGGTGGAGCCGAAGAAGGAGGAGGGTGCAGGGGAGGGGGAGAAGAAGGCGGAGGAGGAGAAGAAAGCGGAGGAAGGGAAGGATGGTGATGGCGGCGGGGAGAAGAAGGAAGGCGGCGAAAGTGGTGGCGGGGAGAAGAAGGAAGGCGAGGGGGGTGTTGAATTGCCCGAAGACCCAAAACTGGAAATGAAAAAACATGAACTCTACTACTACTACCCCCCTATACAAGCTCAATATCACCATCAAAGGTTTGGTGCACAAGATGGTGGGTATGGCTATGGGTACCCACAGATGCCACAGATGTTCAGTGATGAGAACCCTAATGCATGTTCAGTTATGTAAATTGAATGGAACATGAGAGGGTATGTTAGTCACATGGTGGGGGGTAGTGGGTGGGGGGGGGGGGGGGGAGGGGTCCCTCCATGGACAAAAACTGTGGGGGCCATCTCTTCTTCCTTTGACTGGTTGTGCTCTGCATGTGGCCCTTGTCTGGGGCCTCATTTAGTAGTTTATGTAATGTCTGCAACCAGAAACTGTAGAATTTTTTGTGAGTTTTTATTATCACCTTTTGTCCTTCCTTTGCCTATGATGCTTGTTCCATACTAGAAATAGCCAGAGAAGTAATGTCTTATAGTACTTTGGTACTATGCCATATACTAGATTATGCACCTCCAGTTTTGCATCTTCTCCACTTCCATACTTGCAACTTGCCCATTTTCTTTTTACTTTTTATGATTTCAAGGGCAATTGGAAGATTATACTATGGCACATTGATATATATAGGAAAGGTTCGGGTGCGGGTATGGGGATAGTTTCCTGTGCGGTTGACGCACTTTAAGCATTAAAATGGCGCACCTTAAATACATAAATCACGCACCTTAAGAACAAAAATAAAGTATCTTAAAAATAAAGTATCTTAAGAACACAAACTACGTGCACCTAAAGCTTTAGGCTGATGCACTTTAAGTACACAACTCACGCTGAGTTGTGTGCTTAATGTGAGTAGTTGTTGAAACTTAAGGTGTGTGGTTTTCTTTTTTAAGATGCGTGGTTTTTGTGCTTAAGGTGCGTCGTGTTTCTTCTTCAAATCTAAAACAGAACAGAAGGCGGCAGAGGATAACGGGCACTCCTTGCCCGCACACCCTTCTCCCTTTTGAACTAAAAGGTCTGAGTCACGAGTATTTATTTATAGATACAAAAATTATTAATTGTAACTACAAAAGGTGTTAATCGTAAACACGTCATTTTTAGAATAGAGTACACAATGGAATATAAACCATAGTCTATGGTATAAGAATTGCTAAAGGGTGTTGCTATTTGCACCCCCTTTGACTAAAATAGGGTAAAAAGTACATTGAAAATATAAAAAGTTAAAAATTTATAATAAATACATAGGTGGTGCAAATAGCCTAATGGGTGGTCAAAATGCTATTTGCACCACCTTGTCAAACTTGTAATTAATACTTTGATAATTTAAAATTTAATTAATTAATACATTAAAAAAAAAAAAAAAAAAAAAAGAGAAAGAAGAAGAAGTCCTGTCACCTTCTCCGGTGAGAAGGCAGGGACTGCCTTCTCACCGGAGAAGGCAACTGGGCTGCCTTCTCCGGCGAGAAGGCAACCCAGTGGGTCGCCTTCTCCGGCGAGAAGGCAACCCACTGTGGGTCGCCTTCTCACCGGAGAAGGCAACCCAGGTAGTTTCTACCTGGGTCGCCTTCTCACCCTGAGAAGGCGACCCACTGGGCTGCCTTCTCACCGGAGAAAGCAGCCCAGTTGCCTTCTCCGGTGAGAAGGCACTCCTTCTCACCGGAGAAGGTGACTCGTTAACGAGTTTTTTTTTTTTTTTTTTTAATAATAACCGGAGAAGGAGTGCCTGGGTCGCCTTCTCAGGTGAGAAGGCAGTCCCTACCTTCTCACCGGAGAAGGTGATGGGACTTTTTTTTTTTATTTTTTTAATTAATAATTTGATTGTAAAAAAATATATAAAATAAATATTAATCTTTTGACCACATTAAATGATGGGGTGTAAATAGCATTTTTAGTTAGCACCACCTATAAAGTAGTTTGACCTATTATGTAGGTGGTGCAAATAGTAAAAAGGGGGGTGTGAATAGAATTTCCCTTGCTAAAACTTATTAACCTAATGATTCAAACGGCTAGTCTAAAAATTAGTGAGTTGGCCACTTGGCCTGTTGTCCTAACCGCTCAATGTTACTTTTTGTTTCATGTTTAGAACAAAATATTTAGAGTTTGTACGATAAATTGTTAAATATAATTTTAATAAATTATTATTTATGAACAATAATAATGAAAAATAAAAACTTTTTTATAATTATTTTATTATAAACATCAACAAATTATTTTTTATAGTTTAAAATTTTAATATAAAAATTTTATTTATATAATTGATACAAATGTATATAATAGTTACATTAGATTTTTGAGTTGAGATTTGAAATTAGAGATTTACATCGGTGAAATAATGTTTTAAATGTATATATGTTAATGTAAATGTGTTAATTCATTAAAATTGAAAATTGAAAATATTAATTTTAAAATATAAAAAATTATAAATAAATCTTATGGTAAAGTCTGATAACCTGTGATTTTCGAATTAAGACAAAAACAATTAGATCGATAAAAAATATTAACTCAGAGCGATATTCCCGATACCTTAATGGTTCGAACAAATTGGTCTGGAATCAAGTGAATCGACATAATTGGCATCCTAGGTGCACCATTTTGTATTAATTAAGATGAAAGAGTAATAGAATACTTTTAAAGTCTTCAACTGGGTGGATGGTTGCAATTTGTTAAATTCTATGGTGAGAGCAATAATATATTATTTTTGGGTCACACTTGTGTGAGATCGTCTCACAGATCCTTATTCGTGGGGCGGGTCGAATCGATATGCAAATGTTATACTTTATATCCGCAAATGTCATACTTATATGATCAAACGTAATACTAATCAGGAATAAAAATTTTGTTATAAGGAAAATGTAATACTTTTGAGGAAAAATGTAATATTTTTACATTTTGATGTAAAAGTATTATTTTCATCAAAAAGTATTGCATTTTCCATAATAAGTAATGTTGGTAAGTGCCCCTTACTTATAAGGGAAAATATAATAATTTTAAATTGAAATGTAAAAGTATTAAATTTACCCTTATAAAGTAACAAAAAGTTTATTCCTGATAGTATTACATTTAAGCATATAAGTATGTCATTTGTGCTATAAGTATTACATTTTCATATTGACCCGACCCGACCTATTTCACGGTGAGACGGTCTCACATAAGTTTTTGTCACTATTTTTATTCCGACAACCTTTTCTTTTTAGTAATATTAACCATATTATAAGGTAGTGACCTTGTATCGAGTGCCAACAAATTTCTATCTAAACGATTGGGAAAATGAAAAATTACACTTTTTTCTGAGTTATTTATGTATTCACATTTGTTTTCTCAATTATTTTAAAAGTGACAAGCTTTTCTCTATTTGATGTTAAATTGACATTTTTATCATTAAAATAATTATTTCATTTATTTTTATTCTCCAACAAATTATTGTTTATATGTAGGGATGACTATAATTCGATTTGAACCAAACCAAACACTATAGCAGCCAAACAGAAATAGTAGGATGGTTCTAGCTTATTATGAGTCAAAACCGAAAATAAAATAAAATAATTGTTGAATTTAGATTATTTTAAAAATAAAAATAAAATTTACAAAACTAAATAAATATATTTTGAATCGAAGTTCAAATCGAAACTGGAATCATAATAAATGTGTACAGGAACCGAATAGATTTATAAACATCATTTGTAAATGATAAATCTATTCAATTTCGATTCAAATTTATTCTGATTTCAGTTTCGGTTTGAACTGCCGGTTCAAAATTTATTTATTTATTTATTTATTTATTTTTATAAATTATATTTTCTATTTTAAAATAGTTTAAATTCAACAATTTTTTTTTTCAATTCTGAATTGTAACAAGAACCGTTCTTACTATTTCAGTTCGGTTGCTATACTATCCAGTTCGGTTCAAATCGAACTATGATCATCCTTACATATAAGTAATAATTGTTAGAGAGAAAAAAATAAATAAAATAATTATTTTAAGAGTAAAAATGCTCATTTAATATTAAAGGAGAAAAATCGCCACTTTTAAAATAGATGAAAGAACAAATGTAGATATATAAATAACTTAGGAAAAAAGTAATATAAAATTATAATGGGAAAATGGCACTTTTTCCCTCTGAGTTATATACTTATAGCATTTTTTCCCCCTAAATTATTGATTCCCCCTAAAATGTTAAATGGACATATTTACCCTTAAACTAAATATTTAATTTATTTTTTTCTCCAACAAATTATGACCATAATTTGGTTCAAACTAAACAAACACTATAGCAACCAAACCGAAATATTCCGATTACAATTTAGAATCGAAATTTGATATTTAGAGTTTATTAAAATCGTGAACTGGAACGGACGGTTCATGTTCCGAACTGAAAAAATAAAATACATTTATTGTTGAATTTAGACTATTTTAAAATAAAAAATAAAATTTTAAAATAAAGACGGTTCAAAATCGCGAATCAGATCCGGAACCGCCGGTTCACGGTTCAAGATTCAATTTTTTTGATACATAATTTTAATAAATCGACATTTAAATATTGGGTTCTAGATCTGAATTATAACCGTAAACTATTAATTCGATTGCTTTAGTATCCGATTCAATTCAAACCGAACCGTGGTCATCTCTACGTATACGCAATAATTTGTTGGAGTAGTAAAGTAAATAAAATGTTTACTTTAAGGGTATAAATGTCAATTTAATATATTAGGGAAAAAAAGTACCACTTTTAGAATAATTGAGGGGGCTAATATGCTTACCTAAATAATTGAAGGGAGAAAAGTGCTATAAGTATATAACTCAGGGATAAAAAGTGCCATTTTCCCAATTATAATTGAAGAGAACAAAAATGTCATTTTCCCATTGTGAAAATTGTAAAACATTCTAGAATAAAAGTAGTATCGTTTCGAACTACGAGTATAAGAATATAAGATATTTAACATATCTACATGACACCTGTCCTCTTAATTGTCATTCACTTGAATTTCTGTGGTGGTCAATGTCAATTATTATAACCGACTTCGCGGGTTTCTTTCTCCTTCGTGAAGCTTCTAGGAGGGCTACGAAGGATTATATTAAATATAGAGTTAATACCCAAAATCGTCCTCGACTATAGTGGTTTTTTTTTAATTTCGTCCTAAACGACTTTGGTGACCTAATATTGTCCCAGACTTTTGTGTTTCGCTCAATTTAGTCCAGACTTTTGTGTTTTTGCTCAATTTAGTCCCTCATTTGTTATTCTGTCCATTTGGTGTTAAATAAATAGACAATTCAGTAATTTTAATAATGGCATCTCTTTACTCAAAGACATGTGAACTGCGAAATCCCTTTTTTTTTTTTTTTACGAATTACTCCCAGAATTACTCCTAAAACTGCGAATATAAAATTTGATTTGCAGGTCCGAGAGTAATTCTGGGTGTAATTCGTACAAGAAAGAGGAATTTCACACTTCACAAGTTGAAAGTAAAGAGAGATCAATATTGACATTACTGAATTGTCCCTTTATTTAACACCAATTTGACGAAATAACAAATGGAGGACTAAATTGAGCGAAACACAAAAGTCTGGGACGATATTAGGTCACCAAAGTCGTTTAGGACGAAATTGAGAAAAACCACTATAGTCGAGGACGATTTTGGGTATTAACTCATTAAATATATTATTGTCATGTAGAACATTGAATTTTTTCCATTTTATTTTCACAATTTTTATTAATGACACTTTTAATTCTCAAATTTCATATTTAGGGGTTAGAGAACACAGAGTTTTTCATAAACTACTCGTGTTTATGTTTATTAAGCATTCATTTATGTTTGTTTATGAAGGTAAATGAATATAAATGAACAAATTTTAGAGTTCGGTTCATAAATTAACAGAGTTTGGACAGTTATAAACTCATTTGTTAAGAGTTCGTAAACAAACTCGTTTGTGTTCGTTTAATAATGTTTATGAAATGTTAATGAACAAGCAGGTTAAGCCTATATGTGTGTGTGTGTACGTATGTATGTATGTGATACAATATGTACGGAGGGGTACTCTACGGTACTGTACAGTCCTAGGTTAGTTCCGGTCTTGGATTCTATACATAGTCTTCTTGTTGGTTTAAGTACTTGAGCTCGAGATCCTCTGACAATGGGTGGATAATCTTTGGACATATAGTACTAGTAGCGAAGTAGGTGAAAAAGTCCCCCTCCAAGCAATAAATGCGGTATTTATAGGAGGGGAAATGGGATAAGCCTCAAGCCCTTGGCATAGAGAGCACGAGGTGCTCATGCACAGGCCTAGGTCGGGGCCGAAGGGCTTCTAGGCACGTGTCATGATATTTGTGACGAGACAAAATCACGCCTGTTCTCATTAGCTCAGACCGACCTAACGGGGTCTGTCTTCCCACCAGTCTCTAAGCGACCTGCGGGCTTGCTTAACAGAGAGATCGAATGACCTGGGAGGTTGGGAGACTGATAGACATGGTCGGGTCGTAACCCTTGAAAGGAGAGTACCCGTAACTGACCATCAGATCTACTGTCAGGTAATAATCAGTATCAGTATGTATGTATATATGTATTGTATGCATAATTATTGTATTATTTGTGAACAAAGATTATTTCTTGTTCAGTTCACGAATTAATTGTATTCATGAATATGTTCATATTTAGTGTTGTATTGTTCATTTCACGCCATTTTTTTCCCGCATGGCCGTGCCAATTGAAGGAGTTCAGCGCTATTTTTTATTTTTTCATTTTGATGTTTTAGCTTGTTGGTTGGAGATGGTCTAACCCCTTGCTTCCAATCCTATGAACTAGGATACAAGTGTTTGGAAAGTGGATACCAGAAGCACCAAGATCAAGACATCCTTAAATACCATTTAGTATAACACCCAAAGCCAAAGTCACAACCTAATGAGTAACTAGCGCCAACACAACATGACCTAGTGAGTTGTCTAACCAAGGCCTTATCAAGTATGTTTTTTCTCCTTATTAATTATTTCCCTTATTCTTCAACAATCACTCCTTGTTTTTTGTTTTTTTGTTTTTTGGTTTTTTTTTTTTTTTTTTTGGGGGAGGGGGGGTGGTTTCTCCAACTAACACCAAGTCCATATATTTTCTTTTTCTTATTTCCTCTTTAAATTTCCTTTTTTTTATTAAGAAAAAAAAAAAAAAAAAACAATGGTAGCCCCGCAAAGTAGCTAAGGATGACTCCAAGTCGAATCTCTTTCCCTTACAACCTTATCAATGTAGATTATAGATAAATGTTCATTTTTACATTCTTCTAAAAGGCTGAACCTCAACCCTACAATCATTATTGTGTGGACCATGAACCACACAAGTTGTGTGGACCATATTTGTCTATTATAAAATAATGTACATTCAGTTCAAAAATAATGTATATTCAGTACAAAAATAATGTATATTGTATACAGAGGATATACATTATTTTTGTTCTGAGTGTACATTATATTGTATAATGTACATTCAGTACAAAAATAATGTACATTTAGTATATTAAAAATGTAGTTTTTATTATGGTCCACATAACATTGTGTGGACCATGGTCCATACAATAATTTGCCCCAACCCTAAGGGCCCCCCACACCCCGGCCCGACAGAGCATTTGGGAGGATGTAAATCATGATGACTCAACTGGACATTAATCACAAAGGCTAGACCGGTGCCCATTGCGCACAAGGAGCCTCCCTCACTTTGAGAGGTTGCTCCCACACTGCCGTTGAGATAAATGTTCATTTTTACATTGTATTTATGAAAAGTACATTATTTGAATACTAAAAGTATAATATTTTGTATAATGTACATTCAATATACAAATCATGTATTTTTAGTATATTAAAAATGTACTTTTCATTATGGTCAATATAGCACTGTGTGGATCATTATTTGCTGTATAATGTTTGGTGGATCTCGGGTGCACAATATAATTTGTCAATTGTTATGCCATGGACTCGCGTCCACCTTGCAAGGTGGACCTAGGTCCAAAACGACACAGCTTTGCGCGTCTGGAATAGCGGTGTCGTTAGTGGCACCGTTTCCTCATCAGCCAATGATTTTTTATTTTTATTTTTTATGAATATAGAGTTATGCAATTGTGAATATTGAGATCTAAAATTGTGAATATTCATTTCTAAATTTGTGAATATATAGAGTTCTAAAATTGTGAATATAGAGTTCTAAAATTGTGAATATAGAGTTCAAAAATTATGAATATAGAGTTCTGCAATTGTAAATATTGAGTTCTGTAATTTTGTATATTGAGATCTAAAATTGTGAATATTCAGTTCTCAAATTGTGAATATAGAGTTCAAAAATTATGAATATAGAAGAACAAATTTCGAAGACAAATGGTAAGTTAACAGCAAGAAAGGAAACAATAAAAATAAAAATAAAAATAAAAACCTCAAACGGTATTGTTTTGAAGCAAAATGACTTCGTTTTAGACCCGAGTCCACAACATAATTTGCCATAAGGGAAAATTTCAATTTTGGTCATATGACTATAGGGGCTTTGTTAATTTCAGCACCTGACTTTCAAAAGTGTCAATTTAGTACCTTAACTATGCAATTTTTGTCAATTGTGGTCACTCCGTCCAAATTGCCGGACAAATTTTGCCGGAAAATTTTAATAGTTAAAATAATGAGGGTATTTTGGTCATTTCACACATCTTTTCTTCTTCTTCGGTGAATCCATCTTTTCCACCATTTTTCAGCGAGAACCAGGGTTGAAGCTGCCGCCGTCGCTTCATCCTTGTACAGTTTCTTCGAAGCGTGCTCAGGGTTCGGCGCCTGTCCGATAGTGGCCCAACACCGAACATCGATCAACTTCTTCACACTAGAGGGGAGCTTGATCTCGCAGTACCTGAACGAAGAGCTTGGCTCGGTCATGATCTTCGCTATGGTGCCCCATCCTCGGACTAGTTTTGGGCCTTGATCAGCCGTATCTCGAGGTTGTGATTCAGGGTCCCGCATCATCTTCAACGGCATGGACGACCCTACTTGGGAGCTGACATCGAGAGTGAACGATGAGAGTATCGAAGACGCCGAAGTCGCATCTGTAAAAATAAATTAACACTGGTTCTCGCCGAAAAATGGATTCGCCGAAGAAAAAGAAAAGAGGTGTGAAATGACCAAAATATCCTCATTATTTTAACTATTAAAATTTCTGGCGAAATTTGGCGGGTAATTTCGTCGGAGTGACCAAAATTGATAAAAATACATAGTTAAAGTACTAAATTAACACTTTTAAAAATTATATGCTGAAATTACCTATAGTCGTATGACCAAAATTGAAATTTTCTCTTTGCCATAATTTGTCATTTCCTCTTTTTCCTGCATGATGGGCTGAATCAACAAACTTTGTTCTTGGGCCTTTCAAACAAGTGCAGATCTTTTCAATTCCTTCAAAAAAAAAAAAAGAAAAAATCTAATGGCCCACCACTGATCCACCGCATTCATCGCCAACGCGAAATCGTATGGACAAGGTAGCAAGTAGCAACCCAATCGAAGCGACAGATTGGAACAGTATTCCATGGATGGGGAGAAGAAAATGTTCATGCTCTGATACTGCTCTGACACTTCTCCGCTGTTCTCATTATATTATGTGTTTTCATTTTCATTGTCATTTTTATTCTTTGAGCTAATTGATGACCCAACTGAGTGGGAGAAATTGATGTATGCTGGTTGAGAGAAGAAACCAAGAGATGGGTCGAGGGATCTCAGCTCTACTGCGCCCACGCTACCTTCTCATCTTCCTCCTCGCTTTGGTTCTCATATATTTCGCTTCCTCCTCATTTCACCAGGTTCGATTGTTTTTTTTCCTGGGATCTGATTTTTTTTTTTGTCACTGGGCTATGCTTGATTGGATTATATTTGAAGGGATTTTCTCCAAGTTGTTAAATTTTGCAACTTTCATCCCAATTTTATGACTACATTTGCGAATCAATTTATACACAAAGACATTGGGTCTATCATCTGCTCTGTGCTCTTGACCACAACCGTTAATTGAAAAAGTTGAAATCTTTAAGTTGTTTCTGATTAAAAATTTGAAGTTTTATTCAATTATTAGTTGCCCAGAACTGTAAATTTAGAATGTTCAGTGTCCACTGACAGTTGGGTATGAGCCTATGGAGGTTATTGCTTAGTTTTTTCCTCCACAATCTGCAGTACTTAGGTGTAGGTAGTCATTTCTGCACTTGTTTGGTTAGAAGCTTATGATAATAGCCAAGAACTAGTGTATGGAGAAACTTAAGGAGCAATTAAGCATGCTACTCTTTAGCTAGAGTAGTGATTAAATAATCATTTAGTAGACAAAAGGATTCTACTGGTAGGTTTTCGGTAGTTATGTCTTTGAACATTTCAAGTTATATGCTACATAATTTAGCTATTGAGGACATTCAGTTTCGTATATAATGCAGGATACTCGTTTTGAAAATAGATTGGGAGGAGTCTTAAGTAGATAGTTTATTATGCAGAAACAATGCTAAAAGTTCTTGTATGGTCTTATTTTTCTAATGTTTTGTATTTTTAAGTTGATCATGTGTAAAGGTCTATAAAGAAATGATGAATTGATGACTAATTATGTCACACTTTCTCGTGATCTGAAACATATGTAAAGTTCAATGTTCATTTATTGACAAATATTTTACATTAAGGAATTACTAAGTCTTTGATGTATTTTGATTCTTTTCAGAAAAAATAATATTTCTTCAACTTGTGATATTTTCCCTCAACCCAGTGTTTCACAATATTTCAAAATTTCTTATTTGTCTAGGAGGAAGAAAAGGTGGAGGAGGTGTTTGAAGTCACCCATAGAGTATTTTTGGATGTTGATATAGATAAGCAGCGTGTAGGTATGGACTTTTTTTTTTTTTTTTTTTTTGAATACTATTGACTCTATTACAATGTAGTATCTGTTCATACATACTTTCTCAACCTACTGAAGCACAAAGAGTCGAAGCCCCCACACTGGGGTTCGAACCTGAGACCTCTCATTTGAGGGGTCATAGTTATGCTACCCGACCACAAGGCCTTTGGACTTTTGTGTTGCATTTTTGTTTGTTCTCTTGTACTTACCTTGTAAAGTTGGAAGATGTGCTTAATTGTTCTTGTTTCGATTCAAGCTCTTCAAGTCTACCCCTTTTACATATTTTGGTTGCTCATAAGCTGTGTTTTAGTTAACTGTTATGCAAGATGCCAAGGATCATTAGTCATTGCTAATAATGGCTAATCATTCTCTATACAAAAGTAAGTGGTAGTGGATTATCGAATTATGTCCTTGAACTTTTTCATGTCTTGCAGGAAGAATTGTTATTGGATTATATGGCAAAGTTGTGCCAAAAACAACGGGTATGTCTTCAGGCAGTACCCTTTTTGTTCAGTGTAGTTAGTTTCTTGGTTTTTCTAGTTATATGTTTCTTGTATAGTTGTATAACACCTTACGCTTTCTTTTATGCAGAGAATTTCAGAGCTTTGTGCACAGGTATTTCTTGGATTGCCATGAATTCAAATCTTTCAAAGTTTTCAACTTTTCAGTTGTAAAGACTAATACCAATCTGATCCGTTTGTCTTATTTCAATCAGGGGAGATGGGGAAGACTGCTAATGGTATTACACTTCATTACAAAGGAACACCATTTCATCGCATAATACCTGGGTTCATGATTCAAGGTGGAGATATTGCATATCGTGATGGAAGGGGAAATGATTCCATATATGGTGGTAGCTTTCCTGATGAAAATCTCAAGATTAGGCATTCCCACCCAGGTCATTATCCACCACTATTTGCTAATCTCCTCTCTTTATGTCTATAAGACAAAAAACTAAATTCTTGAAGTTTATTCTTGACAGGTGTCGTTTCCATGGTGAACTTTGGACGTGATTCCAATGGCTGCCAGTTTTTCATAACAACTGTCAAGGCAAGCTGGTAAGGTTCTGGATGTGATTGCAGTATTGCAAGCTAACATTGGTATTGGAATGTAACTTGGGAATAACCATTTGGCTAAAACGTATTAGTCTCTGGAACCTTAAAAGATTTTAGGATATTTAGATAGAGTTAATTCCACCAGATGTCCTTTGTCTTTGGTGGCAATTCCAAATTTAGCCCCAGACTATCATTTTTGCCATTTAACATCGCAGATTATTATGTTTTGGACAATTTTAGTCCTTATGACTTTTCCTATTTTTAGTAAGGGCATTTCTGTCTTTTCAGATTTTTCTTTTGTTATTTTTTCTTGTTTCAACAGGTTTAATTGTTTTAGGACTTTAAGTAACCTCTGATTTCTGGTTGAAACCGGAAAATTAACAAAAGAAAAATATGAAAAGACAAAAATGCCCTTACTAAAAATAGGAAAGGTCATGAGAAGGACTATAAGTGTCCAAAACTTATGTATGGGTGTATGGGTCAATACATATATGATACTATATTGACATTGTCCAGGTTGGATGGGGAGCATGTTGTCTTTGGGAAAGTTATCGAAGGCATGGACACTGTATATGCGGTTGAGGGCGGGGCAGGAACCTACAGCGGAAAACCTAGGAAGAAGGTAATCATCGCTGATTCTGGAGAGATACCTAAGAGCCAATGGGATGAGGATAATCGGAGTTCAACGACGTAAGTATTATACACCAGCGGAGATTGGCTTCACTTTGGGAATGTGATGCCATCTCTTTAGTAGTAAGCTAATTATGAAGTCTAGTATTGGACTCTTTAACCATCAATTTGGGAAGCCATTATTGTTTTTTAATTCTATTCACTAATTGTGTGTATATTTCTGTTTAATGGATTGATATGTTCAAATTCCACTTGAATGACTGATGTTTTCGTTTGAGAGCAGAGAACAGTTTGATATTAACAGCAGAATATGATAAATCACTAGTTTAATTTTATTTTCAAGTTACTGATTTGTGTGCACATTATGTGTTATATTTTGGCTAATTAAAATTTCCAGTGACATTTTTTTAGATATAATATCAAAAAAGGGAATAGAGTCAAATAGACCCTAAACTTTGGGTAAATAAAAAAAATAATAATAATAATTAGTCTCATGAATTTTAAAATGTTGTCATTAAACAAATGAACTTGTTAACCAGTTAACTCTTGGTTACATGACCATTGATCTATTTTTGACCTGAATAAAATAATGAGCCACCTATAAAAATACATGAAACAAAATTCAAAAATCTTAACCCTAACCTAAATTCCCAAATCATGAATCACTTGTGTAGTTGTGTCTCTTCTCTCCTCTCTAATTTCCATGGACTTCTGCAATTGCAAACCCTAACTCTCTCCTCTCTAATTTTCATGGGGTTCTACAATTGCAAACCCTAAATTCCTAATTTCATAAATTTCTTTCCAAGTTGAGTATAAGCTGAGGACGACCATTGTATCATGATAACAAGCTGGACGTTCTTGTTGTTGGGAGTGGAAAATGAGCTTGTTACTAGCAAACATAAGCTTATTGTAGCAGACCAAAGACATTCTTTCACAAACAATGAGGAGTTGTAGGCTTGTAGCAGTCCAAAGTTTGTTGTAGAGAGGTAATAAATCTATACATTTTTCTTGATTGAAGTTTTCTTGTTCGCAAACCTCAAAGTATAGTGTTTTAACGGAATATAGTGTTTTGATAGTTGTTGGGATACTGTAGTAGACCTATTGAGATATAGGTATTGCACATTTGTTAGTAGAGATCTGGGTTTTTGTATATTTGATATGATATGATGGCAGTAGATTTCTTCGAGTAATGTCACTTTTAGATAGCTTTGTGATATAGTAGACGAAAGTTTGTTGTAGAGATGTAATAAATCTATACCTTTTTCTTGACTGAAGCTTTCTTGTTCGCAAACCTCAAAGTATAGTGTTTTAATGGAATATATTGTTTTGATAGTTATTAGCATACTGACATATTGTAGTAGACCTATTGATATATGGGTATTATACATTTGTTAGTAGATATATGGGTATTTGTATATTTGATATGATGACAGTAGATTTTTCCGAATGATGTCACTTTTGGATAGCTTTGTGATATAGGTCACCCATTATGGAGTCAATAATGGAGACAAATTGGGTTGGTGTGGTCTTCTTGAATGCATTTTACTTTGTTGTAGTGCATTTTACAAATTGGTAAAAAAAAAAAATATTAGGGCATTGTATTTAATTACGATTGAGACTTTTGAAGAATAGTATACAGTGTACTTGCAACATTTTTGCTACCACATTGTGTTGTAATTATGATTTAAATTTATGAATGCATTTTAAATGTTAGGTAACTAACTTCTTTTGTGAGGTGTGCAATTAAAATGTTGTTTTATTTACACTTGGAATGCATTCCATGTTGTTTAACATCTCTTTTTTCTACTATACATTTTAACATCTCTTTTTCCATGTTGTTTGTAGAATGCATTCCATAGTATAAATAAGAATACACCATGGCGACAGTTTCGTCCAACATACTATTATGAAATACATAAATAGTGAAGTGGAAAAGGTTTAATTAACTCTGATTATTTATCATATCCGATCCCCACCTATTGAAATTTATTAAAGAGAACCGGTATGATAAAATACAATCTCTTTCATTTAAATTACCCCATGAGCGTATGAAAAATCTATCGTGTTAAATAATGATAGTAGTATACTTCAGCTTGTTGACTTGGGTCGTAATTGGGGTAAAGTTGGCATACTTGTTGAGCATGGAATAGATACTGAGCTAGTTCTAGATTTTGCGTTACCAGAACCTGTACTTGCACTTGCATTAAATATTGTGAAGGCTCAATCAAGATAGCTAGTGAACAAGTTCAATTTGAAAAAGAGGGTGATGAAGATAGAGAAAGAAGTGGTATAGATTAGTTAATTGGTGATGATTTTAAGGGGGTGGTGGCCATTACAATGATGGTGAAGATGATGAATTTGTGGTTGAGGATGATTTGAAAGGGGGTGAAGATGTCTTTGTTGATGTTGAGTGCCATAGTACTACAACTAATGATGATGAGGAAAATGAAGGGCTAGAAGGGGAAGGGTAGAGGTTGAATATGAAGATGTAGGTAGGGATGAGCATGAAAAAATGCAAGTGAGTATTACGACTCTGAAGACCTTCTGAGTTATTAATCGAAAAAAATGAAAATTTAGAAGTATCATTTGAGTAGTTCAATAAGGCAACAACCAGATTCAACAACCTTTCTTATAATATCAATGTTGAGTCAAGTGAGCTTGAAGTGAGTACACTATATGCTGATGTAAACCAATTCAAGAAGGCTGTGATTAATTATGCAATATACTCAAAAGGAATATTCACTTGTTAAGTGTAATATTAGATCTTTATAATTTATATAAAATGGTATTATTAATGCAAACATAGGCGATATTATACAAATATAGCTTATTGAAAAAAAAAAAAAAAAAAAACTGTTTCGTCTTTGCCAGAGACGAAGAAGAAGTCTTCTTCTTTGTCTCCGGCGAAGACAAAGGGGCGACTTCGTCTTGGGCTATCTCCCTGGCCATGGAGATGGCCTGAGACTAGGGGGGTGCATTGTTAAATAATCCTTTATGCGCTATAACTTAAATGCGGAAGCACAATTAACAATGATCGCATGTAAATCAAATCAATCAACTAAACAATGTTCATGATCATGGACTTTTAATTAAATAGGAAAGATATGACTTACTTGGTTCCATTGAAGATGTAATCTCTAAATTGAATGAATCAAGAATATAATGCTTCACCTCTCTGATCCGTATACCTTATTCACCTCCTGATGATACGGAGACTAGAAAACTTAGAGATTTGAAACCGTTAAGATCCCTAGAGTTTTCCTGGGTATTTATAGATGTGATGAGAAACCCTCTTTCAAGAGGAATGGGGAACCTCCTTTAGGAATAGAAATCCCTTTAGGATTGTGAGACCCATAACCTTATCCATTATACATCTTTTAACCCTTATAAACTTAAATTTTAACAGAATGAGAGGGAGGGAATTTCACCCAGTAATTCCGCCTTTACACATCACTAATCATCAACATGAGTACCTTATGGAATTACAACCTTTATTATATAAATCCTTGTTATGAAATAATTATTTCTAACAGTCTCCCACTGATTCATATAAGCATGACACCTTAATTATATGAATCAACGTTAGGAATAAATTATTTCTAACAATCTCCCACTTGATTCATATATGCGTGACTTTACAATTTTCAATCCTTAATTTGAGCTCACTTAATATGAAAATGTAAAAGTCACCACCTTATCGAACTTTATTAACCGAATCATGGCGGTTACAGGCCTGACATAGCGTCCCGCTCCCTTCCATGTATCACAGTTAATAAGAATTCGAACCATAATAATAAGGTAAAATCCGAAAGTACCTTATTCCTTATGTCTTAAACAAGACCATTGTTATCACTTCTGAATTATGCATAAATAAGTGATCAACATCAACCATAACAAAATCAAAACCTGAATAGATATCTAAGAGTATCATCAACCTGATGTGCTATCAAACATAAATCCATACATGTATGGCAGAGTTAACCGTTATACAAGGACTTTACCAGTATGCCCATCCTTCCAACATGGCCAATGAAGGTCGTGGGCGCCAATCCCTTAGTCAACGGATCCGTGATCATAAGATCGGTGCCAATATGCACTATTGATACTCTTTTGATTTTGTACCTTCTCCTTAACAGACAGAAATTTCAAATTCATGTGCTTGGCACCACTAGTATATCTGTCGTTCTTTGAGAAGAACATAGCTGCTGTATTATCATAATGAATCCTCAATGGTTTGGCTATAGTGTCGACAATGCCCAAACCATAAATGAAATTACGCAGCCATGATTATTGAATTGTAGCCTCAAAGCATGCTACAAATTTTGCCTTTATAGTGGAAGTAGCAATGACAGGCTCCTTCACACTCATCCAAGATATTGCTCCATGAGCAAGTGGAAAAAATATATTCGAATGTGGGTTTTCTGGTATCCAAACATCCGGCATAGTCTGAATCCGAATAACCTATAACCTCCAGGTTATTCGTTCCTTTTATAGTTGAGCATGTGGTCCTTAGTGCCTTGTAAGTATCACAGGACCCTCTTTTGCAGTTTTCCAGTTTATATCTTTCTAAAACTTTGTTAATGTGAGTCTTCTAGGATAAACCTAAAATCCCATGTGATCTATCACAGAATATTTCTTATTCCAATCACATATGAAGTCTCACCCATATCCTTCATTTCAAAGTTCTTAGAAAGATATTCCTTAACATCACGCAACATCCTTTTTATTATTAGCAGCAAGAAGAATGTCGTCAACATGTAATACTAGGATTACAAACTTGTTTCTATTAAACCTTTATGTGGATACACCGATCAACAGTGATCTCTACAAAACCAAATGACAATTTCAAGTACCATTGTCTAGAAGCATGTTTTAATCCATAGATCGACATCTTCAATCTACATACCAGATTTTCCTTTCCTGTGGCCATGAAGCCTTGCGGCTAATCCATGTATACTTCCTCTTTTAATTTACCATTCTGAAAGGCAATTTTAACAACCATTTGGTGGAGCTCAAGAACAGAATGAGCCACCAAAACCAAAATAATTCTCAAGAAGAATTATTATCCTGTATGGCTTGGTTAAATGAGACTGGATAATTATCAATGCTCAAGTGCATAAACAATATAGTCATCAGGAATGACTGATCTTTTCTATCTAGTAGATCTCCTTAATGCCACTTCCTGTTGAGATTTCACTTGATCATCATCTTGAGTTTTAACCTCATCTTCATTTACAATAGCTTCCTCATGTGGAATTTGAGCATCTAGCTGCTGTTGTTCCAAAGTATTTCCATAAGGCTACACTGCACTGCAGCAATAGGAACAACAATAGGAAAAAGGATCACTTGATGAATCTGGAACCATCAATGACTCCTTAATCTCAACATTACGAGCTCCCACACTCCCACTGACTTCGCCATTTTAAATGAAGCGAGTATCACCAGACTCAACAATCCTCGTACTTATGATTAGGACAATAAACATGTACCCTTTAGACCTTTCTGGATATCCAATGAAATAACCACTAATGGTTCTGGATTCCAATTTATTTTCATGTGGATTATATATCATCACTCCAGCTTGACAACCCTAAATGTGAAGATGCCTCAAACTAGGTTTCCTTCTTGTCCACAGTTCATAAGGTGTTTAAAAAAAAAAAAAAAACAACCTTACTAGGAACCCTATTGAGTAAGTATGCTGTTGTCTTTAATGCATATATCCACAATGAAACAAGCAATGTACAGTTATTGACCTTACTCCTAACCATATCCCTTAGAGTACGATTTCACCTTTCTTTCACACCATTTTGATGTGGTGTGCCTAGCATTGTGTATTATGCACAAAATGCCCTTAGATTCGAGGAATTTCTTTAAATGGGTCAGGAATTTGCCCAACTTTTGATGTTTTCCCATAATACTCATCACCTTTATATGATCTAATTGTCTTTACCTTTCTATTTAGCTGACTCTCAACTT
Source organism: Ipomoea nil (assembly GCF_001879475.1). Taxonomy (NCBI): domain Eukaryota; kingdom Viridiplantae; phylum Streptophyta; class Magnoliopsida; order Solanales; family Convolvulaceae; genus Ipomoea; species Ipomoea nil. The sequence continues at coordinate 3,558,255 of NW_017619385.1, read as the reverse complement.
CAAATATGAAATGTCTCTAGGACATCCACAGACTGAGATCTTTCACGCAGTAAATAGATGTAATAGTACCCAAAATGATCATCAATAAAGGTAATAAAGTATTTATCACCGCCCTAAGACGGAACATCCTAAAAGGACCACAGATATCTGTATGTATTAAATCAAGTAATCATGAGCTTCTTGTGGCTGAGTGTACTGATACATGTCTGACTTGCTTTACCTTTATGCAATCAACACATGCATCATTCCAGTCATTAAAATCCAATTGAGACAAAATTCCAACCTGAATAAGTCTCAATATCCTTTATTTGGATATATGACAAAGCCTTTTATGCCACAAGTCAGCTGAAGATTCTTTTGGCGCACTCCTTTTAACACAAACATCACATTAAACAAGGAATTAACAAAGACATTAAGATTGAAACAGTATAGTGTATCCAACAAAACACCATAACCATAAAGGGTTTTGTTGATACGAACATTTGTCTCCAATCTTAAAGTAAAAACCCAATGTTTCCAACCTAGCTATTGAAACAAGATTTCTAGAACAATTTGGAACATACAAACAATTCTCAAGATCAAGGCAAAAAAACCTGTATCCAGCTTAATTCTGTAAGTTCCAATACCTTCAATTCTAGCTTTCATCATGTTTCCCATGAAAAGAAACTTTTCATTTTCCCTTTGAGGTTGAAACGTAAAAAATCTTACTTAATGTTATAAACATGTGTTGTAGCACCAGTGTCTAACCACCAAGTATTAGAAGGAACCTTAACAAGATTGGATTCAAAGCATACTGAAATTGAATGTATACTTTTATTTCCATCCAAGCTTTCCTCTTCAGGCATTCAACCTTCTTGTGCCCAGGTTTGTTACGGAAATAACATTTCTGCACTTTCTGAACATTACCTTGCACCTTCATAGGATGCTTGACCTTCTTTACTACATTTAGACTTGCTGCTATTATCACTGACAATAAACTGTCACCATTATAGCGTGATACGATAGTGTTCACTGCAAACATTTATCTCACATATCAATTGCTTTGAGTAACAAACCTTTATTCAGACTATAATTTATAGACTTTAAGTTTGCATTTAAATCCGCCTTTGGGTCAAATTTAAATACAATGTCAATTTACTGACATGCATCATTCACACATACTTGAATGAGACTATTCATCAAATTTCAATTTAATATATAGGTCATCTTTGGACATGCACTACATATTAACAAAACGAGAATCATAATCTCCTAAATTGTCATTAATCACATGTCTGATCTACCTTTGGGCAACCGCTAGAACCATGTGTTAATAATCACAAATGTTTATCAATCCTTTAGTGTCATTCAACGATGCAAAATACTTGTGTACAATAAACATTTGTAAACATAAATAATTATTTAGCTATTTCCTTGAGTGGGCCACTTTGGTGACTAACGCACTCGCCTTATGCTAATAATTTATTTATGTGAATAAACTTTAATTTATGTTGCAAACATAAACATAAATGATTATTTAGCTATTACCATGAGTGGGCCGCTTTGACGACTAACACACTCGCCTTATGCTAATAACTCATTTTATGTAAGTAAACCTTAATTTATATATATGTTGTAAACATAAACATAAATGATTATTAGCTATTACCTTGAGTGGACCGCTTTGGCGACTAACGCACTCGCTTTATGCTAATAATTCATTTATAAACATATATATAAACTAATAGTGGATATAACCTCCAACCATAATTGACCCCAAATGAGCCTATAATTTAAAGCAAGTCCTTAATGCCTTAAATAAACCAAATAGGCTCAAATTAAATGGCCAAACAAAATAAACATTAATTTATATGTCGTTCTCATATAACATATAAATTATATACAGTACGAATATCTGCATGACTACAACATATATGTCTGCTATATATAAAAACAGTAAGCATACCAATCAAGATTCCATCCAATTCAATTCCAAAATAACATATGCAAAACTGCCTGATCCCATACACAGTACGTGTCCATAGCAACTAACATAGTAACATATATGTTTTGATGATTTTGAATGGATCGATACAGAAAGCATAAATTTGACGTTACAGTATGCATTCGTACTACTGTTCATAAATTCAACTAAATTCATATTTAGCATATAGATAACAACATCAACAGTCCAGAACATAAAATATATATTCATTATATATTATACGGTGGTAATAACAGATCCACAATTAATAAACCTTATATAATTAAAAAATCCCCAAATATCATGAACCCTAATTTTAGTGATTAATTAATTTACAAGCAGGCTCTGATACTAAATGTTAAATAATCCTTTATGCGCTATAACTTAAATGCGGAAGCACAATTAACAATGATCGCATGTAAATCAAATCAATCAACTAAACAATGTTCATGATCATGGACTTTTAATTAAATAGGAAAGATATGACTTACTTGGTTCCATTGAAGATGTAATCTCTAAATTGAATGAATCAAGAATATAATGCTTCACCTCTCTGATCCGTATACCTTATTCACCTCCTGATGATACGGAGACTAGAAAACTTAGAGATTTGAAACCGTTAAGATCCCTAGAGTTTTCCTGGGTATTTATAGATGTGATGAGAAACCCTCTTTCAAGAGGAATGGGGAACCTCCTTTAGGAATAGAAATCCCTTTAGGATTGTGAGACCCATAACCTTATCCATTATACATCTTTTAACCCTTATAAACTTAAATTTTAACAGAATGAGAGGGAGGGAATTTCACCCAGTAATTCCGCCTTTACACATCACTAATCATCAACGTGAGTACCTTATGGAATTACAACCTTTATTATATAAATCCTTGTTATGAAATAATTATTTCTAACATGCATCGGTCGGATCGGGGCGGTTCGGGTGGGCGGATGGGCAACCCTTTCGGATTTCGGATATCATTATTTAAATCCTATTTCGTTTTTTAATCTAAGAAATCTATTCGGTTTGACTGAACTTCGGTTGGGGTCGGTTCGGTCGGATATCCGAACCAATTTCGGATAGTTTGATAGTAATGAAATAAAGGAAAAGCACTACAAAATTGAACAAAACAGTGTAAATATAAAAAGTTAATATAACATACATGCAATTACATTTTACTCTAACTGCAATTACATGCCAAAATACTACTGAATATGCACTTAAGTCAAAAAATTATCCTTGCAAATTGCAATTACATGCCAAAAAAGTACTGAATATTCCAAGTTCCTACTTCCTAGTCTTCCTAGAGTTCCTAATCTCTTCCTATTGTTCTTCATCTTCCTGTAAACACTCAAAACTTAAGCAAAGTTAGCAATAAGTCAAAATGCCAAATAGCAAAAATAAGTTATTGAGCAACAGAATATCATTAGACAGTTATAATTTATAAACTTGGCTCAGTAAGCTTTTTATCCATATCAAAGTTAGGATTAAGGGGAAATTGCTACAACATCCCCATGAGGATGGAGCAACATACCAGCTTAATCCCTTATTTTTCAGATCATTGGTGGAAGCTTTCATCATGGCCATAATATAATAAAAGTATAAAACATAAACAAATTGTAAAATGTGCCAACTTACCAACAATGTAACAACTTACAATGGCAGCAACTAATTTAATTAGTTACCAAGCCAGCTGCAAGCAAGCCTCATGAGTCATGAATAACAGGCAAACAGCATAAATGTATTACAGAATACATTCAAACAGAAACAGCAGTATAAAGTACAAAGCATAGCATTACAGGAATTGTAGCAAGTGTAGAACCACCACTCCTTCCAGTTCCACTTCCACCATCAGTACTAATTTCTGCAACAACAAAAAATTATAAGGAAAATAGGAAATAACAAATTGTTAAAAAAAATAGAATAGAATGTGTTACCTTGTTCAAATCTCTCCAATTCCTCCAGATTTTCCTCAATTGATAATGGGGTATTTGATAGCCTAAGCCAATCCTGCGTACAGACCAAAGCTTCCACAATTTTAGGAGTTAATGAACTCCTAAAAGGATCCAAAACCCTACCAGATGTACTGAAGGCAGATTCTGATGCAACAGTAGATATTGGTATAGCTAAAACATCCCTAGCTATCTTAGAAAGGATAGGAAACCTTTCAGCATTCAACTTCCACCATCTAAGTATGTCAAAAGAGGTTTCTTCTTCAAGTATTGCCTCAGCAAGGTAAATTTCTAACTCAGTTTTTTTCATTCCCCCACTCTCCAATCTTTGTTTCTTAATCTGTGACTTTAACAAATGTTGGGGCCTCCCAACTGTAGACTGTGAAAAATCAGTAGGAGTACTGACAGGAGTAGAGGCAGGAGTAGAGACAGGAGTAGAGGCAGCATAATCATTAAACAACTCTTTCAAGGCTGCAATCACTTTCTCAAAGTATGGTTTACCTTTTTCCTCACCATACATGTGATTCATCTGTGTTGCCATGTACTCTAACTTGTCTCTTGGGTCTAGAATGTTTGCAAAGAATATCATCAAGTTCATTTTATCTATATCCCCCCAATATTTCTCAAATTTAGCCTTCATATTTTCTCCCATCAGTTTCACAGACCCTCCAGCTTCCACCATGCCATTCAAGAGGCATTATATCAGAAATTTCAGAAAAGAAAGTGTTAGAAGTGACATATAAAGAACCAGAAATTCTTATTGTCATATCATAAAAACATTTCAAGATCTCCACCAAACTCTTCACAGACTCCCAATCAAGAAAAGTAGGAACAACATTAGACAGATCTGATTTGTAGGCAGTATCACTTTCTTCAAGTGACTCAAACACTTTCTCATAAATAATTGCAGATTGTAACATAAGATATGTAGAGTTCCATCTGGTTGGAACATCTAGACACAAAGATGATTTCTGTTCAATCCCATTCCACTCAGCCAAGTCCCTAAATTTCTTAAGTCTAGCAGGTGAACTCCTCACATATCTTACAGCCTCCCTTACCCTCTTCACAGAAGAATCACATTGTTTCAGGCCATCTTGGACAACAAGGTTCAGAATATGGGCAATACATCTCATGTGAATATACTTGCCCTTCACAGTAGATGTTCCCTAAGACATCAATTTCTTTTTTAAAAAACCTATAGCAGTGTCATTAGATGAAGCATTGTCTACAGTTATACTATACACATTCCTAATCCCCCAATCAAGCAAACAAGTTTCAAGGACTTTTGCTACAGCCTCACCCTTATGTGATGTAATAGGGACAAATGAGATAATCTTCTTGTTAAGCTTCCACTCTTCATCTATAAAATGGGCAGTCACTACCATGTAGTTAATTCTCTGAATAGAAGTCCAAGTGTCAGTTGTAATACTGACTCTTTGAGTGTTCCCCCTAAAAACACATTTCAACTTCAATCTTTCCTCTTCATAAATCAGATTGATGTCCCTACTAATTGTCCATCTAGATGGAATCTTAAACCTAGGACAAGCCACCAGAATGAACTTCCTAAACCCTGGACCCTCCACAAATCTAAAAGGCAGTTCATCAATTATAATCATTTCAACCAAGGCCCTCCTAATAGCTTCCTGGTTAAAGACCCAAGTTCCTAACTCACCAACAGTAGCAGGAGATGCATCAGAATTTGTAATAGCTTGAAAGGTTAACAGTGATTGTCTAGTGTCTTTAGAGTGAGGGTTTTTCAGACAGCTAAGCATGTGGTTTCTCAAGGAGGTAGTACCATGCTTTTTAGACTGACATTGATATATTTTGGCACAATATATACACTTGCCTTTGATAGTAACACCAGTACTATCCTTAATTTTTTCATAATGATCCCACACTGGAGATCTGGACTCAACAATCTTCCTCTTCTTCTCAGGAACTGCAGTAGTAGGTTGCACATTCTGTTGATTATTTGTGTTAACAGTTTGGCCTTCCACCACTATAGACCCATCAATTGAAGATTTAGAAGGTTGACTTCCAGACTCTGTGATATTTTCCATCTAAGTAAATGGAATACCATCAGTATAGTGGTCACTACTCAGTGGGAAACATATTGAACAAGTACAGATATTCAAATAGTCACATACAACTGAGAGAAATAGAGAAATCCAGAATCAGAAGACAGGCACCTCTTAACTTCATCATTTTTCTAAATTTCATAGTTGGGACTTTAAGGAATTAACTATTAAGGGTCATACATCCATAAACTTATAACTTATAAGTTATAATCTATACAGGCATACAGTGATACAATCACAGTATCACATAAATCACACAAAGTGACAAAGAAATCCAGTAATCAGGAACCTGTTAGCCTGAACACTTTCTCATCATTTTACTGGATTTAAGAGTTGGTAGTTACAATTGGGGTTTCCACCAATCCACCATTTTCACCAACACAGGCAACATCCAACAGCCAACACTCAACAGGGGTTACTGGGTTAGGGACTTAGGGGCTTCCACAAACAATACAGACAAATCATACAATCACAATCCACATACTCATAGAAACCCAAATCAAAGGATCAAAAATTCACAACTAAGGGACAAGTGACATCAGAATCCAGAACTTCTCAACAGATTCACATTGTCACAGTCCACATAAATGACATAATCATAGAAACCCTAATCAAAGGATCAAAAATTCACAACTAAGGGACAAGTGACATCAGAATCCAGAACTTCTCAACAGATTCACATTGTCACAGTCCACATAAATGACATAATCATAGAAACCCTAATCAAAGGATCAAAAATTCACAACTAAGGGACAAGTGACATCAGAATCCAGAACTTCTCAACAGATTCACATTGTCACAGTCCACATAAATGACATAATCATAGAAACCCTAATCAAATGATCAAAAATTCACAACTAAGGGACAAGTGACATCAGAATCCAGAACTTCTCAACAGATTCACATTGTCACAGTCCACATAAATGACATAATCATAGAAACCCTAATCAAAGGATCAAAAATTCACAACTAAGGGACAAGTGACATCAGAATCCGGAACTTCTCAACAGATTCACAGTGTCACAGTCATCAGAATCATACAATCACAACTAACACCAAAGTATCACAACATATAAGAGTATAATCTAAGTAAGTCTAAGATTAGGGTTTAGAGATTACTTCGTTTCTCCAAATCAAACCCCCGAGAACAAAGGGCTTCAAATTCGTTAGACAATGACAGCACTCTACAATCCACCGCACCGGCCACCGGACACCGGTCGTCCAGAATAGGGCTTCCACCGAACAATATTACCTAGCTTCCACCGGAGACTCACACTCTCAACTTCCACTGAACAATATCACTCTCAGTCTCTAGAAGAAACTCAGAGAGAACGAGAGAACTCAGCGTCTCACACTCTCACAGAATCAGAGAACTGGAGAAGAAACTCACGAGAGAACGAGTGGAATGGCTAGGTTTCCAGAGAGTTCTCAGAGGTCAGAAGAAAGAAGAGAAAGCTGCGCAAATGAGTGGAATGGCTAGGGTTTCCATCGAACGCAACACATATATACATCGCTAGGACGACGTCGTATACCTTAGGGTAAACGAACCCTTACCCTAATTCGGGTAATCGGACGGGTTCGGGGGGGAATTTATAAGCCCCAACCCGCCTCCTCCAAACCGGCTTATTTTCGTACCATCGGTTCGGTTCATGCTGTTCGGGTTCGGATTGCCCCAAATAGAGCTTAAACGGGTTCGAGTCGGTCGGGTAATTCGGGTGGGTCGGTTTTTGCACACCCCTACCTGAGACGAAGCCACCTTCGTCTCAGGTTGTCTCCATGGCCGGGGAGACGGCCTGAGAGTTAGTTGCCTGCAACTTCGTCTCCAGCGGAGATCAGACAAAGGAGCAGCTTCGTCTTGGGCCGTCTCCCCGGCCATGAAGACGGCCTAAGACGAAGCCACCTTTGTCTCTGGTAGAGACGAAGGAGTTTTTTTTTTTTTTAAATATTTATTTAAAATTATTTAAAAAATGTTTTTAAATTCAGTAACCACCATGTCAGAATGTTTTTAGGTAAACATGTCACTTTTGGGTTGAATTGCACCAGTTTTTTGGGGTAAAGGGGTGGGGGAAACCCAGCAAGGCTAAGTCCGGGTGTCTATAGCATAGCGCACCCGGTCCGTACTCAAGAACTCTGTAATACACTCGGGCGGTCTATTGAAATCGATCCAGTCACAGAAGCTTCTTGGGGCCATCTTTGCGAGTCCGTTCGCCACAGTGTTGTTCTCACGCGGTGTGTGTAAGATGACAACTATCCAATCTTTTTTAAGCCATTCTTTGCACCATCTGACCAAATACCCGCAGTAACCTAGGGGTTCAGTTTCGCCGGTGAGCCAGTGCACCACTTGCTAAGTCTGGGTGTTTATAGCATAGCGCACCCGGTCCGTACTCAAGAACTCTGTAATACACTCGGGCGGTCTATTGAAATCGATCCAGTCACGGAAGCTTCTTGAGGCCATCTTTGCGAGTCCGTTCGCCACAGTGTTGTTCTCACGCGGTGTGTGTAAGATGACAACTATCCAATCTTTTTAAGCCATTCTTTGCACCATCTGACCAAATCCCCGCAGTAACCTAGGGGTTCAGTTTCCCCGGTGAGCCAGTGCACCGCTTGCTGTGAGTCCGTGAAGACATTTATCTTTTTCTGCCCAAGCTCCCAGGCCAATTTTAGGCCGAGATAGATCGCTCATAGCTCCCCTTCTGTTGCATTGCTAACTCTTGTCATGCAGCTGAAGCTTTTGATCCAATCACCAATCTAGTTACGCATGACACCTCCGCATCCAGCCGGTTGCTCCTCCGAAACGAAGGAAGTGTCCGTGTGCAGAGTTACTCCTTCATGCATGATTTGGGAAGCTCCTCCTTCTTTGGGTTGAATTGCACCAGTTGAGTGTCCTATTTAACCCTTATTCCAAATATAAATATAAACTAATACTTTATTATTAAAAAAAAATAGTGCAAGCTATGATTATAATTAAAACATCATTATCCTTCGAATCATAGTATATATAAATTAAAATTTATATGTTTTTCCTTAATTATATATTAAAATATAGTATGTAATGTAATATTTTTTTAATTGAGGGAACTATATTTCATCTAAATATACATTTACATGATTGGCACTCATATATATTTATATACCCAAGTTTGGTATCAATATTTCAAACATGTTCTCCATTAAATGTGTGACTCTAGAATCTATAGTGAAATACAATGTGATTTTTAGAGAGGCTCTTTGATTTAGATTCCCCAGCTACATGAAACAACTAAGCAGACTTAGAGCTGTTAAAACGGGCTTAACCCACCGAATTGGGCCTGTTTAACCCGTTTTTTAGACGCGCCGGATTGGAGGTTTTTAACCCGTGACGGGCCAGCCTGTATGGATCGGGCTAGCCCATTTTGACAGCTCTAAGCAGACTAAGTATAAACTCTACTCCATAGCAGGAATGTTGATCAGCAGAAGTCGCCTGGCTTTCCAACCTGTATGTTTTGCTCTGTTAAGAACCCCAAAATGGCATTTCTCTGCCAACTTTTGAAACTCCTGCATCAATCATAGAGACCCAAGCAAATTATTTCATGAACCGTAATGCAAAAAAAAAAAAGCTTTGTGCCTGATGTTTGGTAAGCACGACTATATCGTAATACTAAGAATAATTACAAACTAGAAACCGTGCTTTCAGTGCTTTCTTATGTTCTTAGTGGAATGAATATGCTCTGATACCATGTCCAATTGGGCTATAATGCACATGGGTTAAACCACACTAAAAGATTTGAGTCCAACTAATTAGCTAGTCTAACTCATGGCCTTATAAACCCATACGTTCTCTCTTATTTTATCAATGTAAGACTCTTAATAGCGAGAAATAACATACTTGTGGTCAAGGTGTGCCAACACTTCTCCACATGGAAAGGCCGCTTTTGTAGCCTCGAATGCAACTCTAATTGCTTGTCTCCAGGTCCCGCCCACGCTCTCCGAGTTCTGTGCCTTAGATTGACCTGGATCATCCATTGGCAATGAATATCCTGAGAGCAGATGCCCTACCCAAACATCATTTTTCCTGAAATTTTAATGTCTTGTTTATTTCGTTTATGTTTAAAATCGACACATACAAATAGAAGTGCACTCAAAATCCAATCTATTACAGCAACATATTCTCACATAATACTTGACATTTAAAATGACAGAAGGAATTCATGGTAAAATGCCTTGCTTTCTATCAAAGAGATCAGCCACAAACGGGCAATATATGTTGGACTGTTGGTTAACATGAGAGTACTATAATTTTATCTAAAACATATATACAATCTCTAAAGTTTCTCTAGCATTTGGAATTTTTTGGGTGACAAGGGAAACCCACAACCAGTACCCGAGGGTGCACACGGGATAAATCCCACCTTGTGACCCTAGCCAACAAAAGACAACCAGCCTAGGTTGCCCATAGCTGACGGGCTCAAACCAAGAAGGCCAATAGGCTACTCCCGCTGGGAGTCGAATTTGTAACCTTCAGTACAAGAATAGCATGAATCTGTAGACTTACAGAATTATATCCATATGCCGAGGTGCATAATGTCCACCACCAATTCCTAAAAGGACTTTATTTTGGCTGTTATTCCTGCATCATGTGATTAAAAGAGTAAATGAGAAAAGGAAAAGAAATCCAGGAGAGATATGTGGACACTGCATTAGCTTTCAAAAACTCATTTTTAAAAATTTTCCTTGGTTCTCTCCCACCCCACCCTATTCTTATTTATAATGGTACTAAAAGACTGAATTCAACCAATTAGCTAGTCTAACCCATGATCTTATAAACCCATATATTCTCTCTTATATTTTCAATGTGGGACTCTTAACACTCCCAAACATGAATACATGAGGAAGTATAACTTCATCCTCGACACTAAACCTTGACAAATTATCCCTTCATGGACATGTATAACACATCCAAATAGAAAGAGTGAGTCTATCACCTTAAGCAACTTTTCAATCTAGATTTCGGATTAAGAACTTAAATCTTAGAAGGAAGTTTGACCTGCTCCAATTGCCCACTGCAGCTCCACCTCCAAGGCCCAGCCCTTGCCAAACTAGCTGTTAAAATTGAATTAACAAAAAGGGTAGTAAAAAGAAGAAGAGATAAATAACATCACTTTCTACCAGCTGATATTCTACATTTTGAAGAAATTATTTCCAACTTGATGGTCTATGAAAATAACCAGTTAAAAAAAAGGGACGTTGCTTGACCCAATAAGCCCGAGAAGTTAGTTGATGGCATAAGTTAAAGGAGTTTTTCACTTTTGGTCCTACGACTATTGGACCATTTTCGCATTTAGTCCCACGACTTTTAAAACCTTTTTGCATTTGGTCCTCCAGCCTAATTTCTGGTCACTAGTGACCAAATTTGTTTCTCTATGTTATTGAACATGAGTGCATAATAATCAAGTGACTTATCTTGATGGACAAAGTTGTCAATTTATGACATTTTTCAATTAAAATCTGGTCACTGGTGACCGAAAATTAGGCCAGAAGACCAAATATGGCAAGATTTTAAAAGTTGTGAAACCAAATGTGAAAAAATTAATAGTTAGAGACCAAATGTGGAAACTGTCAAATAGTTTTGGTATATATAACTTTTGCTTAAAAGAAAAGAAAAAGAGAATGCATGGTCATTATGCACTTCATACTCCACCCAAAAGAAAGACAATGTGAAATTAAAACAAAAAGAAGGGTATATATACAACCCCCCAAAAGAAGCAACAAATAAAGCAACAATTTGATTCAAATCAACAATTGGGCCTGCTCACATGCCTCCCGGAGCGAACGAGGATTAGTTGGGTGGACCCAAACCGTAAAGGACGGACGGAGAAAGACTCGGAACACCTCGTGGTTTACACCAAAATTAAAAAAAAAAAAAAAAAAAAAATCAACGATGAATTGCTTAGTCCCTCTGTCCTGTTGATTCTACCCAACCAAATGAAAGTAGTAACGAAGACTTGATTCATTTTAAACACAGATGGAAAAATAAGTGCAAGTCATAGACATATATTCTCTTATAAAAGGTACCGAACTAAAGCAATGGCTTGTGCAGCATCCTGCCTCTTCCAATATTCTTCTGTACTGCCTACAGAAATAGAAGACAGATTCAGATCGAACGGATTTAAGGTTCTCTCTCTTGCTCTCTCAACAACACATTACTATAAATCAAAGGAAAACAAGAAGAAAATAGTTTAGAATACCATTCCTCTCAGCCTTAAGAATCGGCATATTAATTAAGACAAAGAATAAAAGATTTAAGATGCTGTATTAAAACCCGAGATTTAATGCTGCATGATAGCATTTGACAAAAATAACTATTACCTATCTCTACAAACATAGTCGGGGAACTGGTTACAGGACCATGATGTGTAACTTCCAACGTGACCTATTCCAAGAAATTGCAACGCAGAAGGGTTCCATTACATATATCCATTAGTACAACTGCTGAGTGAAATCGAAATGACAAATGCCATAATGCAATACAAGAAGGAAACTTAGTTATTTTTAAAAAGTGGATAGAATAGTCATTAATATACACCAGCCATTCTTCTTTCCAAAAGGTTGAACCCCAACCCTAAGGGCCCCCCACACCCCGGCCCGACAGAGCATCTGGGAAGATGTAAATCATGGTAACTCAACTGAACATGAACCACAGAGGCTAGACCTTTGCTTACTGCGCACAAGGAGCCGCCCTCACTTTGAGAGGTTGCTCCCACATTGCCCTGGTGAGACTCGATCCCTAGTCATTCTTTCAAACTTTCACCTCTATGACCACTTGAGCTGCCCATGCGGACACACCAGCTATTCTTGAAAAGATAAAATGAGAAAAAGCTCACTCCAGAGAAAAATATTACCTCAAATTCAGGTGTAAGATTATGTGAAGCGGCAATAGTCTTTAACAGCCTCAACCATGGCCCTATTCGTGGATTAGGTGGTGCAGCCCATCCAGGCTTCCCACCTGCCAGTGGTTTCTCCCCTTCCCTCAAGTGAGGCACACCTAAATTTCAGTGAACACAAAACCCACCAATACTCTGAAATCAACAATGAGCTAATCCAGTTCTTTCATTTCCACACGATTGACAAACAGACCAAATGTAAGAAAGATGTTTGTACCAATGGGATGGACCGTGAGTGCAGGGCAGTTTGAGGCTGCAGTATGCTTGCTAAGAAATATAACCTCATCAACTTCCTCCCCTGTTGCCTCCTCCCAACGCTTATCTAAGTCATCCTCCCTCACAATGCTTTTATCATGTTTCAACAGCCTCACTTCTTTATTCACAAAACTTGACATATCCTAAAGAAATACATAAAATCTATAAGCAGCATTAAGAAACATTGAAAACACCCACCCTCCTAGAGTCTCAGTCAGCCTGAATAAAAAGATTCTACCTTTTACCTCCACATGAATCTAACTTAACAAAGAAGCAGATATTTTTGAATAATTTCGTCCCTAAGTTATAAGGTAATTGTAGAATTCGTCCCTGTTGATCGTGCTCGGTTTTCGTTCCTAAGCTATAATTGAGGATGCAAATTCCGTTCTTTTACTAATAAAATATTAGGGATGAAATTTGAAACGTTAGTATAGCTTAAGTACGAAAAGTGAGCACATCAATTATAGCTTAGGCACGAAAAGTGATGACGACCAACAAATAGCTACGAATTCTACAACTACCATATAGAACGAAAAGTGTAATTTTCCCATTATTAAATTACACTTCCACATTAGTAAAATACTAGAATTCCATCTTACAGATAGTCATTATTGAGAGTTGAGACAACCCAGTTAACAAAATTTCATCTTTTCCCTATTTTCACCTTCTCTAATGAAAGTAAATGAAATGCTTTCAAATAGAAAAGTGAATATACAGAAAAAATAAACGTGGTTAAGAAGAGAAAAGAAACCTGGATAGACGGTCCTGGGTGCCAACCGGGCATGGCCAAGAGGGCGGAGGCAGGGCCAATGGATGCCGGGTCGGTGGTGGTGGCAACCACCAAAGTCACCATTCCTCTACTAGCCGGCGCCGGAGAAATAGGAATGCTTCTGCTGGCTTTACAGCTAGTCGACCGTGTTCTTGAGAGTGCTACTGCGCGCGGACTAAGGATACGGATTAAGAGGCTTCGCAGCGCCCCCACACTCATTTTCTTTTCAACTCTAGGATTGGGTTTGGTAATTGCTGACTAGTGACTATTGCCTATAGGGAAAGAGTTTTTTGCACTTTTGGTCCCACGACTATAGTGTCAATTGATCTACAACTTTCAAATCTTGCAATTTTAGTTCACGATTATTGGTTTTTTGGCAAAAATGGTCTTTCCGGCCACTTTTTTGTCAAAATTCCATCGAAAGAAATTTTCTTCATTTTTAAGAGGGCTAAATTTGAAATTTCGCTTGCAATAACAACATCAATACTCCAGGTTTGCAATACACTTTATATAAAAGCATATTCTGCACTTTTCGTACTAGAAAAATTTAGCAATTTTAGTCCTAAAACTGAAGAAATTTTCCTCCAGTGAAATTTTGACGGAAAAGTGAACGGAAGGACCATTTTTGCCAAAAAAAAAAAAAAACAATAGTCGTGGACTAAAATAACAAGGTTTGAAAGTCGTGGATCAATTCTAATAGTGCCACTGTAGTCGTGGGACCAAAAGTGCAAAAAACTCTATAGGGAAAGTATAAATTGTTATTGCTCATAAGTCATAGCAATTTAAAATTTATTTTGTTTATATTTTTAACATGCACTAAAATATTTATCTCAAGAGTCGCACACAAGTGTGACAGTCTCACATATCATTATTCGTGAGACGGGTCGAGTCTGGTCAATATGCAAATTTAATACTTATACTGAAAAATGTAATACTAATTAAGAATAAAGTTGATAGGAAATATACCCCGGCATACCGACCCCGTATGTATTATACGCCTGCTCGGATCCGAATCTATAAGTAGTAGAGGACCCTTATTGCTCTGATCCGACCTAAGAAGAGCACTCGATCGACCCGACCTGGGAGTTAGGCCACCAATTGGCTTAGTGAGCTTCTGCTCTTGGCTTTTTATGCTCAGTTCCGACCTGGAAGGTCGCTCGGGGCCCCGAACCCGTACTATAAGCCTTTAAAGATGTCTATAGATAACCAAGTTCGATAGCTATTGGCTAGACAGATGTTATTAGACACGTGGACACCTTCCCCATAACCGTCGAGACCACCGAGTGCATGGAGGACACGTGGCGCATATGTCGTCCTCCCGGCATATGTCCCATCCTATCTCCTATAAATACCCCACTAATTGCTTGTAAAGAGAACTTTGGGCTCTCTCACGAGACTACTGAAAGGCTCGAGAACCTCAGACCTTCGGTCGTATTACGCCCGAGCCGTTATATCCAAATTTATTACTTCATAAGACATACGAATATGTGTACCCAGTAGAATTTACCACATCAACAGTATTTGTTACTTATAAGGAAAAACGTAATACTTTTGGTGACAAATGTAATACTTTTATATTTTGATGTAAAAGTATTACTTTTTTCATCAAAAATATTATATTTTTCCTTATAAGTAATGTTGGCAAGTGCTTGTTATTTATAAAATATATATATATATATATATATATATATATATATTATGAAAAATGTAATACTTTTACATCAATATGTGAAAGTATTACATTTTTTCATATAAATAATAAATATTTTATTCCCAATTTAGTATTATATTTGCTAGTAATCTAGTATAAGTATTACATTTCATCTTGACCCGACTAGTCTCACGGATAAGGATCCGTGATACGGTCTCACACAAGTTTTTGCCTTATCTCAAATGAAGTTTGATTAAAACTCTCATAGAACAGTCAGTGTTGGTCATATTAATTTCTCTTAAGAAATGAGAGTGTATGATCACTCACGCCAATCAATTTAGTTAATTAGTAGTATTTGATAGATACATATATTTGTGCAATATGTAAATAAAATTTAATTTACTTTTTGGGTCCAAACCTTTTATTTTTATTATTTTGTAATTATTACATTTAGTGCCTAATTAGTTACTCCATATAACCTATGTTCACATCATAGAAGTACATGCAAAATTAATGGTGGCTTGTATTCAAAATTAATTTATGGCATTAAATTGTACATAGGTATAGAACTAATTACAACAATTGTACATGCACTAGGCTCATTTTCTAATGAATAGAAGCCACATGACTTCTAAGAGTGCCAATCATATAAATGTAACATCACAATAATATAGTAGAATCCTCTTGGACTTGACTAACCCTCGCGGAACAATTAGTTTGAAGCTAAAAATCTTGTATCATTCCTATTATTTGCATGGGGTACATGTAATAGCTCGTAAATCACACATAAGAGGTAAATCGTACTTATAATCATAGACGGAGGCAAAGGGGGGCAGGGGGGTCAGCTGCTCCCCCTCACCCCACCCCCACGCCTACCCTATCCCTATCCCTACCCCTACCTCTACCCCTACCCCTACCCCTACCTCATATATAATTTTTGTATGTATATATGTATATATAGTACATTTTTTAGTATTAGTATATAAAAACTGTTAATTGTTCATAAGAAATGAGTTAGATTAGTTGGTAGAGCATGCATTTGGTTATAATAAAGGTTAGGCATTTGAATCATATATAGTTTTTTGACTCCTTCCCTATGACTTTAACACAATCACGTTTTAATAGTTTTTTAATATTTGAATTATTTTATCAAATTAATTATGTTTCATATTTTGTTATGAATATTTTTATAAAGTTTCGATTTGTTTTATTTTTCGCCCATATCCAATAATATTTACACCTATATTTCTTATTTAATTTATTTATTTATTTTTAAATATCTCTTTTATTTTAATGCTTCGCCTTTGAAAAAAATTTGTGAATCCCCCGTCCCTATTTCGCCCCCCCCCCCCCCCCCCCCACCCTCAACAAAATTCCTGGCTCCGTCCCTGCTTGTAATGAGTAAATCGTATGCTAATGTGTAATAGTCGAGAGGTAAATCATATTAGAAAGATTGTGTTGTGGGTTTGACTAAATGAGTTTTGAAAAGAATATCGTGACCAATCAAGGATGCCACGATAAATTATTAGGTACATACTCCCTAAAAATCAATTATTCAAAAATAGGTATGCAAATTATAAATTTTAAAACAAAATTCAAGATCGAACCCCGGTAGTGGGGAATTGACTCTTTGAGCTACAACAGATCAATAAAGTATATTGAAAATATACTACATTGTAATAGAGTTGATAGTACTCAAAAAAAAAAAAACAAAAAAAAAAAACAAAAAAAAAAAAAAACAAAATTCAAGAATAACATAAACAATCAAATATGTATTTTGCATGACTAGATTTGAATAAATTGCATTAGACTCTTTATAATTGATTAATAGATATAAAATTTGTTTGATATTCAAAAAATAACATAAGTACCACCAAGGAGTATAGAACCTGCAACTTCCCTAAAGCAATACACACTCCAACCCATCAAGTTATTACTTATTCCATGTATTTAAGGACAGGAAGCTCTAGTTATGCATGTGAAGTACGCTGGAAGCAAGGTAGTGGAGGTACACATGTGTGGCCAAGAATGAAGACTAGCCAATGGCGTATATTTGTCAATCATCCGGGCCCTCTACTCTATATAAGGCACCCTTAATTCCTCTTAAGATATCATCTAGTGGTTCACTAAATCCCCTCACTTGATCTAGTGGCTTGTGGTCATAACCTTTAACCATACACCAAGGTTCGATTCCCAATAGCTACATTATTATTTATGAAAAATATACTTTATGTACTCTCATTCTCTACTTCCAACTTTTACTCTCACACACAAAATTTTGATGTAGACACTTATATTGGGTCCCACATGTAAAATGTAGCCTATCAGTGCCTGCCACATCAAGGAGTAAAATTTAGGGAGTATGAATTGGGAGTCCATGTAGTATAACTCATTATTTATAGTCTACTATTTGAGCTATAGCTTGTATTAGTCTATTATTTGAGCTATAGCTTGTATTATTTGGACCAATATCTCGGGCTTTGTATATACCATTTTAGGTCTAATGCCTCGATCAATAATACTAGTATTTCCTACCCCCGGTTTATGGTGGATCCGGTCTCGATAAAATCATCATTGGCGTTGTGTCGCCGTTTGTGGAGAACGCTACAAAAGCACACGTTCATAATTTCTACCCGTCTTACCCTTGTTCCCTTTACGCAATCAAAACCAAGATACACCAAAATGGCCGAGTCACAAAATGAACATTCCTGGGGCTTACAAGAACGCCTTAGCAGGCAAGACGGGGTCGGTCCGGTTCGCGAGGGTCAGTTCTCCACCCAAAGAATGTGGGAGGTCCAATTGGTAATATAGTCGTCGGAGGATACGCTACCGTCGGCGAAACCAACCTAGGTCTCTAGGGAGTCAGACCTAGCGCCCAATCTTTAGTCAAGGATATATCTAACGTCATTACGAGTGGGCTGCCCAATAGTAGTGGAAGGCGCATCCCCGCCTGGCTCGATTGCAGGCCGTTGACCCGAGCACTCAAGCAAATAATCATATTACCTGACTCAGCACTCCACAAGCTGGATGAAGGCACCTCTAAGGAGGGGCCCCCCAATGCAAGGGACACAAGGCCGCAACTAGGGCCGATATGAGGTAACCGTTCATGGAGGGAGCTTGAACCCATTCACGAAGAGCCCATCGATGAGAGTATCGACCGTATCCCGACCATTAAGGACTCGCAGGCTAGGTAACGGTCCTGGACCAAATAGCAACACCTTGGTGAGCTTGCAAGCAGCTCAGAGAAGTAAGAAAAAACATTTTTACATTGAAAAAAATATTAACATATATTTCTACTGGGTTGCAGGCTAAGCAAGCTGCCAAAAAAATAAAAACATACGTGATAGTGGACCCGCAAACAAGATAAGTGGTCCCGACGTGAGTTGGAAGCTCTGTAGTTTAGACAGGAGACACTATAGTAAACAATAGTACCCAAATGGGCACGCAGGCTGGGTAGGTAACTCGATGAGGTAATAAAACAATTTCCAGCTTCATTTTGTACCTTGGGTTCGCAAAGCACGGTAGGAAGCTTGGAGAAAATTTATTGCTAGATTTGAAAGCAGCTCGAGAAGGTAATAAAAACACTTTTTATTATCTTTCTTCATTGTTTTTCACCCATTTCAATTCCAGTGGTGGGCCTACAAGCAAGGAAGGCGGCCCAAGGAGGTAACGCGCCTCAATAAAAAAGAACGAGAGAAAAAAAAAACATAATCAATAGGCCTACATGTAGGGAATGCGGTTCATCAGCCCGCATATAGGGAAAGAGCCCGAGAATTATCTTTTATGGGCACGCAAGTAGGGAAGGCGGGCTAGTGAGGCATCACGCCTCAAGAAAAAAGAGAGGGAAAAAAAGAAAAAAAAATAGAATCATACATGGCTGCATGCATAGAAGGCAGCCCAAAGGAGCATGCAAGTAGGGAAAGAAGCTCATCGACCAACACGTAGGGAAGGCGGCCCAACGGGTCCGCATGTAGGGAATGCGGCTCAATAAGCCCGCCCGGAGGGAGAACGACAAAAATCTCTTTATTTTTCTTGTAGGGTATAGGTGAGAGATTAGTTGTCTTGACGAACTGCATGCCGGGAAGGCAGCAAGGACACCTTTCAGACCAAGTAGAAGGTCAGGAGTGGGGTATGAGTGAGAGATTAGTTGTCCTGACGAACCGCATGCAGGGAAGGCGACAGGGACACCTTTAGACCATGTAGAAGATCGGGAGTGTCTGGGAGTGCCTTCCAGACCCTGTAGAAGGTCGAGAGTGTCTGGGAGTATCTATACTTTCTTTGTCCGTAAAAAACAACCAAATAAAGTGGGGGACTCGTGATGGGGCCATGAGACCCCGGGGCTAAAGTGGGTTTCAAGGGAAATTTATATCGTGCACCACAGCGCACATAGTAATGTGCGCCTAGACACAAAACACGCGTGTTTCTTGCTGACGTCACTCCGCCTGTCCGAACAGACCAAACCTCATTATGTGTATTCAGTTAAAAGTTTATGTGTATTGTGTTATGAGTTTATGTGTATTCAGTTAAGAGTTTATGTGTATTATGTTAACCAAACCCCATTATGTGTATTCAGTTAAAAGTTTATGTGTATTGTCTTTTGAGTTTATGTGTATTCAGTTAAGAGTTTATGTGTATTATGTTAAAAGTTTATGTGTATTATGTTAAGAGCTTATGTGTATTATGTTAAAAGTTTATGTGTATTATGTTATAGTTTATGTGTATTATGTTAAGAGTTTATGTGTATTATGTATTATGTTAAATTATGCGTATTCTGTTATGAATTTATGTGCATTCGAAACAGAGGTTTTTTTTTTGTTTTTTTTTTTTTTTTAACAACTTAACAAAACGACGTCGTTTTGGGAGGCGGGGCGCACAGTGCTATGTGCGCCGTGGTGCACGGTATAACGATTGGGTTTCAAGGGGGGTGAAGAATGAAGCATGGAGCAAAATATTAATAGAAATACTACTAATGGGTATTGAACCTACACCCTCCATAAAGCAACCCACGCCCCAACCCACCCAGCCACTACTTATCTTGTATATTGGAAGGCAGGAAGCTCTAGTTATGCATGGGGCGTACGTTGAAAGCAAGGCAATGGGGCCGTGGGGGGACACATGTATGACCAAGAATAAAGACTAGCCGATGTCGTACATTTGTCAACCATCCGAAAGACCATCTACACTATATAAGGCACTCTTAATTCCTCTTAAGACATCATCCTTTGGTTTACTAAATCCCCCATGATCTAGTGGCTACATACCATTTTGGGCATAGTATCCCAAGCAATAATACTACTATTTTCTTACCCCATTTTATACATGTATACTTGATTTATGATTTATGGTGGACTCGGTCTCGACAAAACTATCACATTATATTAAGAAATGAAGAAAATACCATTGGAAGAGTTGTTCTTAAATGAAGTTTGATCAAGTCTCAATTAAAAATAAAAATTGAACCATTGAACCGGTTCGGAATTGTAGATTTCATAATTGGACCGATTCTGGTTCACTTGATTCATAAACCGCGAATCGTTGAGACTTTAGACCGGCCATCGGAGCCTAACAACTTCCCAATCCCGCGCCAAATCCTAGGTTTTCTATACAAACGGTCAAACCCCGATTGGGAATTTGCATTTTTGCACAGCAAGGGATTGGAGTGTCCTTGTGGGGAAATGGCGGATGGCTGCAATCGAAGAATCGAAGTGCGGAGTCTTTCCGGTGAGACAACCGCCGCTTCCGTTTCGCCGGACCTGACTGTTCAACAACTCAAGCTCATTCTCAAGCAGAACTTTACACCCGCAGCTTCTTCCCCCAATTTCCATCTCTTTTTCAAGGCAATTTCATCATTCCTGCACCCCTATTGCCCACCTTCCATGCTCATTTCTGCATTCATATGCTAATATTTCCCCGTATGCTTGGTGTATAGGATGAAAATGGCATAGTTAACCCAAAAGAAAAAGCATATTTTTGCAGCCTCCGTACAAAATGCATATATTTTGTTAGAGTAAACTTTAGTTTAAATCCTCAATGGTTGTGATTCCATCCTAATATATTTTTTTTCAATATAAATTCAATCATTAACCTTTCAAATCTACTTACGTTTCTACCACTTCGAATAAGATGTAAGTTTTTTTTTTTTTTTTGTTCCTTTCATGTGAGATGGCCAACTATCTTCATGGAAAGTTTTCCATGATTGCAAAGGAAAGAACACTGAAAACCTTATTTGAAATAATGATAATTAAATTGCCACTGAAAAAACAAATATTATGGACTGAATCACCGCTGGCCAAAACAATGAGGATGAAAAGTAAAATTCACTATAATTTGTTAGGTGAAAGCATGTTTTTTTTTTTTTTTTTTTTAATAATTTTATCACTCTACATTAAGAAGTTTGAATCTTTACATATCAACCTACACACACACACACACACATTCATGTATTTGGTATAGTGCAAGTTTTATGGTTATTTATAATTAGATTACTTCATTATTTAATTTATTTTACTTCGTTTTATTTAATGTTTTGTGTGGGGGATGGAGAGAGAGTCTTGGTACTGTTTGGAAATTATCATTCTCATTGTGGACTGTGGAGTCATATTCTTATGAATTTCACTTTCTTCTCCCTTGCATTGTTTGGATTAGGGGATGAAAATGGCAGTAGAGAATAAGCTAGGCAGCTATTCAATTGGTGATGGTGATTTTTTGGTTCTTGTTCCTTTTGCAAAGAAGGATAGACAGCAGACTGAGCAATCTGCTACATCCCCAGCTATGACAAGATTTGCAACTTCAAAACAATCTGAGTCAACGTGGCGTGATGTGGTGGAAGACCTATCAGTTTTGCGCAGCACAATTAGCAATAAAACTCAAAACGATATTGAGTTAGAGTCAGTTAATTCTGAAAATAGACAAGCACAAAATGTCAATGTTTCTTCCAGTGGTACTTCACAGAGAAAACGCAAGTTAAAATCTGTATCTAATAAGACAGAACAACCTACAGATGAGCTCATATTTGACATACTGCAGTCACCTAGCAGTAGTATAGACGAACAGGCATCTAAATTTGTCATGGTTTTAGATTCAGTTAATTGCTTATTTGATCCAAGTTCAGGGAACTGCATATGTAATGAAGCTCGCAGACAGAACACTGAGATGAATCCGCGGTCAACAAAAAGCAATTTGTGCTTGTGCCCATCATGGTTGAAAAGTAAAATGAAATTATTTTCTTTCATAAATATATATTCTGCTGTTATTCAACTTCAGCATGGAAAAGTTACCTTGTGTTCTCTGAAGCAAGCACTTGATCAACTTGGTAAATTTGGATTTCGAGCCAGTATAACAGATGTTGAGCATCTCTCTGACCTCTGTCCTCAGGTACTTGTTTTGTTGGGTTATGGTGGCTATTTTGAGTTTTGACAATTTGGTTGCTGTTATACTACTTTAAGTAGATATATATCTAAGTTCACTATTTATTTCAAAAGTTATTTTAAAGCATTAGGTTAATCTTCTGTTATGCTATGAGATACAACGTAGGTTCATTAAAATAACTTCACATTGCTCCAGTACATACTTTCTTATTTGCTTTACAGGTTTTATGTATTGTAGATAATTCTAAAGGGGCAATAACTTCTACCAATGCTATTATGATTGTCAAAACTTCAACTGAACAGAAAGATCAGCATGAGAGTAAGCTTATTGCTCCCCTCATGTAGATCTTACCTCCATATAAATTGCTTCAATATTGAGTGATTCCTTTGGCAATGAACCAATTGGTTTTCTCAGTTGCTAAAAAACGTATCCTGCCCTCAAAGATTGTCAATTCAATGAAGAAAAGGCAAGAGTGCTTCAAAACAAGTCTTTTGAAGGTCATAAGATCATTAATGGTATGTCTGTTTATTCTGGAACCTTTTATTTGAAGTAACTATTGGTGTCCTTGGATATTACTTATTAATTTACAGTTACCATGAAGCTCAATAATCTGCTAAAATCTGTTGTCTTTTCTTGTCTGCATTTCCTTGTAGAATGACTTGGAAAGTAATGTTCTTGGCTTTTCTATCACATGACTTACATTATAACATTCCTGTCTCTAGTTGTTGATTTTGGGGTTCTTTTTCCTTGTGTTTATTTGCCTCCTTTATTCTGATTTCTTCCTATTAAGAGTCCTACATTGAAAATATAAGAGAGAACATATGGGTTTATAAGGTCATGAGTTAGACTAGCTAATTGATTGGATTTAACCTTTTAGTGTGGTTTGGCCATGTGCATTATAGCCTAGTTTAGTGACCTTGACCCAATCTTAGATTATAACACTTCCTTATTTGGCTTCTGAGACCCAATTCTCTATCATCTCATATTGTTGCCAATGCTTTAGAAAGAAATATAAAGGTATTAAAATAAATTTAGGGTGTGTTTGGTTCATGGGTCTACACACTAGGAATGTGAATAATATCATAGTTAGTGTTTGATTGACAACTTTTTAGAACAAAACTACAGGATTTGATTACCCCTTCAATTAAAAACCCCATTCCTTAATTAAAAACGGGTATCATTCCATCTTATTGGTAATCTGGTTTTTAAGTTTGGATTAGTGCTTTTAGATTTTTGTTTTGATTTTTTTTGTTCATATTGGTGCTTTGGATGTCATTATATTAGGATCAATTGCCTTGATTTTTTGTTTTTGTATTTTTAAAACCTTTATTCCCATTATAGGGTCATACATAACCATACATCAATATTGGTAATCATTCCAATTTCACCCTACTACCAAACATGCAAAATACTTTCACCAAAACCCATTACCATTACCAAGTATTTGATTCCCATTCCAATTCCGATTCCCATGTGCCAACCAAACACACCCTTATTGTGCAACAAATGGAACATAAAACCTTCCAAATTATTTGAAGCAATCTTCCAGAACTTTGAGAGGGAACTCTTGCAGGTGCTCTACATAGTCGATAGATAAACAACATCTTTGACATGTTAAAACTGCAAAAACTAAAAAGCTTTTCCTCTCTACTAAGAGGCATCTGTATTTTGATTTTACTCTTTTGAAATCTGATTTATGGTTTGTTTTGGATGTACTTTGCCCTATTCGATATAGCCTTTGATCTTAGCAGAAAAATCTTCTTTTTGTATCCACAGTTTTAGTAACATTTCAGTCCTCATAAATAACAAAACTATCATCATGCAGTTTGAAGATGGCAACAAGTTTTCCAAGTTCTCCTTGGAAGATTTCCTTCAATATGTAAAGCAGTGCAATGATGTTGCAAGTGGGAGCAAACTGAAAACAGAGAGGTCTCATTCCTTTGAAGCGCTTTGTCATGTAGGGCTCATTCTGTACTCTCTTCTTTGCTTTACTTTCTCAGACTCTGGGTGCAGGAAAAAACATATTTGTTACTGCATTACTATTACCTACATCATTCCAGCATCTGGTGTTGGGTAAAGGTTCTATTTTAAATATCAATGCTATTGATTTTTCTTTTCCTATTACTTTCTATGCATTTCAGAGATTCACATGGATATTAAATTACCGTTTAACAGGATTTAAATGCTTAGTATCAATTATGCTTGCTCATACCTTTTCTCCCTCTAAAATTTGACCTTCCTGATAGGGCCTTTTTCTTAACTTGTGATGGTAGTAAAAGCTAGCACACCATATCCACATCTTTTATGTAATGTGTTTTCTCCTTCCAAGATCTTGGGGATGCATCTGTGTGAAGAGTGTAATGATTACTACCTACTTTTTATTTATTTATTAATATTTTTTTTATTGTTGTGTTTTAAAGTTGTAGTAATCTTTTTGTTAAACAATAAACTCAACTGTATATTTCTATATGTTCTGTGTATCAATGTACAAGGAAGTATAGAGCTATTTATATTAGACAAGAACTAATCCTAGCCATAGGTTTCAAATACCTAAAATTAAGGCTAAGAGAGATCCTCTCAACTAACACCCTATTTCTCTAACACTTTTGACTATGTGCACTTTGTTGAATTATTTCTGGTGCTATTGTTACATAATCATTCTGATCTTTTATGATCCGTCACTAACCTAATTCTGATTCCCTGAATAATAATTTTGCCAATGACTGCTTTGACATGAAGGACACAAACCCCTTGCTTCCTATCGAAATGTTGGAACATCTTAGAAGAGGCATTGGATCTAAAGGACAGGTTTTACTTGTTCTCCACTTTTTCCTGTTTCTTTTTCCTATTTGCATTATGTTGTATTATCTATTTGACGAGAGTATTTCTTTTTTCTTTTCTTCTCTTTGGGTGATAGTTTATAGATCTCTCTGGACCTTGTAATCAGTAGCTAGTATCTACTTTATATGGATGATGGTCCTGAGTGCTATACATTCCTATTGCAGGTTGTTCATGTTGAAGAGATAAATGCTCGGAATGCTAAGTATGTTGAGATTCCAAACGTGCTTTCAGAATGTACTAAGTCTGCACTAGAAAATATTGGAGTAACCAGGTTATATAGTCACCAGGTAAGTCACTATCCTTAAAGTATAAATTTTCCCTACAGCAGAGATAGTTTTTATTTTTATTTTTATTTTTCATGCATCTTTTAATTACTGCAATATATATATATATATATATATATATATATATATATATATATATATATATATATATATATTTATTTATTTATTTATAGGCTGAGTCAGTTCAGGCATCTCTAGCTGGCAAAGATGTAGTTGTGGCGACCATGACATCCAGCGGAAAATCTCTTTGCTACAACCTTCCTGTTCTTGAAGCATTATCTCAGAATTTGTCAGCATGTGCACTTTACCTCTTTCCAACTAAGGTTATTGCCTTTGCAGTGTCTTTCTTAAGTGGTTAACTGATCATGACTTTATTAGAAGGTTGAGACTTTTGTGGTTGCAGGCTCTTGCACAAGATCAGCTGAGAGCTTTATTAACTATGACGAATGAGTTTGATCATAACCTAAACATTGGTGTATATGATGGAGACACTTCTCAGACAGATAGGATGTGGCTACGTGAAAATGCTAGACTGGTATTTCAGTAAGTTTTAATTTTTAGGTAGCAGAACATTTTTGTTCTTTATTCTCACCATCTTCTTTTAAGTCTCTAGGTCTAATCATCCAAATCTCTTCCTCCATTTACGTGCAGTTGATTACAAATCCAGATATGTTACATGTGTCTATCTTGCCATTTCATGGACAGTTTAGGCGGATTTTGTCTAATCTAAGGTGAAATTTTATGCACATTTATCTCTTAATACTTTTCCATGCAAATGAAGTTTTGACTCCTTTCCTCCTGGAATGCTTCTTTAACTCTTCAAAAAATATTTGGTCAGTTTAAGACTTTGAAGTATAGTTGTTTCTATTATTAATTACTTATTATTTTATTATAATAATTAATATTTAATTTGTCCTCTTTTAATTTAGGTTTATTATTATAGATGAAGCTCATGCTTATAAGGGTGCTTTTGGATGTCATACTGCTCTTATTTTGAGAAGGCTTCAACGAATCTGCTCTCATGGTAATCATCCATTTTAGTTTACATAATTTTTCAGTTCCTTTTATTCTATGGGTTTCCAATTAATTTGAAACCCATCCATTGATGAATTCTCATGCAGTTTATGGTAGCAATCCTTCTTTTGTATTTTCTACTGCCACTTCTGCAAACCCTGTTGATCATGCTAAGGTACTAATTCATTTAACTGTTCATTATAAATTTGTTAATGTCTCAGTATTGTCACTGATTGCTAGGATTTTCATAGTTCATTGGTACAGTGGTCAGTTTCATATTCTAATCTTGAATTTTCAACTTTTTGGGGTGATTCATCCAGAAGTAGGAAAATCAATTTTACGGGAAGATACATCTAATACTTGTGTTTACGGGTGAATTACATTTTTGTATTTGAATAAAATAAACTTGTAACAGGGGCAGTTGCATTTGTGCAAACAATTTTATACTCTCCCGCTGACTGTTCATATTGTTAAGCATTTAAAATGTTATTTATGTATAGGAACTTGCAAATTTGCCGGCACTAGAGTTGATTCAGAATGATGGCAGCCCTTCTGGTCCTAAACATTTTGTGCTTTGGAATCCTCCTTTGTGTCTGAGAACGGTGCAGCCCTTACAAATGTTCTGTTAATCCACTTTCCATTGGTAATTTTATTGAGTAGTCTCACTTTTGGCACTTGCCCATTAATAGATTTCAAAGAGAAGTAGGAAGGGCACAGATGCTAACAAATCTACTGATAGAAGTAAGGTTGCAGGAAGATCGAGGTAATTTCTTTCTTGACTAAATTCCTTTTGTTGTACACTTCTTTAAATGGCTTTACATTTTAAATTTCCATACTAAAAAAAAAAAAGACCAAGAAAATCATGTTAGCTTAGGCAAAATCCACATGCAAATAAAGATGGTATATGAATATGAACTTTCTAAAAGAATTGATGATATGCTTAATGATCATAATCAAAAGAGTTGGAGTACGAGCAAGGAATTTGGAAATGAAGTAACTGGAGTTTTTCATTTTGAATAAGGTAGTTTGGCATATAAAATTTGTATAAGTGGAAGTTTAGAACTATACTGAAAACATTAGTGTTGCTGTTATGTTTTCAACTTCTGGAAAGTAAAGTTATGACCAACCATGTTATAGTTGAGGGAACTTGTTTTAGAAGTGAACCAAGTATCTTTACTCTTTGTAACTAAAGTCAGATAAATTTGTTCTTAACAAAAACCTTGTTTTTAAAAATATTTTAAGTCTTTGACACTGTAGTTGGTAGATTTCTTTACAGTTGGAAAAATTGTGATTTTAAGTCACATTAGAATATAATACCAGAACATGGAATTATAGAAGTGTGTGTATATTTTTCAAGTCCTGGAATGATATCATGCCATTAGTCTACTCATGCAATTGGTGATGAATAACCCTTTGGTAGATGCATAAATACTTCTAAATTGTTTTTCTCTTCTAAAGAAACCCTTTATCTCTAACAATTTATAGTCATTGTGCAGTCCTATCATGGAGGTATCATACATTTTTGCTGAAATGGTGCAGCACAGTCTTCGTTGTATTGCATTTTGCAAAACACGCAAACTTTGTGAGCTTGTCTTAAGCTACACGTAGGTGAAATAATCTTAAATTCATTACATTCACTTGGTTTTTATATAAGGAACATAACATATTTTTGGATGCCTGGCTATCATAAGACGTGAGATACTTCAGGAAGCAGCACCTCACTTAGTTGATGCTATCTGTGCCTATCGAGCAGGCTATGTAGCTGAGGTTTGCACTGTTAACTACTATGATTTAATCTTTCTTTTAAAGTAAACTTGTCACCATAAGCATCAAAACTACTTAATAAGTCTTTAATTAATAGATGAGAAAATGGCATTTTTGGTCCCTAAGATATACCAGCAGTACTTAATCTTGAGTTATAGCCGTGTGCATCTTTGATTCCCCAGTTATGACCGAAGTGGCAGTTTTAGTCCCTCATTGATTGAATCATCTAACAATGTTAAACCTAGAGGGCATTAATCTAAAACGTTGCAGTCAATGTTGGCCAATCATCAAAGCTCAATATAAGGGTGTCAAATCAATTTTCAAGTTCCACACCCACCACCACAAGGGCCCAGTCCATTTCTGCCCGTTCATCTGAGCCCAAGGTTTGACCATGAAGCTGTTGGGAGGTAGCATTCTAATCTGCCCATAAATTGCAGAAGAAGTTTGCAGCTGTAGAAGCTGAGCGCAAGTTGTCGTTAGTGAAGCCAGGGTCAGGGGAGTGTGGAGCAGCATCTGTTGACTGCCAGAGAAAGCAGTGACCAGAAATGAGCAGGTCTGCAACAGCACACCATTTACCGGAAGCAGTAATTATAATTGGCTTAATAATTAAAATGGTCAGATAGGTTTTGGTTTTTGGATATATTGAAATTTTAGGGAACTAAATTAAATTAAATTAAAGTGGGTTACCTCTGGTGGAATTGAAAGATCTCTTGCTGTGTAAAATGGCGCTTTGAATTCCATCCTGTTGTTGTAACAGCGAGTTGTCGCACCACCGAGATGACAACTGACCAGACAAGACCAACGGTGACGGTGCCGATCACCTTTTCCTTAAATGTTTCTGGACAACTCAAAGTCCCGCCAGTAGGTTCCCCTGCTTCAGACTCTTGACATTACTCAAAAGCGCCGCTTTCTCAGCTATCTCTGCCGGTTCTGCTTCTCCTTTCTCTGCCACCAACTGCGGCAGAAGAGAGGCTACTAGAGCTGCCTTAGTTCCAGTTCCGTATAAGCTCAGCTGTCCCGAAAACCTCAATTTCTCGCCATACCACTTCGAGACACGGATGTAGAATGGCTTCACCATTTTCAAGTATTTTTGCATCATTTCTTTCGAAAATTTCTTCTCTTTTGCAAGTGAACTTGAGCTCGAATTCTTGTCTTCTGCGCTGCCTTGCCATTGTTGGCCTTTTTTGAACTGTTATCCCTCATAAAGAGGGATTTAATATTCATCTCTTCGACCTTGGAAGGGTTGTTAGATGAAGGTAGATTAATTGTGTTCTAATGGATGAATAAGCGCAGCTATTAATCACGGAGAAGATACAGGAAATAAGAAAGCTCATTCCTGGAGTCCAGGTGGTTAGAAGATGAAGAAGGAGCTGAAATGACACTTTTAACCTTGCTTGTTTAGGGTTTCTAAGAGTTGGCATCCATTTTTATTGGAAACCTAACGTTAGGGACTAAAAACGTCACTTCGGTCATAACTGAGGGATCAAAGATGTACACGGCTATAACTCAGGGATTAAGTGTGTACAACGGGTATATCTCAGGGACCAAAAATGCCATTTACCCTTAATAGATTATGATTAAACTTTCTATTATCAGCTTCATTTTCTATTCCACACTTCTTATTAGCTAATAGCTACCATAGTAGCTTTCAATAAATTAAATTTGAAATGTCCCCTCCCCCCGCCCTTTGTTTTGTCCTTTCATCTGCTGTATTATTATTGTTCAGAAAGTTGCATTGTTGGCAAATTTCATAAGAAAAGCGTCATCATTTTCACCCAATTAATGAATCGTGCACATATATATGTTTATGTACATAAATAACCTAAGGAACGATCTTCCAATGATATGGGGACCCAAAAGCTTGAGCCCCCCAGAGTGTATGTTCATGTTTGCCAGTGAATGTTTAGCATAACTAGGATGCATCTTCATGGCAATTTATATCGTGCACCAGGGCACGCATTGCATTGTGCGCCCTGGTGCAAAACGACGTCGTTTCTGAATTTTTTTTTTTTTTTTTGGAAATT
The DNA here is from genome assembly GCF_001879475.1 of Ipomoea nil. NCBI lineage: Eukaryota > Viridiplantae > Streptophyta > Magnoliopsida > Solanales > Convolvulaceae > Ipomoea > Ipomoea nil. Next base: position 3,527,377 of record NW_017619385.1, on the reverse strand, counting down.
TTGCTATCCTGTGTCGGATTTTAATTTTCTTTAAAAAAAATCTCATGTTAAAAAATGTACATAATTGTATACTAGAATGTACATAATTGTATAAAAGAATGTACATAATTGTATAACAAAATACACATATTTTTTTTTGAAAAGATAATACACATAATCTAACATAATACATAATACACATAAACTCTTAACATAATACACATAAATTTCCTGTTTCGGATGTACATAATTGTAAAAAAAAAATGTACATAATTGTATACCATAATGTACATAATCGTGTCAACTCCCTACATAACTTACCAAAACGACGTCGTTTTGGGAGGCGCGGGGCGCACAGTGCTATGTGCGCCGTGGTGCAGGGTATAACGATTGCATCTTCATCAGTATAATATTCATTGCCTTTTAAGTGAATATTAATTGCATTAAAAGTGAATGTTCATTTCTTGATGATTACTTGTGAATAATATTCACAAAGGCTCACATAGCTGTGTGATTGTGTGAACCAGTGTTTATAGAGTACCAATTTTATTTGTCCGGCATATTTATTACTCCTTCCAAGCGAAAATGGTTTTCCTGTTTAGTTTAGACATATAAAGGGGGGGGGGGGGGGGGTAGGTACATATTTCCCCCCCTTTGCCCATAAAAAGTAGATGACTTTTGAATTTTTTTGGGAGGTATCATAAAGGAAATGTAGACAACCTTTTTGTAATGGAGGGAGCACAATTTTTCCCCTTTCTTCTCCTAAAAGTCAAGCCTGTGTTCAAAGAACTATTTGGACTCTTTTGTTTGTCGTATTCATATATTAAAAAAATAGACAAGAGGGGTTTGAATTCTAATCACGCTACTTAATCCAAACTTTCCTTATTTAACCCCTATACATTTTATTTAAAAAATAAATAAAATAGATCTTGTATGTGTACTGATTATATCCAGTTATCTACTGTGTCAACATTGATTACATTTACTATGCCCATATTAGTTTTTCATTTAAAATGGATGGTTTGACATCAGTTACCTGATGGAGCAGGATAGGAGAAGGATTGAGCGTGACTTTTTTAGCGGTAATATATGTGGTATTGCTGCCACAAATGCTCTTGAATTGGGAATTGATGTTGGACACATTGATGTGACTCTACATCTAGGCTTTCCGGGTAGTATATCTAGGTAAAAGCTCAGTTTCTTTTTTTTGCTCTGGTCCATATTACTGTATTATCTTAGTGTACTTGTTACCTCTCTGCCTTTTGCATTTAGTCTATGGCAACAAGCTGGAAGATCAGGGAGAAGGGGGAAGCCTTCAATTGCTATATATGTTGCTTTTGAAGGGCCTTTGGATCAATATTTCATGAAGTTCCCAAACAAACTGTTCAGGAGTCCAATTGAGTGTTGTCATGTTGATGCTAATAACCAACAGGTTTTTCTCCTTAGGTCTTACTGTTTTCTTTTCTATTTATCTCATGCCTTACTTGATTAATACTCTTATTAGGAAATGACATAATTTCTTGAATGCCTTAATCTCTACAGGTGCTTGAACAGCATCTGACATGTGCTGCTTTTGAACACCCACTGAGCTTGCAACATGACAAGAAGTATTTTGGTCCTGGATTTGAAGCTGCAGTAATGACACTAAAAAATAAAGGATATCTGAATACTGATGTGTCACGTGATTCTAGTGCTAGAATTTGGAGCTATATTGGGCATGAGGTATAGTTTTAATCTCCTTTTGCTACTCAGTTGAATTATTGATACTATTGCGCAATTTCAAGCTATTTCATTTTATTGTTCTCATTTTTCTTTTCAGAAAATGCCTTCAAATGCTGTAAGTGTTCGAGCAATTGAAACTGAGCGATACAAAGTCATTGACAAGCAAAAGAATGAACTTCTAGAAGAAATTGAAGAGAGTAGGGCATTCTTCCAGGTAAAAGAGTTGCAAACTTTTAGTTAGGGCTTACTTCAGTGGTGACATTTTTTCCCTTGTTTCCTTGACATATTATTTTGTCCTCTTGAACAGGCTAATATGCTTAATAAACTGCCCTGGACCATTGATAATTTATGGACCATTTACTACTTTCAAGAGTTCAAGCTCATTTAAGACTTCAAATATATGCAATATGTAATATATCCCCATTAAAGACAACTTCATACAATTTTTTTAAGATAAAAGAAAGAAATAATTGTATGGTTTCTTTAGTAATATGGAGGAAGTTGGTTAATATTCCTCCAACCTAATGCCATCAAATATTGGTCTTTGTCCTTTCCCTTATTTTCACATTATCATTTCCACTGTATTTGTTTTTTATAGGTTTATGAAGGGGCCGTTTATATGAATCAAGGAAGGACCTATCTTGTAAAGGACTTGGATTTATCAAGTAAAATTGCTTGGTGCCAGCAAGCAGACTTGAAATATTACACAAAAACTCGTGACTACACTGATATTCATATCACTGGGGGTAACATTGTAAGCAAAAATCAAGGCATAATTGCGTTTGCACTACTTTTTTAGTCATATGTCTTGGAAGTTTTTTATTTTTATTTTTTTGCAAAGTTCAATTCTCATCTCATTCTACATTTGGTGTATATTGGTGTTGGTTTCCATGTGCTAGACTCTAAGATGGAGAATTACCTTTCATTAAAATAAATGCATGCTTAGCACCAAAATCAAACTGAACAGCTCAATTTTTTGCAATCACAGTACAAAGAAAATGAAAATTGCAGATTGACACAACTGTTTGCAAATATCCACCAAACTTTACAGCTATTTTCACCATTCTTGCCATCACAATAGCCACTGCCATCAATGCATAATTTCATAATTTCTTGATCTGGTCCATTATTTTGAGTTTACTATGTGGAAGATTTAGAGGTTAGGTGTTGGTCTTGGGCAAATGTCACCCATTAAACATGAGGCTGTGGGTTCAAGCTACAATGACAGCCGCTTTGAAACAGAGTTAAGGTTGTGTATGCCTTCCTTCCCTAAACCTTGCAAGATGATGGATCCTTGCAAGCTCTTTGTAGCTTTGAAAAGATTGGGAACAGGATAGTGGTAGGAACTTCATTTTGAGGTTTAGGTTGGAGGTTTAAATTGTCCAATAGATACTTTCTTCTTACAAAATCTAGTCAGTTCATCACTCAATATCAAATTAAAAACGGGTGGACTTTAACCTTAAGCACTATGCACAGCCTCAAACAAAATATCATCCCATTTCTACTTTGTTTTATATCTTCAAACTATTCCATGTTTCGTTAAACCATTTCTTTGTTAAAAACTAAAATTAAAAATGCATACATACATATCCCCATTCCAAGATCTGATTGAAATATTCTTTACAATTATTCATGCTAATTATTTGTGCTTGCTTTCTGCTAAATATGCTTTTATTTACTGGAATTTTTAGAATTTCAGTTATGCTGTTAAATTCACTATGGGGTTTATATTGTTCTTTCCTTTGATGACTACTGAACAATATATTACCTGATGTCAGTGAAGTGAAGCTAACCTATTGGCTCTTTTACTGCTATTAGGCTTATCCAGCAAGGAATTCTAATATCCAGTTTGCAAGAACAACTGCCCAAGCACAATTTTGCAGAGTAACCACTACTTGGTTTGGTTTTCGACGAATATGGAAAAAAAGCAACCAAGTTTTTGACACCATTGAACTGTCACTTCCAAACTACTCTTATGAATCCCAGGTGAATGCTAATAGACAGATGGTCTGCTCTAGTTTTTGTGTGTTATCCTTGTTATCACTCTCTGGTTAATTTTTATAGATATTCTCATTTTCATGCACAAAACAGGCTGTCTGGGTTCCAGTCTCTGAGACAATAAAGAAAACAGTCGAGGCCTTAAATTACTCATTTCGAGGAGGTTTACATGCTGCGTGTCATGCCATTCTTAATGTAGTTCCTTTGTGAGTTTCTGACAGTTGAAATTTCCGAGGATGAAATCTATAGAGTTCAGTAAAGAGATTAAAGATGTTTAATACAAATATAACTTAGTGGTTCATTTCTCTCATTACTTCATGACCTTTTCTCGTGTAGGTATATAATTTGCAATACATCTGACATAGCTTCAGAGTGTGTAAACCCTTATGATGCACGTTATGCTCCAGAAAGAATTTTACTTTATGATCCACGTCCTGGTGGAACTGGGATTGCGGCCCAGGTCAGTTAAACTTTTAGATTATGAATATTCTATATTTCTGTTCACTCATATTTGTTCCTTTTTCAACTCAACACTTTGTTAAAAGGAATTTGGAAGTTTAGAAACAAGAAAAAATAAAATAAAATAAAATATAACATTCAGTGATTCCTCATACATGGGGTTCACTGATGAATATGACTATGGTACTTGTTCTTATAATGGTTTCCTTATGGCGGTATAAACACTGAGGCACAAAAATTTATACTGGAATTGTGCGTTGGGCTCACCATGTATGAAAATATGATATCTTGAGAGTTAACACCCGGCCTAGTTTACATCCAAATCATCTCATATTCTTCCGACCATGTTAAGTTAGAAAACCACATGTTTTAAATACACTGCTGTTCTTGCATCCGTTTTAAATTATTTTGTGCGATGCAACTATGCAAGAAGTACTAGTGGTATTAAATTGCAAAAAGTACAGTGATCTTATAGTAAATTGTTGACATGTTGTGCAAAAACATTTTTCGTCTTACACAGGTTCAACCCTTATTCACCGAGCTTTTAACTGCTGCCTTAGAACTTCTCACATCATGCCATTGCTCCAGTGATGCCGGTTGTCCTAATTGTATACAAGTCAGTTTTAACCAACAGTTCAGATCGAATGAATTTCTATCCTTCCATATTCCATGGCATGATTTCTTCATCCCAGTCCAACATTTGTTTAACTTTTTGTGTTTATGGCGTGTTTCAGAATCTTGCTTGTCAAGAATATAACGAGGTTCTCCACAAGGACGCAGCCATAATGATAATCGAGGTAGGACTGATAATCGATACATTCACATTTTCCTGAAGTCTCTGCAAACTGTTTGTGCTTGGCATTGTGTTTATGCAGGGTGTTATTGAAGCAGAAAAACTCCGCGATTAGTTATATACTGTACAAGTGTTTTGCTGCATCAACAAAAAAGAGTTTGTTTATCTGCCTAATCAAATTTGCTGGATGCGGTTGAAATGCAGTTAGCTCATCCCCATTCCCCAAGTATGTTCGAATCTTAATCGTTATTCTAGTTACCGTTTTCGATGATTTCTCCATGGTTATTCCATACAATGAAAATACTAGGTTATAACGTTTCTCATACATATTTTGGTGATTAAAGAGAAAATTGTCAAATACCTTGTGGTTTGATCACAGAGATGTTATTGTAAAATATAGAGATACTATTATCTGAAATTTGTAAAACGCAGCACACAGAAATATTAAAATAACAGTTATAACACAAGAAGTTTGTTAACGCAATTCGGAAAACCTAATTTGTTAGGCACCTTCTCACGCTGAGAAAATGCCTAAATCCACTATAAGCACTAGGAGTGTGATTCCTAATTTGTTTGGGATTTTGACTTATCCTTCTACTTTTCACTTGCTCTCCTTTTTGACTTGGACTGAAATTCTTTTTTGCCAACAGTTTTGACAAAAATTTTAAGTTAGCATTATCATTCCAACAGAAGGTTATAAGTTCGAATTTCATTTCAATCAAGGATGTTTGTCTATCATAGCTTTCACAATGAAATCAGGGAGATTAGACATAAAATTAGATCAAATCTGGTTAATGTTAAACTCAATGACAAAAAGTGAAAAAAATGCAATAATGAAAAAATAATAATTAAAATTAACTTGTTTTATTTTTATAATTGATATAAAGCCATCCCTATAATGGTTTTTGGGGTGATTTTTTAGAAAACAAGGATGATATAGAGGAGAGAGAAGAAATGAGATGCATGAGAATGAGTTTTTGGTTAAAAATGTAGGGCCTGCATGGAAAAAAAGCTGCACAACACTCTTGTGTTCAACGCAACTTGCGCTAAAAATCGTAATTATTCTTTCAAGAGGTTGAATCCCAACCTTATGCTTGTTGGTGAGACTCGATCCCTGGTTATTCTTCTAACTTTTTATTTCTATGACCAGTTGAGCTACCAGACTTAAAAATCATAATTATTGAGAATGCTTTAAGAGCCTCCCATTAGGGGATTTAGGAATGGAATTTTTGGTCGGAAATGTGGGTCTCATCAGCTTTTTGATCAGTGCTGTTTCTGCGCAATTGCGTAGAACTTACGTGTTAAGCAGTATTTTTTTTTTTAAAAACAATGCTTAGTAGGATAGTAATAATAAAAAAAAATTAAAATTAAAATACACATGACATCCTAATCAGTAAAAATTTGTTGGTAACCTGCTAAAAATGCTAATTGTACTTTTTTTCCAAGTTCATGAATCAATTTGGAGTATATTCGAGTTCGATAATGTTGGTTTTATGACTTTTTGGGCAGTCAACGGCAGGCCAACACTACCGTTTAGAATAACGAGAAAATAGGAAAATATAAGAGAAATATATGGCGAAAATATAGGAATATTGTACTGAAGAGTATTGCTAATGAATACTGAAAGTCCTCCCCCTCTCATCTATTTGATGGGTCTATTTATACATATTTTGGGCCTAGAGCCCTGTAAGGAATAAGAATTCTAGACTGCCTCATATTGGGAGTCTTAGTTACATTGGGAATAATAAAACCAAATTCTATTATATAAGAAATAATGAGTCCAGTTCTAATTATATTGGATTAATAAGCTCAATCCTTAGCGAACTCTTGAGTTGTTCCGTACTGAGTATCCTTCTTGGGCTTCCTTGATCCAGTTGCTTTCTTGGGCCGGTCCATATGGCCCAGGCCTAGTGTATAATCCATCATCCAGTCCCCCTCTTTCGTGAGATTTCGTGGAGTCGATGTCTCGGAAAAGTATCTCACTTTACGATCCATTAATAATAATAATAATAATAATAATAATAATAATAATAATAATAATAATAGAATGATGAGAACACCATTATGTACAGGAAACAATTAAAAGGCTCCAGTGTCAATAGCTGTTGTTTATCCATGTACGCATGTGCAGGTTATGCATATATATTAGTGCGTCTATAACTCTATATACTGTTTTATTCTCATGTGTGTCCACGGAAGTCACAGCTAAGCAAAGAAGATCCCTCCATAGTCAAGTCTTGCTTGTCTATTAGATTAAGACCATCAAAAGCTTGAATACTTGGCAGCCTCCTGACTTTCATGTAACCCTACAGTTAGAATCTCTTATATGCTGGTCATAGCCTAGTTCAAAACAGTTTTTCTCTCCTTTATCCTTTGTATAAAAACCAGAAGTTGTACCTCTTGTACTCATCAGATAATCAAAGTCATTTCCATTTCCTCATTCTCTGAGTTCATCTCATAAGACAAATGCATCCTCTCTGCAGCCATTTCTCTTCCTCTTCCGAGTTGCTGTTAAGGCAAAGCCATGCCTTCTTTGTATATCTCAGACCATCTCAAACCATAGCATTAGCTTTCAAGATAGCGGCGACGGCAAAGGCTTCCGGTGTGTGTCATCTCCTCCAAATTGTGCGGTGCGTTCTCGTCTTCTCCAAACTTTACGTAACAACGCCGGTCGGTCGCACCGACCGACCGGCTTCATGTTGCCGCTGGCCAATTTGGCCAGACGTAACAGTGTCGGTCGGTCGCTGAGACCGACCAGCTTTGTTTTACAGTAACAACGCCGGTCGGTCGCAGTGACCGACCGTGCTTTTTGCGGCTGGCCATTTTGGCCAGCCGTAACCACACCCTTTTTTCTTTTCTTCCTTTTTTTTTTTGTTTTTTTTTTTTTTTGCGCTTGTTATACAAATATACATCCAGAATATATATATATATGTACATACATATACACACACACGTATATATATAAAATCTTTTTTTTTTTTTTTTTTTTCAAGCTATTTATTTGTTGTTTTTTTCAGGTCAATGCCACGACCAAGATACATTGTTTGTCTTTTGGATTGCAATTTGCTCTTGACTCTTCGTTCCCCGGTTTTAGACTATTGTAAGGTTCGAGTGAGTGATGGGAGATTCCTCTGGACTCGATCGTCGACCTTCAGGTGCTGGCTGATCTTTCTACTGCTGACATGTCTTTTAGGTGGTTGGACAATGTAGGTCCAAGAGGCAAGAGATGATGATTTTGGTTACTAGAACGAGGCCGAGGAAGGGGATGTTTCCAACCGCGATCGTTCTTTCTCGATGATATGTAGCAGTTTTTTTTTTTTTTTTGGACCACTTGGGTGCTGTAATGATGATTCTTGATCCGCTCATTCTGCTTTCCTGTTCGGTGTTTACTCCTTTTTTGCGTTTTGTGCCTTGTTTTTTAGCATTTCCTAGTTGCGTGTTTTTTTTAGCATTTCCTGGCTATGGAGAACGACACCCGTTCTCTGCCAGTATACCTATCCGCCAATGTCTTTTGAGAACGTCACCCGTTCTCTGCCAGTATACCCATTCGCCAACTGCTTTTGAGAACGTCACTCTTTCTCCGCCAGTATACCCATCTGCCAATGGCTTTTGAGAACGTCACCCGTTCTCTGCCAGTATACCCATCCGTCAATGGCTATTGAGAATGTCAACCGTTCTCAGTTAGTATGCCCATCCGCCAATGGCTTTTGAGAACGTCACCCATTCTCTGCTAGTATGCCCATCTGCCAATGGCTATGGAGAACGACACCCGTTCTCTGCCAGTATACCCATTCGCCAACGGCTTTTGAGAACGTTGCCCGTTCTCTGCCAGTATACCCATCCGCCAATGGCTATTTTTGATAACGTCGCCTGTTCTCTGCCAGTATACCATCCGCCAATGGCTTTTGAGAACGTCGCCCGTTCTTTTTCAGTGTGCGCATCCCCCAAGTATTTCTGAGAACGTCTCCCGTTCTCAGCAGTATGCTCATCCGCCAAAGACTTTTAAGAACGTCTCCCGTTCTCTGTCAGTGTGCTCATCCACCAAAGACTTTTGAGAACGTCTCCCGTTCTCTGTCAGTATGCCACTCCACCAATGGCTTTCTTGAGAACGTCTCCCGTTCCCAGCTAGTATGCTCGACTACCGAATGATTTTTTGAGAACGTCGCCCGTTCTCTGCCAGTATGCCACTCCGCCAATGGCTTTTCTGAGAACGTCTCCCGTTCGCAGCTGGTATGCCCATCCGCCAAATATTATCTGAGAACGTCTCTCGTTCTCAGATTTATGATATCTCATACTCCTTTTAACCACTTTTTGTCGATCATGCTTTGTACCCTGATGACTCCTAGACTCTACACTAAACTTTATACTGACTAGACTTCTTTCCTATAACCCCTAGGCCCTACACTAGACCCCTTACCCCTAACACCCTGTCATCTATTAGACTTTCCTTCACCTGATATTGTCAGGTTCATCCTTCCGATGGTCATCTTTGCTTGTTTTACCATTATTTGATTACTGCTTCGTGATCTGGTTGTGAACTGTCCATCGAGGGGTGAGAAGACGAGTTGACAACTAAGAGGTGCGAAGTTCCATCGACCACCATGTGGTGGGAAGACGGGTCGACCGCTAAGCGGTGGGAAGGTCTGTAGACCACTGAGTGTTGGGATGACCAACCTAGATGACTAGTCCGCCTGGATGATCAGTCGGGGTGACCAGTTTGGGTGACTAGTCGGGGCGACCAATCCACCTCTACAGTCTTAACTGCCAAAATTCTGAGGACATTCGAGGAGGTAACTAAGCGTGATACCCTTTTAAATTGAAGTGATGTCTTTATTACGATACTATAATAGTCTATTGTACATAGTAACTAACTGCACGAGATTATTTGCCAATAATTGATAGAGCTACCTTGAATGCGTCTTCTCGATTTTTTTTCCATTGGAAGGGCCGATCGAACCTCATGCACTGGTTTGGGTCCGAAGGCGGGGACTGCTCTGTGTCGAGGGGGGTAGCCCTCAGTCGATGTTGGGTCTGTCTTCCCATTTGGACGATCGGTCCGTTGGACGCGTTTTTGCCTCATCGCGGTGGCGTTTTGCCTCTCGCCTTCGTTTTTGTCGCAAAGCCTCTTCTGTTTCTGCGTATTTGTTGGCCCGCTGGATGGCCTGCGCATACGTTTCTGGGGTCTCCCTCCGTAGGCTGGTGAACAGATCACCTGATCTTAGGGCCTCCACGAACAAAGTGAGAGTCGTTCGGTCGTTCAAGTCTTCTACTGTTTGTACCTCTTTCTGCCATCTTTTTAAGAATTCCTTTAGTGTCTCAGTTTCTCCTTGTTGAATGGTGGTCAAATCCATGAAGTGCTTCTTTGTTTTCATGCTTCTCACAAAGTAGGTTAGGAATTTTTCGGCCAGGGTTTCGAAGCGGTCGATAGACCGCGGTGCTAGAGATAGGAACCATCGCTGCGCTGCCCCTCCCAGGGTTGACAAGAAGGCACGACAGTACATGGGGTCTTCTGCCCCTATTACCATCATCTTTGCCTGGAACCTTACCAGGTGATCGCTGGGGTCCTCCATTCCATCGTAAGTAGGCATCGTCGGGCATTTGAAGTCTCTTGGTGCATGATATTCTTGGATCCTCATAGAGAATGGACTGGCAGATAACAGAGATGCAGCGGTTAGCCGGTCTCTTCCACCTTCAACCTTCCTTTGGAGGTCTCTTACTTCCTTGGCAAGTTTCGCCATCTCTTGTCTCGGTTCCCCAGGCTAAGTTCTGGAGTCTTTCCGCTACCCTCCATCATGTCTTGTACAATTCTTTCCCTGTCGCGATCTCTTACCCTCGTCCTTTCTGTGCGAGGACCAGTGGCCTGGGTGGCCTCAACTCGTCGTTGGGGGTTGTGTTTGGCTCTTTGCTGCGGGCTTTCTATCGGGGTGTCTCCCAGGTCAGGCTGTGGGACGGTTGTCCACTGATTTAGGGGCCCTATATGGTCGAGGACGGAGACTGCGCGATGGTGTCCCTGGGGTGGAGCCGATCTCTGTACTCTTTTAGGTGATTGATTCGCGCTGACAACCTGGGTGGTGTTATTTATCCGGGATGGTTCTGGGGATTCTGCCCTCGTGTTTTGGCCGTGATGTAGGGCCACTAGGAAGCGTGCAACGGCCTCCACTATCTCGGGTGGGAGCTCCACTAGTTGGGTCCGTGGGACGCCGATAGCCGGTGGGCGTGCGTTCGAGTGGACTTCCTCCTCTTCTCGGGGATCTCCCAGTTCGGCCTCCCTCTCAAGGGGAATCTGCCGACCGAATGGTATATGCGAGGGGGGTCGACTGAGGGTTTCTCTCGAATTTCTGACGTTGCCAGTGACCGGTCGGCCAGTTCCCGTATTTCGTCGTGTGGTTACCATGCTTTCAGGGGTTTGAGGAACGAACGAAAACTTTTCGTATCGATCCCCACAGACGGCGCCAATGTTGGTTTTATGACTTTTTGGGCAGTCAACGGCAGGCCAACACTACCGTTTAGAATAACGAGAAAATAGGAAAATATAGGAGAAATATATGGCGAAAATATAGGAATATTGTACTGAAGAGTATTGCTAATGAATACTGAAAGTCCCCCCCTCCCCCCCTCTCCTCTATTTGATGGGTCTATTTATACATATTTTGGGCCTAGAACCCTGTAAGGAAAAAGAATTCTAGACTGCCTCATATTGGGAGTCTTAGTTACATTGGGAATAATAAAACCAAATTCTATTATATAAGAAATAATGAGTCCAATTCTAATTATATTGGATTAATAAGCTCAATCCTTAGCGAACTCTTGAGTTATTCCGTACTGAGTATCCTTCTTGGGCTTCCTTGATCCAGTTGCTTTCTTGGGTCGATCCATATGGCCCAGGCCTAATGTATAATCCATCAGATAACTTAATTGTTATCTCCAAATAGTTCAATGGCCTATTTATATATTTTTCCTATTTTTTTTTTCTTTTTCTTTTTCTCTCTTCCTCCCATTTTCTCTTTTCTAATTGTGCTTGCAAAAACTAATCAAAAACCTACTACTATTCAAGATGCTAATATGCTATAATGTAATGGATGTGTTCTATAATTCCCCCTCCCAAAAAAAAAAAAAAAAGAAAAAAAGGAAAAGAGAATCTACTATAAAGAGTGGTGGGGCTATCCTAACGTCAAGTCATCTCTGAGTGAGGGTGGAATCCATTGCCAACAAACTAACAGCACGTTTGGTTCACGGAATGAATTTTGAGATAATAGGAATGCTATTCCATAAGGAATGGAATATGGAAGGAATAAAATAGGAATTGTATTCTATTGTTTGGTTCGCGGAAGGAATAGACTTTAGGAATTATGTTACAGTGTTTGGTTATTTAAGGAATAGAAATGAAATATGTTTTAAAAGACATAAGTACCCTTATAAAAATACGTGATGGTGGCGATGGTGGCGGCGGTGGCGGTGGTGGCGGTGGTGATGGTGGTGGTGACGATAGTGGTGGCGGTGGTGGTGATGGTGGTGGTGGTGTTGGGGTGGTAATGGTGGTGGTGGGGGCGACGGTGGTGGTGGTGACGGTGATGGTTGTGGCAATGGTAGTGGGGGCGGCGACGGTTGTAGCGGTGGTGGTGGTGGTGGTGGTGGTGGCGGTGGTGCTGCTGGGTGGTGGTTCTGGTGGCGGTGGTGGTGGTGGCGGCGATGGTGGTGGCGGTGGCGGTGGTGGTGATGGTGGTGGTGGCGGTGGTGGTGCTGGGGTGGTAGTGGTGGTGGTGGCGGTGGCAGTGGTGGGGGCGACGGTGGTGGTGGTGACGGTGACGGTTGTGGCAGTGGTGGTGGTGGGGGCAGCAACGGTTGTGGCGATGGTGGTGGTGGTGGGGGCGGTGGTGCTGCTGGGTGGTGGTTCTGGTGGCGGTGGCGGTGGCGGCGGCGGTGGTGGGGGGGGGGGGGCTGCGGTGATGGTGGTGGTGGCGACGACGGTGGTGAAATAGGATAAATTTATATATAGGATAAAAAAATTAGGTTAAAGAAAGGGGTAAAAAAGAAAATAGATTCTAAAATCTATTCCTGAGCGTTCAGTAATAGGCTAATACCAGGGGGGCCTAGTAATAGCTATTACCTTATTTGAGGTAATAGGCTATTACCAGGAATATTATTCCTGGTAATAGAAATGGTTACCAAACAAAGGAATAGGCCTATTACTGGGAATGCTATGTCATTCTCGACCTATTCCGTGAACCAAACGGGCCATAAATCTCGTCGTTTGTCGAAATTGCTACTAAGATTCTAAGAATATTCCCCATTAATGTTGACACACACATCTTTTTAATTCTTTTTTTTTTTTTTCTCAACAAAATTTGAACTAGTGGTAAAAGTACACTTATCAATTTTAATTTTTTAAAATAAGTTAGACAATAGACATGTCATAAATGTATTTATAATTTTAATAAATTTATCTCAGAATCATTACAATATTTTATCTATTTTATCAGGAGAAAAGTATAATTATATTTATGTATTTTTTTTATTTATGTAGCACAATGCAAATTAAAGAGAAATTCTCACTTTTGATCATTTGCCTATTATACATGAATCACATTTGATCATTGATTATTAAAAATTTTTAATTAGATGTATGACTATGTAATTTGTATCACATTCGGTCCTGCCGTCTAATTTTCCGACCAACTATTGCCGGAAGTGCTCCTTCCAGAAGGAGCACTGTATTCGCTTCTTTCGGAAGGAGCACTGCATGCATTTACTTATTCTGAAATGAGCACTTCTGACAATAGTTGGCCGAAAAATTGGACGACAGGACCAAATGCGATACAAATTATAGTCATGTACTTAATTAGAAAATTTTAATAGTCAAAGACCAAATGTAATTCGTGTAGAATAGACAAGTGACCAAAAGTAAAATTTTCTCCTTAATTTGCATTTTGCTACATAAAAAAAAAAAAAAAAAACATAAATATAATTATACTTTTCTCCTGATAAAATAGATAAAATATTTTAATGATTCTGAGATAATTTATTAAAATTATAAATACATTTATGACACTAATCTCTAACTTCTTTTTTTTTTTTTTTAAATGATAAGTGTACCTTTACCACTAGTTCAAATTTTGTTGAGAAAAAAAAAATGAATAAAAACTGTACTCTGTTTTATTTATTTATTTATTTATTAGTCAATCAAATCACGTGAGGTTAGTTAATTTTTTTTAAAAAAAAAAAAAATGAAAACACAAAATTTGAATACATACAACCTTAATACAATTAATCTGGACGATAGGATCAAATGCGATACAAATTACATAGTCATGTACTTAATTATAAATTATTAATAGTCAAAGATCAAATATAATTCATTCCAAATTAAAGTTATGCGAGAATCCACACAAGAACAAAATGCGCAATATTTAACAATAGAATAGAAATTTTCATGAGCAGTACAAATATTCTTTACTTTTTCTACTCAAAATATTTATGACATTTCTTAATTTATGATAAGAAAAAGGAAGAGGATGAAAGAATGATGTTTTTGAATGATCGGATTAAGGTTGGGATTTGTTGAGTTGGCCATAGCTGAATTTGTTGAAAAATTGTGTTGAAAATTTTAAAAGTAAGATTATCTGGGAAATAGTAGAGAAGGAAGTATTGGAGGATGAATTCATGTGTACCATTTGGATTGATGAGAATAGAATGTCCCGTGCAATTACTACAAGAACTTTTTAAATATTGGAGAATCCAACTTTAGTATTTTAATATTTTCCTTTGACATTTTTGTGTAGCGCAAGTCACAAATACTCACAACATATTTCATATTGAATTATATATTTATTTAACTTGTATTTTGGGATGAGCAAATGAAGGAATAAGTGTCAAATAGGTCATCCAACTACACACCAAATTGTAATTGTAATTAGGTCACTAAGCTAAAAAAAAAAAAAAAAACTACAGTTGGTCAATTGGGTCCCTAAACAACACAAATTCATACAATTTAATCTAAAATGACATGTTCACCTCTTAAGTGACGATTCCTTTATTTAAAACCAATTTTTAAAATTGTATTTTAATAATTTTAAATAAAATAATTGTTTTAATTTTTATTTTTTTTTCAAAAAAAAACTCCAGCAAGAGACAAAGAGTCCCCTTCGCCTCCGGGCAGCCAGCCATGGAGCCCTTCGTCTCCAGCTGGCCATTGAGACGAAGGGGACAGTCTCCATGGCTACCCAATTGTCAGGGACCCAATTGTTTGTAGTTTTTTATTTAATTTTTTTTATTATTTTTAAGTTCAGTGACCTAATTGCAGTTTTGTGTGTAGTTAGATGACTTATTTGACTCTTATTCTGCAAATGAATTTTCAGATTTGTATTTACATCACCATTGTATTTAAACATATACTTGAGGTAAGAACTAAAATGGTCACTACACGACTAATTAAGAAACTAAATAAATGTCATAAGTTTCATTTTATATACACTGCAGTTTCATTTCACCACAACTACAGTATCATTTTGATATAACTGCAGTTTCATTCGATAATATATAAAATAATACGTGAGGCCGTGTCAGTTTAGATACACTCAAATAAGTGAAATGTTATTGTTCACGAACGAATTGTGATCATGAACATGAGAATGTGTTTGGTTATTAAACAAACGAACACCAACATAATTTTTAAAAATCTTAACAAACAAACACGAACACAAACACTTCAAAAATCTAAATAAACAAACACAAACAATCTCCATTTGTTGATATTGAATTCGTTAACAGCCCTAGAGATATACGGAGTATCAATTTATTAAGCCGGTAGAGCTCAGAAGATTCAATTGAAATGGACAGATGAATATTCCCCTACAGTGGTGACTAATCTTAATTATAATAAAGTCATATGGTCTTGTGAAAATTAAATGTCGATATTAATGGTTAAATGTTGGTATTAACAACATTTAATTTTCACAAGACCATATATATATATATATATATATATATATATATATATATATATATATATATATATATATATATATATATATATATATATATATATATATATATATATGAATATGAATTGCAACTATGTTGATATTATGTTATGTATTTTTTAATAAATAATATTATTATAATATTGTCCAATATTCATTCCGTGCATCGGATGGGTAGCATACTTAAGATCAAATATGTATACCGCTAGCTGCGATTAATAATTGTAACTTTTTGTATCATACTATTTTCAATTATTAAAGAGAAAATTACACTTTTGGTCCTATGACTATAGGGGGAGTGGTAATTTTAGTTCCTGACTTTTAAAACTAACAATTTAGTCATTTAAGTATGCTTTTTTTCACACATTTGGTCCTCCCGGCCAAATTACCGGTAGATTTTGGCCGGAAAAACACAATCCCTTGTTTATTAAATATTTGGGGGGTAAAATTGTCAATTTATGTTTGAACTGAAAGAATCAATAGAAGTTATTTCTTGAACATACACAGATCTACTCTCACTGGAACTTTGATTGCTAGACGATGTAGGTCCCTTAACAATTGACTGGGTAATTGCATGTTGTGTAGATGTCCTGCCGGCTTGCCAAGAGCAGAACTAGTAATATTTGTAGATTTTTTGTTTTCTTGACGGAGATGTGCAACCATAGTGTTCATAGGTAAACCATGACACTCGGACTTTTCAATACTACCACCAGGAGCCATAGGAAGAGGAGGAAATAAGTAATCTTCCCGTGGGGGCATTTCTTGAATTCTGTGCTAAGATTTTTCTAATTATCCACTCCAAATTGGATGCAGCATTTTCCTAATTATCCACTCCAAATTTCAGGTTTAATTAAGTTAAAATTTACGTGTATCGGCGGTAGCATCGGCCTGGTTATCATGGTTGTAATGGCGGCCTCGATTTGCGTGTACCGAAAGAGAAAACAGAGCAGGAAGAAGAACACATAGCTGATTTCAAAGTCGATTGTGCTACCCTTCAGTTCAGAGCTGAAGGTTTGTTTCTTCGCCCATAATGGCCATTTTTGTAGGTGCCAGAGCTTTCAGTTCAGAAATAATCGTCATTTTTGTAGGTGGCGGAACTTTCAGTTCAGAAACATGATGAAGGAACCATCTCCAAGAAGACAGCAGTACGTCTAGTAGCTAGTATAACTAGAAGGGCATTGTTGCCATTTTCCTATAACCCCATAACCGCATCTTTCTTCTCTGTTTTGCTTCCAGTATAAGAGTTTGTTATTTTCCTTCTTCTATCAAGTTTTTACGTTTTGTTATCCATTCATTCTGTACGCACTGTGTTCATCAATGAAGTCTTCCATTCATCCCTTCACTTTCAACTTGTAACCACTTTCGTCATGGTATCAGAGCGGCGGAAGCTCACCCGCGTTGCTGCATTTTCCGGTGCCGGAGATGTCAATGAAGAGAAGCAACGCCGACACCTGAATAGCCAGTTCATCCAAATCCTAGTTAATCCGCAGAGGATAATTCCAATCCATCCGCAGAGGATGTGTAGCAACAAAGCCTATGCTCGATCACCAGTTAGATCAGCATCGTCAATGATTCCGCAGAGGAATCTAAGTTCGGAGAAGCAAAATTCCGTAGCCGTTCCGCAGCGGAAGGAAGGAGTGCGTCCGTTGATTTTGAGTCGATCTTCAGTACAAGTAACCTCCACAGCGCCGTTGATTTTGAGTCGATCTCCAGTACAAGTAACCTCCACAGCCTTTCCGCAGCGGAAGGAAGGAGTTCGTAGCTCACACCGGTTGAAGCAGATGGAGTAGTCCTCCGATTCAGCCGCAGAGGCTGTGTCTCTCATTCTGAGTCGATCTTCTGTTCAGGCGACCTCCACAACCGTTCTGCAGGGGAAGGAAGGAGCTCATCCGATCGCTCGATCTCCAATTATGGCGAAATCCATAGCTGTTCCGCATCGGAACCTGTTCACGCAGAGAAAATATAATCCAGAAGATGTAGAAAATCCACACCGAATCTCAGGTCTAGTGAGTGAGATTCTCTCCGTAGGAAGGGGAGAGTTTCAATTCCCGTCGATAATTGAATGATTTTATTCTGGTTTGAGTAAATACTGGTGTCAAAGGTATGAAGGCATTCAAATGGATGAAGAAGGATGGTTCTCTGTTACCCCTGAGTCCATAGCGAAGCATCATGCACATCGTTGTGCAAATGGTACTTTAGTTGATTTCTTCACTGGAGTTGGTGGAAATGCAGTCCAATTTACACAAAGGTGTAGGCATGTAATTGCCATCGATATTGATCTGAAGAAAATTGACTATGTAGAACATAATGCAGCCATCTACGGAGTTAGTGACCATATAGGTTTCATTCAAGGAGATGCCACGCCGGTGAGGGTGGATATGTCTTCAGCGACGAAGCTGATGCTAACGACGTCTACAAAAAGTTTGTCAGTTTCGTTTCAGAGAGAATCCTTTTCGCTGCCAGTTAGTAATACTAAGCCTGTGAATAATCTGAGCAGTGTGAGGAGAGGCACACCGGAAAGGAGGCTGCTGGTACAGTCTTCTCCTGCTAAGGATCGAATTGGTAATGCCAAGCCTAGTGATCAGCAGTGGCGGCCTGGAAGGTTAAAGCCTAGTTCAACCTTTTTAACTCGAAGCTTGGATTTAGGTAATGATCGAGCCGAATTTAGATCCAGAGGTGGAGTTCCACTATTTAGATCCAGAGGTGGAGTTCCACTATTTCATGAGAGTAATCAAGTTAAAATTCAGGCCAAATCGAAAGTTGAAATTCTCAATGTTAAGCCACAGAGGAAGGTTAATTCAAGTTTGGTCTGTGGAATACCTATGTGTGTGGACCCTGAAGCTTCATATAGTGAAAGTATTTCTCCAGGGAGTGCTTCAAGTGGGCATCTTCTCTTCAACATTGCCACGGGAATTGCTCCTAAAGTTCTTCTTCTTCGTTTGGCGTTGTTGTAAGGGAAGGCCATGTTGATACCTTTCGGTTGCTTGTAGTCTATGGAGCCAATGTCATCAATGTCATACTAAGCTGGGCCTTCAAGATCTTCATGCTCCAGCTTACGGGGGGGTGATGAAGGAACCATCTCCAAGAAGACAACAGTACGTCTAGTAGCTAGTATAACTAGAAGGGCATTGTTGCCATTTTCCTATAACCCCATAACCGCATCTTTCTTCTCTGTTTTGCTTCCAGTATAAGAGTTTGTTATTTTCCTTCTTCTATCAAGTTTTTACGTTTTGTTATCCATCCATTCTGTACGCACTGTGTTCATCAATGAAGTCTTCCATTCATCCCTTCACTTTCAACATGTAACCACTTTCGTCAAAACAAGTGAAGGAAGAAGAAGAAATGACCATTTTGCCCCCATGAATAAATAATTTAAAAAGATTTACGTTTTTCCGGCGACATTTGGCCGGAAGGACCAAAAGTGTGAAAAAAAAGTATAGTTAAAGGACTAAATTGTTAATTTTAAAAGTCACGACCTATAGTCATAGGACCAAAAGTGTAATTTTCTCATTATTAAATTAAATATTATAAATACAATATCATAATTATTTTGTCATATACTTAATAAAAATGTAATTTTAAACAATTAAATTGTGGTTCATGTTTTCTTCTTCTGTACTTCAAATACCATTATTAAAAATATTTTTTTACTTATTCTAACATTACAAATAAATCTTTAATATTTAGTCCGTGCATCGCACGGGACAAATACTAATAGTGGTATCTTATGTGGAGTAGACCTTGGCAAACGAGTCCGCACTAACTTCACGTGTGGCGAGTGGTGACCATCCAAAACTGCGGTCAACAGTCGTGGCGTTGATGCCCTCATTTAGTCATTTTCCCTCCCTCCTATAAATCAACAAAGAAGAGAAGCTAGCCTTAGAGGTGTCTACTAGGGACGTTATGCCATGGAACCGTATTCACCATTCATGGTGAACACGGTTCCAACGGTGTTAATACACCGTTATCTTTTTTTTTTTCCTTAATTAATTGCGTGATTTTTCTTCTTTATTTTCACATTTTGCGGTTTCACTTTAATTTGAGGTGAACAAAGATTTCGGACATTCATAAATTATGAATTCATATGCCTGTACATTCACTTTGGAACCATGCCTACACATTCCCGTCCGAAATCACGGACATTCATAAATTATGAATCCATGCCTGCACATTCACTTTGGAACCATGCCTACACATTCACTTTGGAACCATGAGATTATGAATTTTTTGTTATAAGATTATGAATTTTCTGTTATGAGATTATGAATTTTCAGTTGTGAGATTATGAATTTTCTGTTATGCGATTATGAATTTTCTGTTATGAGATTATGATCAAACGCGCATAACAGAAAATCCATAATTTGATCAAACGCGCGCCGCTAACTCCACATCTACGAAATTTTTTTTTTTTTACCTAAAAACAACGTCGTTTTGCCTTGTGTTCACCATTCTCGGTGAACACGATTTCATGACATAATTTGCGTTCTACTATGATTGGGCTATCGCTTTGCACGGTGGCGCCGGTGACATTCCGCGGGATCTCCCTCAAGAGCGCCGCCAGCCCAGAGAAGCCGCCCTCCGCTCATCCCCAAGTGTGATGGGAGGGGTTCTATAATTCCCCCTCCCCAAAAAAAAATAAATAAATAAATAAGAGAATAACATATAGAGTGGTGGAGCTATCTTAACATCAAGTCATTTTTGAGTGAGGGTGGAACCCATTTCCAACAAACTCAATCTCGTTGTTTGGTGAAATTGCTACTAAGAATATTCCCCATGAATGTTGACGCCTACATCTTTTTTTGTCTTACTCTATCTAAAAGTTGGCAAATTAATTGTATGTATTCAAATTTTGTGTTTTCATTTTTTTTTGAAATTAACTAACCTCACGTGATTTGATTGATTAAAAAAATAAATAAATATAACAGAGTACTGTTTTTATTCATTTTTTTTTGTCAACAAAATTTGAACTAGTGGTAAAAGTACACTTATCATTTTTTTAAACATTAGTGTCATATATGTATTTGTAATTTTAATAAATTATCTCAGAATCATTAAAATATTTTATCTATTTTATCAGGAGAAAAGTATAATTATATTTATGTATTTATTTATTTTTACTTATGTAGCAAAATGCAAATTAAAGAGAAAATTTCACTTTTGGTACTTTGTTTATTATACATGAATCCCATTTGGTTCTTGACTATTAAAATTTTTTAACTAGGTGCATAACTATGTAGTTTGTATCACATTCGGTCCTGTCGGCTAATTTTCCGACCAATTATTGTCGGAAGTGCTCCTTTCAAAAGAAACACTACATTTGCTTCTTCCAAAATAAAGCTACGCGAGAATCCACACAAGAACAACATGTGAAATATTTAACATAAATTTTTTTCATGAGCGGTGCAAATATTCTTAACTTTTTCTACTCAAAAGGTTTAGTACAAGAAAAAGGAAGAGGATGAAAAAAAATGATGTTTTTGAATGATCGAATTCAGGAATTTGTTGAGCTGGCCATAGCCGAATTGGTCAAAAAATTTTGTGTTGAAAATTCTTAAAGGTAAGATAATCTGGGAAATAGAGAAGGATTGAAAGATGAATCCATGTGTTTTTACCATTTGAATTGATGAGAGTAGAATGTCCTGTGCAATTTCATAACAACTTTTCAAATAAGGGATTAAATAGGATCACTATTATAATTAAAGAATTGAGTTTAAACTTGTTATCATGTATCCAAGGACAACCTTCATGGTTATCATTAAAAGTTACTTATCCTCCTCACTTTGTTCATCCTTATCTATTCTCACACATTTCGCACAAATTTATAACAAGAAACTAACTTACGTCTGTTGTCCCATACATGACTCCCACCTTCTTATGTGCTGCTCAGTCCTTCGTACAATCCACCACCCACAGATTGTTGCCGGAATAATTTAAGTTGTGAAAGAAAATTAGTTTTACCAAGATTG
Source organism: Ipomoea nil (assembly GCF_001879475.1). NCBI lineage: Eukaryota > Viridiplantae > Streptophyta > Magnoliopsida > Solanales > Convolvulaceae > Ipomoea > Ipomoea nil. The sequence goes on along the minus strand of NW_017619385.1, from coordinate 3,505,481 downwards.
GAAATTTTGGGAGAATAAAGAGGTTGAGAATTTTTTACTCAATGCGCAGCTGGTGAAGTGTAGGAATGTGAGAAAATAGTAAAAGTTCCATTTTACTCTCAAAAGGACGGCATGTACACAATCAACACCAAATCTGACACAAAGTCAATACTTAAGGACTTGATTGCTCAAAATTGATAATTAATGACCAATTTAATACTTTCACTATAGTCAAAGGACCAAAATAATCATTAATTCATAGTTTTTTTTTTTTTGGAAAAAAAAAGCATGTAATACCCACACACGTATAGAGCGGTAGCTAATAAATTTAATAGTATCTTCAAAATAAATTTAAGGGAAAAGGGTCAAATAGACCCTCAAATTTTAACTTAAAAGTCAATTAAGCCGCTAAATTTTTTAAAGGTTTAATTATACCCATCAACAATTCATTTAGGTGCAATGAAGCCCAAAAACAAGTTAATGACCTACTATTACAGGTCATTAGGGTTCAGGCCACCTTCCGGCGAATTTTTCAACATAAAAAAGGTGACCAGCAACCGACCCAGATTTGCCGAAAATTTCATTGATCACTTCTTTTGTCGAAAATTTCACCGGTCACTATATTTTTTTATTTTTATTTTTGCCCAAAAAATTCGCCGGTAAGTGACCTGAACCCTAATGACATGTGATAGCAGGTCATTAATTTGTTTTTGGACTTCATTACACTTAAATAAATTATTGATGAGTGTAATTGCACCTTTTCCCTAAATTTAATAGTGGTATCTTATGTGGATTGTGGAGTAACATTGGCAAACGAGTCAGCAGTAACTTCACGTGTGGCGAGTGGCGACCATCCAAAACTGCGGTCAACAGTCGTGGCGTTGATGCCCTCATTTTCCCTCCCTCCTATAAATCAACAAAGCAGAGGAGCTAGCCTTAGAGGTGTCTACTATGGGTTGGGCTATCGCTTTGCACGGTGGCGCCGGTGACATTCCCCGGGATCTCCCTCAACAACGCCGCCAGCCCAGAGAGGCCGCCCTCCGCCACTGCTTAGAGATCGGCGTCGCCGCCATCAAGGCCAACAAATCCCCCTTGGATGTCGTTGAACTCGTGGTATGCACTATGCACATACATACATACTAACTTATTCCTTCTCCTTCCTATTGCCACTTTTCTTTTCAATGTTTTCTTACTTATTTTGCCCAAATTTCAACTCAAGTTATACATACATAAATATCATCTTCCAGAAATTTTTTTTAAAAAAATCACTGTGTATTCTATGTCAAATTCAAAAAAATACACAATTTATATACTGAATGTTAACAATTTACATTCTGAATCTTCACAAATTTTTATATACTCTTCACAATTTACATACTGAATGTTCGAATTGAGAACATTTGTATATAAATTGTGTATTTTGAATGATTATTGGTTATGTTATGATGATTCCATTTCAATACTCTCTGATTATGGTGCAATATATTCTATTCTCATGATCATTTGAATTGACATTCGTGTTTATTTCACTCTGATGATGAATTAGGCTCATCTAAATTAAGCACACAATTCAGTTGAAATGAACATCCAATGCAGTGAAAATGAAGTTCAACTGAACATATAATGGTAGATTGGATTGGAAATTAGACATATCAAAGAGAACAATATTGGTTGTGCAGTAATTATATTGAACTGTTGAGTTTCAGGTTCGCGAACTGGAAAATATTCCATGCTTTAATGCCGGTAGAGGTTCTGTTTTGACAAACAGCGGGACCGTTGAAATGGAAGCTTCCATCATGGATGGCAATACGAAGAGGTGCGGTGCTGTTTCCGGTCTCACTACAGTTGTCAATGCCGTGTCTCTAGCAAGGCTGGTCATGGAGAAGACTCCGCATATATATCTTGCTTTCGAGGGGGCCGAGGCATTTGCAAGGGAACAGGTCCGTGAAATCCTGTAATGTTGGATTTAAGTTGTAGAAACTATAAATCTTAGTGACTTATATTCTTAGAATAATTAGCTCAGAGTGTAATTCCTGAAATCGTTTTGTTGGTTTCTTTTAAAAAATCTACTTTTGTACTTTTATGCACTGTCTAGGGTGTTGAAACTGTGGATACTAGCCATTTCATCACTCCCGAGAATATTGAGAGGCTAAAGCAAGCAAAAGAAGCAAACCGAGTTCAGGTCTGCTGCTTTCCCTTCTTCTTATCCTCGTTTAGCTTCGAATATCTAACATTCATACTTTCTTTTGTATGTTGTTTTCGTTTACTCTACTTTTTCTCTTGCACTTTGAATCTAAGATGTTTGGTTATAAATTATGGGCGATATTGACTCTTTGTGCTAGTAGCTATGAACAGATACTACACTGTAACAGAGTCAGTAGTACTAAAAAAAACAATATACCAAACTTTTTGTTTTCTTGGGCAAGTAGATAATTCGATCTGTTCCATATCCAAAAATCAGTTCATCCATAGGAAACTACCCCGACTCCTATACTAATGCTCTATTTCTAACCAACAGATCGATTATACACAACCCATGCCTAAAGTTGAGAAAGAAGAAACGATTCCTAATGGGGATAGCCAAATTGGAACAGTTGGATGTGTAGCCGTTGATGGTAATGGTAATTTGGCTACTGCGACTTCTACTGGTGGATTAGTGAACAAGATGGTGGGAAGGATAGGTGACACACCCGTTATCGGTGCTGGGACATATGCCAATCGATTCTGTGCAGTTTCTGCAACCGGTAAAGGGGAAGCAATTATCCGTGCTACTGTAGCGAGAGATGTAGCCGCTCTGATGGAGTACAAAGGGATTTCTCTCGAGGAGGCAGCCGATTACGTCATACAGGAGTGCGCTCCGAAGGGCACTGCAGGTCTGGTCGCGGTTTCTGCCACTGGAGAGGTCACGATGCCATTTAACACAACCGGAATGTTTAGAGCTTGTGCAACCGAGGATGGTCATCGCGAAGTTGAAATTTGGTAATCATGCATTATTCCTAGTAGAACTTTGTTTCTTCATTTATGTTTAGATCCCCGGGACATCTTGTGATATCTGTTCTGCATTATCTTTTATTCTTGGCTGGGAGTCATAACTCATAATTTTCATTTTTACTCTATGCTCAGAAGATATTAGTCTAGTTCAGAAGTTAAGATAGTCAAAATTTGAGGCATCTTTGTTGGTCATCTTCCTTTACTTTCAGTTACTAAAATATTATACATTTTGTAATCTTTTTCCTTTTAGGCAATGCCAAAAGGATGTTAATTCGTGTGACGGGTGAAATCTAAAATAGTTGCTTATTACTTATGATAAAAATCATAATACTTATTACAGAAAATTTAATACAAATTTGAAATAAATAAAAGGTTATTTATAATAGATATTGTAATATTTATAGGTAAAATTGTGATACTATTTAGAGTAAAATAATTGTTACTAATGGTAAATATTATAATACTTATTACTGAAATTGTGATACTTGCAAAATGTAATTTTAATGTAAGTATTGTAATATTTATATGTGAAATGTTACTACTGAAAGAAATTGTAATACTTATTGTAGAAAGTTTACTACCAATTTGAATTAAAAATAAAACATTATTTATGGTAGATATTGTAATACTTGTAATTGAAATTGTGATACTTAAAAAGTGTATCTTCATTGAACATCTCACCCAGTTGTCTATAACTCGATACATAGGTTTTTACCATGATTTAATAGGTATATTCTTTTAACCAACTCCAACCTTCGTAATCTTTTATGGAGATGTTGAAAAATTGACATGTGAGGGGTCATTTTTGGTAGGATTCATTATTACTTTGGATCAGTCAAATGACATTTTTGCCCCTTTCGTTAATGGTAATTGGATTGCTTTTGTAACGGAGGATCAAATTGAGTCGATTTTACAATTTAGAGGACTAAATTGGATAATTTACAAAGTTTGTGACTAAATTACGCAATATTTAAATGGTGTGGTTGGCCGGCCAAAGGGGTCGTTGGTGGGCGTGCTGACCACTGCGTGCCTGACACAGTCGGAGCATCCCCGGGACAACCTTCAAGTTGAGATATGAAGGTGATTGTAATGAGAGGTCATAGATATCTTAGAACGCTTTTCACGGACAAGTTCGATCTTTAGTGATCTTAAAGCCTACGAGGGTATTGAAAAGGAGTTGACAGTAGTGTCATTTTCATCCAAGAAAAGGAAAGATTGACATAGGACTATAGGAGGGTGCATGAACAGAATCAGGCATGAATGCTGCTATGAAAACAGCAACTGAAATCTTGCGAGGATAGTTTTCCATGGCGAGGGCTATGTTAATACTACATGTAAATATTACTTGGAAAATGAAATATGTTAATACTATATATAAATATTACTTTACAGGAAAATAAAACACAAATCCGTTGTAGTCTAGTTGGTTAGGATATTCGGCTCTCACCCGAAAGACCCGGGTTCGATTCCCTGCAACGGAAATTTATTTTATGCTATACACTTATTTTACGCTATTGAAGGAATACCATAATTATACACTAATACACAGGTCCAATTCACTAGATGCTAGAATAGATTCGAGTTGTGAATAATAATCTTTCAACTTGAATCCCCCTTTTATTAATATGTTTATATTAAGTGTGAATTAATTAGTGTATCACATTTAACAATATTATCGTGTGTACTATGTTTATAATATTTGTTTTTTAATTGTGTACACAAATCTAAACTTTAATGTACATAAACACTAAGATAAATATACATCATATGCATTTTTCATTCAATCTATGGTATTTTATAAAATTGTGATACTATTTAGAGTAAAATAATTGTTACTAATGGTAAATATTATAATACTTATTACTGAAATTGTGATACTTGTAAAATGTAATTTTAATGTAAGTATTGTAATATTTATATACGAAATGTTACTTCTGAAAGAAATTGTAATACTTATTGTAGAAAGTAATTAAAAATAAAACATTAATTATGATAGATATTGTAATACTTGTAACTGAAATTGTGATACTTACAAAGTGTACCTTCATTGAACATTTCACTCAGTTGTCTACAACTCGACCCGTCTCACGGACTTTTGGCCTCACACAGGTTTTTACCATGATTTAATAGGTATATTCTTCTAACCAACTCCAACCTTCATAATCTTTTATGGAGATGTTGAAAAATTGACATGTGACTGATCATTTTTGGTAGGATTCATTATTACTTTGGATCAGTCAAATGACATTTTTGCCCTTTCATCAAGGGCATCCTCAATAGTTGGAGATTTTTTCTCAAATTTTTATGGGCCCCAACATCTACCTCATCATCCACTATCTCACTCAATCACAAAAACTAGGGAAAGGGAACATAAGGGAAGGTGTAAAGTGGGACCACACTGCCAAGCTTGGGGGTTTAAAATTCTCACATGAACTTCTCATTTGCATGAGATAAATTTTGTCAAAAGCTTCCTTAGATTTTACTATTCCAAAAGTTGGTGATGAACCCCCTATTGGTGATGCCCTAATGGTAATTGGATTGCTTTTGTAACGGAGGGCCAAATTGAGTGAAATTTACAATTTAGATGACTAAATTGGGTAATTTACAAAGTCTGTGACTAAATTACGCAATATTTAAATGGCGGTGGTTGGCCAGCCAAAGGGGTCGTTGGTGGGCGTGCCCGACGCGGTCGGAGCGTCCCTGAGACAACCTTCAAGTTGGGATATGAAAGTGACTGCAATGAGAGATCTTAGAACACTCTTCACGAACAAGCTCTTTAGTGATCTTAAAGCCTACGAGGGTATTGAAAAGGAGTTGACAGTAGTGTCATTTTCATCCAAGAAAAGGAAAGTTTGACATAGGAGGGTGCATGAACATAATCAGGCATGAATGCTGCTATGAAAACAGCAACTGAAATCTTGTGAGGATAGTTTTCCATGGCGAGAGCTATGTTAAGTCTATATAACTTTGCAGGAAGAAAAAACATAAATCCGTTGTAGTCTAGTTGGTTAGGATATTTAGCTCTCACCTGAAAGACTTGGGTTCGATTCCTGGCAATGAAATCTTATTTTGTGCAGTTGAATGAACACCACAGTGTACAGTAATTCGTAGGTCCGATTCACTTGATGCTAACACCATAGTGTACAGTAATAGGTCCGATTCACTTGATGCTAACACCATAGTGTACAGTAATTCGTAGGTCCGATTCACTTGATGTAGGAAGAACATATTGTAGTCTAGTTGGTTAGGATATTCGGCTCTCACCCGAAAGACCCGGGTTTGATTCCCGGCAACGGAATCTTATTTTATGCAGTTGAATGAACACCATAGTGTACAGTAATTCGTACCCAGTAGGTCCGATTCACTTGATGCTAGAAGCTTAGAATAGATTCGGGTTGTGAATAATTATCTTTTGAGGGAGAGGCAAATTATATCGTGCATCATGGTGAATCTTGGTCAAAAACGATGTTAGATTGTTAGTATTATGTTTATAATATTTGTTCTTTAATTATGTACACAAATTTAAACTTTAATGTACATAAATACTAAGGTAAATGTACATAATATGTATCTTTCGTTCACTCTATGGTAGTTTATAATATTCTTTCTGTATCCTCATAAAAATAATCCTGAATGTACATAAACATTATATTACCATGTTTAATAACATTCATCATGTGTTTTATAGTATTTATTTTATTTTACATGTCCATAAGATTAAAACTTAATGTGAATAAACACTAAACTCATGTACATCCCTGTTTGGTAAAATAGTTAGCTCATCAATCAATTTTGTCTTATTTGATCACACTATTAATTGTTTGACTTAAAAAAATCAATATAAGTATTTGGTTAATGAGCTTTTTGTAACTCCAAGATGCTAAAATTCAAAAAGCGAGCTGTTCAAACCAACTTTTTCAATTAGCTTTTTGACAAAAGAAATTATACAAAACAACTATCAGCTAACAACTAATTTACCAAACACCTTTCTACAATGAGCTAATGTTATCAACTAGTTATACCCTCTAATTAACCCAATTAGCTAACAACTAATAGCTATCAGCTAACAACTATTTATCAAACAGGGCCCATATGTATCACTCTATAGTAGGTTTATAATGTTCATAAAAACAAAGCTTGATGTATATAAGCATTATTGTACTATAGATGCATCATGTTTTATAACATTCACCATGTATTATGTTCATAATATTTATTTTATATGTCCATAAACATTAAACTAAATAAAAATCATATGTACTTTCGTTTACTCTATAGTATGTTCATAATAATGCTTCTTGTATATGTTAATGAAAACAAAATTTAATGTACATAAATATTATACTAAAATATGATATATATGCACCTATAAATTTATTATTATTTTTTAAAATAAAAGCATATAAATTTGTGTGTCTAATGTTTTGGGATTTTCAAAGAATTTAAATAAAAGGATATCTTGACTCGAGCTGGCATGAACAACTGCAAAGCCTGGCAACACCAGCTGCGGTCACACAACCAGCCACATCGTCACTTGACCCATTTGATAACCCAACACAATATCGACGCATCGTATGGGCTCTTCAGTATCTTACTATCACTCGCCCCGATCTCTCTTACTCCGTTAAGAGGTTGTGTCAGTTCATGCACTCTCCCACTGAAGATCATTGGGCGTTACTCAAGCGGGTTCTTCGGTATGTGAAAGGTACACAGGACTACGGGTTACGATTGAGGGCGTCACTGACCTCCGACATTAGTGCTGATTCTGACTGGGCCGGATGTCCGGTTGACCGCAAATCCTCCAGTGGCTATGCGGTGTTTCTTGGAGATAATCTTATCTCATGGTTCTCTCGCAAGCAATGCACAGTCGTCAGGTCCTCAACAAAAGCTGAGTATAAAGGGCTTGCTGATGTCTCTGTCGAGGTAACATGGATTGTTTCATTACTTCAGGAACTGGGCCTTCACTCTAGCACACCGGCTAACTATGGTGCGTTAATCTAGGGGCAACATACTTGGCTGCCAATCCGGTTTTTCACGCCCACACTAAACATGTTGAGATCGATTATCACTTCGTCCGGGACAAGGTCGCTTCCGGGGACTTCATTGTCAACTTTGTCTCTACAAAGGATCATCTGGCAGACATCTTCACCAAACCTCTACCAGCACCGCGCTTTCAAACTCTGCGAGACAAGCTCAATGTTGTTCCCCTCCAACCTTGTGCTCGATGGAGTGTGTTAGTAATAATATAATTCCTTTGTAACATATAGTTTATATTTGTGGTCATAGATTAAGTCTGTCACTACAAGAAATTTCACATTTAGTGACAACAGAAGTTTTCATCGAAATTATCAATTTTGGTCACTATTAAAATTAGTGACCATTTTTTGAAGTCGTCACCTGTCGTCACTATATCCTCCGTCACTATTGTAATAGTGACGACTTTTGAAAAGTTGTCACAATTACTACTACTTTTGTGACAATATTTACTTACACTAAAAGTAGTATTTGAGTGATAACGATAGTTGTCACAATAAATGTATAATTTGTGACCAAATATGTTATTACAAAAAATTGTTCTAGCGACAACTAAAATTGTGGCAATTAATTATTTTTTTTGTGACAACACTTTAGTCACAATAATTGTACTTATTTGTGAGAATTGTTGTTGACTAAAAAATGGTTATCAGTGACCTAAAAATTGGTAACAGATAGTCACTTTGTTGTAACAATAATCATGGTAACAAATGTTGTATTTATTTGTGACAAAAAAAGTTAACTCTGAAATAATCATTAATATTAAATAAAGTCGGAACAATTGAAATTCTTATAGCAATCATCTTCATCTCTAATATCTTTAAAAATCCTTAAGAATTGTAGTAGCATATTTGTCATTAAAATACTGAAAATTAGTGACAAAATTTTGTAACTTTAAATTTTGCGACTTCGATCTTCTTCTAAATTCTTTTCACGTTTCTTTGAATATTCTATTTTTGTTTGAAGATGAATCTTCTCTTGGGTCTTTGAAGCTATCCCTTTAAGATCTAAATCACGTGCATAGCTTGATTTTCTTTTTAATACCAAATCAAAATTTTCAACAAGTGGTAGAGATGCAACTGAAATCTTTTCTTTATTCTTCTCTCCATCTTTTTGAAGTTTATTCTGCAATTAAGATAGATATTAATCCTATTAATAATTGAGTAAATTAATTTAAGAATGTCACAACATTTATATGATGATTATAATTTCATACGATGATTTCATCTCTATTTGAAATGGACCTTGTTCCATTAGATTTTTTTTCTTGATACCTTCCAAACTTCAAGGCATCTGGTCATTCATTCGAATCTTTTTCTTTCTGTAGAATGGAGGATAAAGACAACAAAAAGTAATATAAATTAAACCCAAAATCTCATAAATTAAATCGTAGAGTTCTAACTTCAAGTTGAAAATCTAAAACCCTAGCTACTTATAATTTGGAAATTGACAGCAAAATAAATGAGGATTACAAAAATTGAATATAAATTAAAAGAACCGATCAATACCAGAGATTTCAACCGTTGCGTCGTCCGCTCCTATCATTCTTCCGCAGCCACCACCCCTCTTTTCTTCATCTCTGCCGCTCATATGCTTCCCTTAATTCTTTTTTCTGCCGTATCCCCTCTGCCTTTATATTTTTCCTCTTTTAATCTTTCTGCTAGCGCCATTACCTTTCTTTCCTTAACATCCTACCACATGTTTCCTTTTATTTCATTACTAGCATTTTATACGCGCCCGATCCACGAAAACTTATGCCCAATATTAAAATATTGTTAAGTAACAAAATTTAAAAAATTAGTTAAAATTATGTTTCACAATTCCTTAAAGTGATCAAAACAATATATATATATATATATATATATATATATATATATATATATATATTATAATTTACAAATAATACTAAGCTAACACCCACATATATGATATATTGATATGTATACACAAATAATATATATACATATTATTTATAATTAAAATTTAATATTTATATAAATATTTAATTAAAATATAATTTATAATTAAATTAATTGTTATATGATAATTTTAATAAAATGATAACTAAAAATAGGAAAAAGATATGATAGATGTAGGTGTATGGTAAGATTGGTGGACATATTAAATACTAACGGTGTTATAACGGTGTAAGGGTAATTTTGTCCAATACAAATCAAATGTACAACAATTAAAGCAAGATGTATATATTTATTAGCATATAAAAAGGGACAAAAATCAAGGACATAACTTGTATTGACACTTATTATGTTTTTAGATTATTAATTCTTATTACCCTTTTCTTTACTTATCTTTTTATTTCTTTAGTTCTTTTTATTCCCCTATTGTATCACAAAATAAATTTAATCAGGTTTAATATTAAGTTAATTCAACAAGATTCTTATAAAAACATACTAGTATTTTATATACGTTATGTGAAAAAATATATGTCAAATATTAATACTCATGTTAAAATCTTAACTATATTAAAGTATTTTTAAATCATAGTATATGATTTTTTTAATTAATAGTTGTAGAATTTATATTATATTAAAAGTATAGTTGATAATTTGAGTAATAATTATGGTATGATTAATATTATTAAAGTCAGAATTTTAAATATAATAAATTACTAAATTTAATTATGGTAACATTTAATTAAAATCTAAATGAAATCAAACTTATTTCTTATATTAGTATTCAAAAAAAAAAAACTTATTTCTTATATTACTTCAATATATAATTTCTACACACATTATTACCATTAAAAAAATATAATAAAAGATATTGTGCATGCATGTGTATGGTAACAAATAATAAACAAAACTTGAATTCATTACAACAAATAATTACTCGTCACAATTATCATAGCATTAGTGACAAAACTTGAAATCAACACAATTATTGTTACAATTTAGTACTATGTGTTACTGAATTATAGAACTTCACAAATATTTATAACAATTTCATCACAAAAATGACAATATAAGTGACAATAATATTTTTTGTCACAATCGTATCTCATTTCTAATGGTAATGACTAATTATATTTTTATTGACAAAAAAAATTGTCACAAATATTATAAAAAAGAGTGAACAACAACTATTTGTCACAAAAAGTACAAAAATTTGTGTCGACATTATATTTCGTCACCAATTACATTCGTTCCCGCCATAATTATAATGCCGCCAAAATATACATACATGTAGTGACAATATATAGCGACAACACATGTTACGTCACTATTATTCTAGTAATAGTGACAACTTATTCATAACAAATATTTACTCGTCACAATTACCATATTATCTGTGACAAAAAAAAAAGTTATAATAATTACACTACACAATAGTGTCAAATTAGTTTTTTGGTCACAAAAAGGGTATTATTTTTGACTAAATTACGAATTGTCACAACTGATTCGTCACTAAATGTCTTTATTCTTGTAGTGTGTTGTTCTAGTCTATAGTAGGGCTGTCAAAACGGGCCGGCCCGCCCCACCGCGGGCTTTTCTTTTTGCGGATTTTTGCGGGCCGGCCCGCGAAGCCCGCGGGCTAGGAGATATACAACCCAAGCCCGCCCCATGCGGGCTTGCGGGCCCCGCGGGCTGGTGTTAAAATTTAAAAAAAAAATAAAAAATGTCTAATAAGCATCTTTTCTTCTTCTTCTTCTAGGATTTGTTCTTCTGTGACTGAAAGGACAACATATTGAGGCCCCTAATTTAGTCTTCAATCCCAACCTCCTCCCAGATCAACTTGGACACTATTTCATCGTATTGCGGAACATATTCCTGCATGCCAAAATGCATTTCATTAATTATAAATAAACTTTATAAGTTTAAGACAAAATAAAAACAAAAATAAAAGTTGCCTAGTGGATTAGAGATTTTTTTCTTTAGTCTTAAACAATTATATTATATTATATATAGAGAGAGACAGTAAACAGTAGTCAATTAGGATTAGGATTAGAAATTTAGGTTTTACCTCTTTTCTTTAGTCTTAAGCAGTTTCTTTACTGTTATATTATATTTTATAATTTATATATTATATAATATAATATATACAGATATTTTTTTTAAAGGGCTTGGCCCGCGGGTAGGCCCGCAACCCGCGCGGGCTATGGCCCTCCGCGGGCTAAGCCCGTTAGGCCCGCGTTTTCACGGGCCTATTTTTTGGTGGCCCTAACCCGCCCCACTGTGGGGCGGGTGCGGGCCAGCCCGCGGATTTTGACCCACTTTGACAGCCCTAGTCTATAGTTTAGGAGAGTTAGGTGGTAGCTTTCCTTTAGGACTCTCAGTAACAGATTAGACTTTGAATTCTATTGTTTCATCATATTGTCTTTATTTTTCTCCAATATAAAAATTCTTTACATTCAAATTTATCAATTGGTTATATTCGCTACATTGTCCCTACAATGTCTTTATTCAAAAAAAAATTATTCATTATCAATAAATTAATTAAGAGAAATAATTTCATTAGTTATATTGTCTTTATTTTTCTCCAATGTAAAAATTCTTTACATTCAAATTCATCAATTGATTATATTTAGAGAAAATTACATTTTTGGTCCTATGACTATAGGGGGCGTGTTAATTTCAGTTCGTGACTTTTAAAATTAACAATTTAGTCCTTTAACTATGCTTTTTTTGACCGATTTGGTCCTCCGGCCAAATCACTGGTGGAATTAGGCCGGAAAAACGCAATCCATTGTTTATTAAATATTAGGGTGGTAAATTTGTCAATTTATGTTTGAAAAAGGGGGAAAAAACATTGGGATTTCTTAGCGACGGCGGAGAGATTTCCCGATGACGCCATGAGATCGCTGTGTATATATATTATCCTATTGATGAAGGGCTGGGCCATTCTTTCTGCTATGTAAGGTTCGACCCCTCATCGAAAACTCATCCTTTCTCGTCCGATTACTCCTGCTCTTCCACCACTAGTTCTTCTATTACGACGGCGTTTCTCAGCATTTCCGGCACCTCCATCTCCGCCAATACTTCCACCCCGCTCTCCACCGCCCTCGTCGACCTCGGCACGTACTTGGAAAAAGGCTGCGGCTTTCGAGAGCTCCCCGTTCTTCTCCTCCATCCCTTTGCAGCCGATTCCCCGGAGTTCCATTTCCTACGTCTGGTCTGGCCTGGTTCTGGGCATATCGGGCTTCGTCTCCGGGCCGGTTGAGCGCAGGTTCTTGTCCTGCTCGATAAAGAAGAGCTTCACCTCCGACCCTCTGGATATCCACTATGATAATATCCACTACGATAATAATAATAATTGTTTTTAAAAAATAAAAATAAAGTAATAGTAATTTAATAAAAGAAATATAAATTAAAAAAAAATACTTTTAGTTTTGCCACTTTTCCCAAAGAGATGTGGGAAAAGTGGCATGGGAGTCTTGAGGCTCCTATAAAAGGACCCGTGTCTGCCATGTGCATGGTGGACACGCTGTACATTTATAATTTGTATACTGTAGATTTATAATTTCTAAATTGTAAATCCATAATTTCTATACTGTAGATTTATAATATCTATACCGTAGATTCATAATTTCTATACTACACATTCATAATTTCTGTACTGTATGAATCTACATTATAAATTTTATGAATATACAGTATAGAAATTATGAATTTACAGTAATAGAAATTATGAATCTACAGTACAGAAATTATGAATGTGCAATATAGAAATTATGAATATACAGTATAGAAATTATGAATGTGCAGTATAAAAATTATGAATCTACATTATAAATTTTATGAATCTATAATATATAAATTATGAATTTACAGTATACAAATTATGAATTTACAGTATACAAATTATGAATGTACAACGTGTTCACCATGCACAACACGGGTCCACAGCATAACGCTCCTCCGTTGATGGTCAAGCAGTGAACTACGAAACTGGATCTTGTTATTCAAGGAGTCGAAATGACTCCACAGTTTTATTATTATTATTATTATTTTTTTAATATAGAGGTGTTTTGGGGAAATCATTCTAAAAAACGCTAAGTGAAAATATTGTAAATTGCAATGTTTGTATTTTCAGTGGCTTGGAACAAAGTGTTGCTTCAAACTGTTGAATAACCAAGCACTTTCTTTAGCATTTTGATCTTTGGGTTACATCATATTACCAATCGTCCAATATCTTTGGGTTACATTACAATTAAAAATTTTAAATTTTTATTACTTCATCTAAATTCCTTAAATTAGGAATTTCTTTATCCATAATAATTTATTCAACAATAATGGTTGAACTAAATGAACACTGAGCAAAACACCTAAATGGCTGTTACTGTTGATTCATTCATTGATCTTGTATATATGTGCATTCATTAAATCATTAAATATATTAAAACCATTTGCAACAAAAATACTTGATTACTATTTTAAAAAAAGTTTAGTAACAATTATAATGAATTTCCTATATTACATTGTATTCATATACTATAAGTTTCATATTTAAATAAACAAATTTGACATTAAATTACTTATGTATGAACTTCTCATATATAATTTTGCATTGATATACTTTCAAATATTTATTTAATTATAAATATTGGGCATTAACTCATTCGCGCAATGCGCGTGTAAAACTAGTACAAAACATAAAGGCCATGTTTGATAAAATAGTTAGCCTATTAGACAATTTTAATTTATTTGACTACTATTAATTGTTTGACTTGGTTAAAAAATCAATATAAATGTTTGGTTAATTAGCTTTTTGTAACTCCAAAATGTTAAAATTCAAAAAGCTGCTCAAAGTAGTTTTTTTCAATTAAACTTTTGAGAAAAGAAATTAGACCAAATAGCTATTAGCTAACAGTTAATTTACCAAACACTTTTATATAATTAGCTAATGTTATCAACTAGTTATACCTTCTAATTAACTCAATCAGCTAAAACATTTATCGGTTATCAGCTAACAGCCATTTACCAAACATGGACAAAGTAATTAAGAGAATAATTATATTAATAACTAACTCTTAAAATAAGGCTTTTGTCACTCTGCTAGCTACTTGCCGAAGAATAAATGAGTGAGATGTCCGCACGGATTTTACTTAGTTCAATAGACAGTATTTGAAAGAAGAAGAAGAATAAATGGGTGAGATAGAAGACAATACTAACAACCTCCTTCAAACAATGCCGTATTGAAATCTTCACAGTTGGGCTTCACCTCGCTCTTTGATATTTTAATTCATAAGGAGAAACAATAGGGATGTACATGTACTGGTTTAATAATAATAAAAAAAGGGTTGTACTATGGATGTATATAACATGTACCTTGATTTACGATATAAGTTACATCTAAATTTAATCTAACTATAGAGAATATAATCTACAAGAAACTTAACCTCGTATTAGTGGAAACGAAAGCTTGTAGATCTCCAACCATAGTTGATCTTGTTGTGTTGTCTCTTGAGTGGTAGATCTGTAGAATAGGATTAGCCGTTTTGTCTCACATTTGACTCAGAACCCTGGTGTACTGGTATTTTCTGAGCAGTATGCACTACAAGAAAAATCACGAATAGTGACGGAAACATCGCGACGGAACGTAATCCGTTGTCGATTAGCGATGGTTTTTTCTACGGAATGTGTTCCGTCACGATTTTGCGTCGGAAATGGTTATGGAATTCAATTCTGTAGCGATTTTTGGCGCAAAGTGATAAAAAACCTGGGAAATTTTGGCGCCCACATTTTGGTGACGGATTTTGCGACGGAATTAAGTTCTGTCACTACAACAGCGACGGAAAA
This sequence comes from Ipomoea nil, assembly GCF_001879475.1. Taxonomy (NCBI): domain Eukaryota; kingdom Viridiplantae; phylum Streptophyta; class Magnoliopsida; order Solanales; family Convolvulaceae; genus Ipomoea; species Ipomoea nil. The sequence continues at coordinate 3,489,720 of NW_017619385.1, read as the reverse complement.
GGCAACGACTAACAGTTCCATCGTGGTTTTGCGACAAAATCGACGATGATAATAAATTCCGTCGTGATATTTGGCGCAAAGTGGAAAATATTCTCAATGTAAACTTTGCACCAAGGATTTAACGACAGAAGTTGACATTGCGACGGGTATTTTCCCGTCGCGAAAATATTTAACATTTGAAGTAAAGTTAATTTTTGCTACAGAAAAGGACGACAGAATCAATTTCGTCGCCAATATGTTGACACATTGGCGATAGAAAACGCTACGCCCTACATATTTGTCGTACTATGGCGATGGAATCGGCAACAGAAATGTTCTGTTGCGATGCTTGGCGCAAAGATAGATTTGACGTTTAAGGTTGTTGACGGAACTTGCGACGATCGTTCTTTCCGTCACTAAAATATTTAATTTTTTTACGGACAGAATGAAATGAAGAAATCAATTTTTTCGCCAATATGTTAACACATTGGCGATAGAGAATGCGACACCCTACATGTCCGTCGCGCTATGGCGATGGAATCTGCAACGGAAATTAATTATGTTGCGATGTTTGGAGCAAAGATAGATTTGATATTTGAGGTTAGCGACGGAACTTGCAACGATCGTTCTTTCTGTCACTAAAATATTTATTTTTTAAAGTAAAGTTTTTTTTCGCTACAGAATGAGACGACGAAATCCATTATGTCGCCAATACGTTTACATATTTGCGACAAAAAATGCGACACCTCACATGTTCGTCGTGCTACGGCGATGGAATCAACAACGAAAATTAATAATGTTGCGATGTTTGGCGCAAAGTTAGATTTGTCGTTTGAGGTTGACGACGGAACGTACGACAATCGTTATTTCCATCACAAAATTATTTAATTTTTTAAGTAAAGTTTATTTTCGCTACAGAATGAAACGACGGAATCAATTCCGTCGCGAAATATGTAAACACATTGGCGAAATAACATGTGACGCCCCACATGTTCGTTGCACTACGCCGATGGAATCAACAACGAAAATTAATTTTGTTGTGATATTTGGCGCAAAGATAAATTTCACGTTTGAGTTTGGTGACGGAACTTGCGACGGTCGTTCTTTTCCGTCACCAGAATATTTAATATTTTAAGTAAAATTTATAACGTTTTAATGGTCGAATTTTGCACTATGTTTGGTATTACAAGTGAGAATATTTTGTTAAAAAAAATTAATGTAAAATTGATATTGCATATGAATTATTAAAAATTATTAATGTTATTGAATTTTTTATTTAATAATTATGTTGATTTGTTAAGATAAAGTTATGAACATAAATATTTGATTGAAATTACAATAAGAATTGATATTTAAAGTGGGTAATTACTAAAAATAATAAAATATATTAAATGATTAATACAAAGTGTTTAAAATTACAAAATTTTAAGAATTTCTTAGTAAATAACATTAGTATTTGAATTACAATTTGTATAATCATCACAAATTAAAAATTTGACACTTTTTTTGTCAAAATTTATAGAATAATAATATAACTAAAATTGAATTTGATCTCGCAAAATAATTATACTCGAGCAATGCATCATGCATGACACAATATTTTTTTTCATAATTTAATTAAAATTTAACCATGTTTAATATGATTAAGCACACATTATTACAATGCAATTATTTTTACAAATCTAAATTGAGCATAACTATTATTTCCAAAATTTGCCCTTTTGACTTGTTCAAATTTCTAGAAAATTAATGAGGTAAGTATAATTGTACTTTGTACAAATGACACATACTTTTGAACGACATAATTAAAAAATTAGAAAAATTTGTTTTGTTGCATTAAAAACCATGCAAAAAAGCAATTGTGACAAGGAATTAGGGAGATGTGTAGTATTTCACAACATCAGTAAACTTATTACAATAATTTCACTTTTAATAAAAATTAAGTTAAGTTTTACTGATTTTCAAAAAAAAGTTAAGTTTTACTGTCTAATCAATATTGCATTAAAAAGATTTAAATTATTTTAATATGAAAAATTGTTAGGACGTCATTTTTATTATTGATTATAATTATGTACAATAATATTCATCTTTACTACTAGTTTTATTACAAGTTTAAAAAACACATTTTGATTATATCGAAACTAATCATTTTTATTTTATATTAATTATTTAATATTTAAAAATTATACTAAACATTTACCTATTTTGACTTGTGTGTTGGATATTAATTTTAACGCACAATATACGCATTATAACTATCTACATAATTGTGCAAAGAGAACCGACGTTGTAGAGGTTTTTAAATTATTTTAAATAAAATACATATAATATGCCGGGTTTTGTAACCTGACGTATTATTATTATTATTTAAAAAATTTAAAATAATAAACATACGACGTCGACTCCTTAATGTAAAATTGAAATTGCATATGAATTCATATGCTATATCTAATTTGCATAACTTTTTTAATCAGTACTCCACCCGTCCTATTTTACTTATCTTACTTTCCTTTTTAGTTAGTCCCGAAATAGTGTCTTCTTTCTAAAATTGAACATAACTATCATTTTACATTTTCCAATTTACCATTTAACTTGTTCAAATTTCTAGGCAAGTAATGAGATAAGTAAAATTGTACTTTGTACAAATGAGGCCTACTTGTGAAGGGCATAATAAATTTCGCTTTTAACAAAATTGAGTTAAGTTTTACTGTTTAATCAATATTGACTTATTAATTTAATTTATTTTAATATAAAAATTGTCAGGACATCATTTTTATTGTCAATTATAACTGTCTACAACAATATTGATGTTTACTATTACATTTACTAGAAGTTTAAAATACCCATTTTGATTATATCGAAAATAAACATTTACCTATTTTAACTTAATCGATCTATTAATTTAGTTAACCAATACTTTATAACCAAACTATCGATAAATAAATTTTTTAAAAATCTTTTACTATAGACCGAACTGAAATATTTATTTTACAAATTTTTTAACTGAATTGTTGGTTCGATTATTTAACAAATTTTCATCAAATTGTACACACTCCTAATAATAATAATTAAAATTTGTGAGACTATTTAAATATAATAAGATTTTGATCATACACAAATGTAAAAAATAATTAAATAATTAATTTTCTTTTTTTTTTTTGAAAAAAAAATAATTTTCTTAATTATTTAGGAACTATATTTATTATTAAATTCTTATATATTACATTTTATAACTAATATATTTTTATATTTATAATATAATCCCAATATATATATATATATATATATATATATATATATATATATATATATATATATATACTTATTTATTTATTTATTTGAGAAGCATTTGATTTCATGAGATCTAATGATTGATATTTATTTTGTAGTATTTTTTTTTGGCAGATTTTTAATGTTGGAGCATTTTGGTTATTCTGTTCATTACTTCTTTGTTAATAGTGCTTTACAATAGTAAGTTTCCGTTTTTTTAGCGTGTAACCGTGTAATTCCTCCTCTCCATATTCCCTTTCGTTACCGACATTCACGGTTTGCACGCTGTCGTCGCCGGCTACTCTTTGTCCAATTTCCCGCGTGCAACTGCTCTCTCTGATGATGACGGGTATGCTTGTTTTTTTTTTTTTTTTTTCCTTTTCACGTTTCCGTGTCTGTTTTCTTGTTTTTATTCGCCATTTTTCTCGGCTGCTTTGTGCTGTGCAATTATGGTTTGCGAATGCGACTCTGCGACTGCGAGGCGAGTTGTGACTTTGCGAATTGCGAGACCGTGACGGGCTGCGGCGAGGCGGCAATTGACCCGCGAGGAGGCAGTGACCGTTGTTTCCGATGTAATAAAAGCATGTTTATTTACATTTTATAGTGGTATTTAGTTGTAAATCTCTTCGTTTCGTGCCTATGTTTTGAGGTTCCCATAATACACACGTAGAGGAATACAAGTATGTGTTTTTGTTTTTACCCAATTATTCTTTTTTTCATAAATTGTGTTTTCTTTATAAAACTAGTTGAAATGTTATGAAGTTGCTGTTAGAGACTTTCCAGACTTCTTTCATGGCTTTATTTATTTATTTTAAGAGTTTGATGAATTTTTCATTTGAATGCAAAGTTTTGATTTGTACATGAATTTTTCATATGATTTTCACACAGATACTCTATTTCTAGTGAATTTGCTGCTACTGCTGCTGTTATTCTAATGTGAAATGGAGTTTTATACTTTTATTTGATTTTCTGGAAATTAATTTTTGAAATTTAGGTGGAACTCTCTATGTAATGCAACTTTATTTGTTATTCTTTGAACTTATGTTTCATTCTTTGTTTTCAACAGTAGACTAAGAACTACTTATATTATGGGGAAATTTAAGGTTTTAGTCACATATGAATGTTTATGCAAAAATTAGTTGTTATATATATATATATATATATATATATATATATATATAATGCAATTATACTTCTTCTTTTGTAGTTGGAATTGGAGGGTTTACAAAGGTTAGCGAATAGGAGATGGGAACGGGAGCAAGGGCGCAAAGATGTGACAGAGGGCATGTTTGAAGACTTGTCCGAAGGAGAGAAGGGTGATGTGTTGGGGGAGACGATATCGCTTGACGCTCTGAGGAAGAAGTTCCAGAGAAACTCATCCAATTTGAAAGTATGGTTGTCAGAGAGTAACAAGGAAAGAAAGCTTTATATTGTTCTTATTAGGTACGTAAATAGTTGCACTGAAATGAATGAACAGTGATTTTTCAATTACTGAATTGCTAATCTGTGGAAGTATTACCATATGTTTGTATATAAAGATATGATCTATATTAATTTAAAATTCTTAATTGAACTAGAAATTATCTCCTTAATAAGCTTATTGCATGGCTTGGTTCGTGGTGAAAATATGGAACTTGGCCGAGATTCTGATGCTGGTGATCAGGTAACTATAACTCACGCCTTTAGGGAATTATAACTTCTTCTAAGTCGTTCTTTATCTCCTGACAATGCAACTAATTTGTTCAACTTCTCATATTAAATATGTTGTGGAACTTGCCAAGGCACTTGCTAAGATGCTCGGTGTATACAGGGTGGATCTTTTCACTCGTCAAGTTTCCTCACCAGAAGTGGACTGGAGTTATGGTGAGCCTGCAGAAATGTTGAATACGTGTCCTAAATTACACATGGTGATGGTGTTTTTTTGGGTGAAACTAGCGGGGCATATATCATTAGAATACCCTTTCGTCATCAGGATAAGTACAAAAGGAAAGAGATATTGTGGCCTCACATTCAGGAGTTTGTAGATGGAGCTCTAGCACACATCTTGAATATGTCCAAGACTTTAAGTGAAAAAATCGGTGATGGGCAACCCGTTTGGCCATATGTGATCCATTGTCATTATGTTGATGCCTGCTCTTCTTTCGGGTGCTTTAAATGTTCCGATGGTTCTAATTGGATACTCACTAGGTAGAAACAAGCTTGAAAAGCTCTTGAAACAATGGAGGCAATCGAAGGAGGATATTAATTCAACCTATAAGATTATGCATTCATGCGGAGGATAGAGGTAGAAAAGCTGTCACTCGATGCAGCAGAACTTGTTATCATTAGCACTAGATAAGAAATTGATGAACAATGGGGCTATATGATGGGTTCGATGTCTGAATATATATGAATTTTGATTGAAACAAAATCGTATCACTTTATAGTACAAATTATATTGTATTTTAGTTTGCATATTAACATTTTATATACAAATATTATAATTTTAACAAAATAATAATAAATACGAAAATCTTAAAAATAATAATTTAGCAGAATTGAGTCGAAATACAATTTTAGCAATGGAATATTCATTGTAATTATGGCGACAAAATTGGTGACGGAAAAATTTTTGTCACCCAAAACGCGACGGAATCATGACAGTGATTAGTTATGTTATTTTTTTACAACGAAATTTTGTAACGGAAAATTTTTTTACGATAGAATATCTGGCGATGGAATTACTACGGAAATTTGTTCTGTCGTTTTCTTACGACGAATTTGTGCGACAAAAGATGAAATTTGTAATGAAAAAATTAGCAACGGAATCGCGACAATAATTATTTCCGTCGTTATATTTCATGACAGAAATATGCAACGGAATATGAGCTTTGCGATGAAATATTTTTTCACGCAATGGCGACAGAAAGAAACATTTCCGTTGCCAAAATCGCGACGGACTCGCAACGGAATGACTTCCGTCGCATATTTCACGACGGAAAATTCCGTCACCATTTTCCGTCGCCACCGCTCGCAACAGATTATTTCCGTCACGAAATGAAATACGACAAGCCTTGACACTACGGAATGGATTCCGTCGCAAAACACGATTTGCGACGGAATTTCGCGTTTTCGCGACGGAATTTTTCTGTCGCGAATCGCAATTTTTCTTGTAGTGATGAGTACCATAACTTAAGTGCTATATAATGAATGTGTCATGTATCCCATCAATACAGGCTTTATATACGCATATTGGTGGAATACATACTTAACCTAATGTCCAGTCCAACCAATTACTTAATAGGTCTAGTCCACTTGCACCACATAATTAAGGCCCGTATAGGAAAGTCTTACAATAACTATTGTCGATAATTAGGATGTAGTCAATCATGACTTTTATGAACTTAGTAATTGATTTTTTTTTTAAACCAAAGCAAGCAATATTATTTCCTTAGCCGCAAAGATGTGGGGCCATGAAAGAGGGATTAAGTGGAACAGAATTGACTGGGTTACGGGCGGGCATTTTACCGTAGACTCCCCATACATTAGATAGAGGAGATTTCGCGATCCCCTGCCGAATTTTCTTCCAAGAGCTCGGATCGATACTCATTGTGTGCCGAATTTTCTTCCAAGAGCTCGGATCGATACTCTCTTTGTGTGCCGAATTTTCTTCCAAGAGCTCGGATCGATACTCTCTTATTGTGTCCCCATACATTAGATAGAGGAGAGCTCGGATCGATACTCTACTCATTGTGTGCCGAATTTTCTTCCAAGAGCTCGGATCGATACTCTCTTTGTGTGCCGAATTTTCTTCCAAGAGCTCGGATCGATACTCTCTTATTGTGTCCCCATACATTAGATTGAGGAGAGCTCGGATCGATACTCTCTTATTGTGTCCCCATACATTAGATAGAGGAAATAAGATACTCTCTTATTGTGTAGAGGAGATAAGATACTCTCTTATTGTGTCCCCATACATTAGATAGAGGAGATGGAGATAAGATACTCTCTTATTGTGTCCCCATACATTAGATAGAGGAGATAGATACTCTCTTATTGTGTCCCCATACATTAGATAGAGGAGATAGATACTCTCTTATTGTGTCCCCATACATTAGATAGAGGAGATAGATACTCTCTTATTGTGTCCCCACACATTAGATAGAGGAGATAGATACTCTCTTATTGTGTCCCCATACATTAGATAGAGGAGATTTCGCGATCCCCGGGATCCCCTGCCGAATCGATCCGAGCTCTCTTATTGAATTGCTCATTCAATGAGAATCGATATTATGCCTTGAAGAGGACTCGAACCTCCACGCTCTTTAGCACGAGATTTTGAGTCTCGCGTGTCTACCATTTCACCACCAAGACGGAAGGAATCAAATGTTCAATACAAAACGGAATAGACGAAAACTAAGTAACATGATCAGGATGCAAACTAGCTGCTCCAGCCAATTCATGAGCACACTTGTTCACTGATCAAGAAACATATTCAATAGGGCTACTTCAAAGTGGCATTTAAGAGAAAATAGCATTATATTATTTTGAACATTATATTATATTATTATGCAGTTTTATTTGTCCGGATGGGATGCAGAAATGCCTTCAATTTAACCCAATTGTAAGTGTAAAATATTTTTTACACAATATTGGCGATTTTATTTTTGTCTTATTAGTGTTAGTTTTAAATTAAATTAGAGTTGTTAAGTTTTAATGCTTTATGGACCATGTGAGAACATAATTAGTGGTTAAACAAAATAATTAGTGGACAGCATGCTTTGTATTCTTAAAATCCACGAAGAAGCTTTCAAATTACAAATTGAGTGGATGAGGCTTGTTCGAACAGTGAATTGCTAAGGGAAAGGCTACATTGGTGGATCAAGACAAACAAGACATATGAAAGGGCTATAAATTCACACGGTTCGAAGGAAGTATCTGCCATTTTTGAGAATTATACACTGCCAGAGTTCTCTTGATTTTGCAAAGCAATTTATATTTTGAATGTAATTTCTGATTTAATTCGTAGAATATTTATATTGTACTACATGATCAGTACGTGGTACTGCTGAAGCATCTTGTGAAGATTATTCGGGTATTCGTGTGTCAATCCTGGATAGGTGTTAGAAAGAGTGGTAGTGGTAAAGGCTGGAGGCCGTATTCAATTACCTCTTGTAATACTCCTTTGGTGAACATCTATAGTGGATTGGGCAGACGTGGGTTGCCCCGCAGACGTAGGAGAAGGAGCTCCGAACTGCGTAACAATTTCCTTGTGTTTTTTATTTTTATTTATGCTTTCTACAGTTATTATTTATACTTGCTTAAACAAGTCTAATTAATCAACTAAATTGGGGCTTAATTCAATTAACGTATAAAAACACATATCTTTTATATTTCAAGTATCACGGAACAATTTCAATTAGTATCAAAGCCTGTAGACTTAACCTATTAGTCTATCGATCTGGCGAATCCGTGCATCTTGAATTCATCTCTTCAGCGGCTCTTTTTCTTTCTCTGTTTATTGCTTATTTGTGTGATCTCACGGGGTATTGAGTTTTGCAGAATGGACCGAACTAAAGTCCTTCCCCAATTGACTGGCGACAACTACGCATATTGGAAGGCTCGCACCCGTACACATTTAAAAGCCCAGGGTGAAGCTGTATGGTGATCTGTGGTGTCAGGATGGACACATCCCATTAAACCCAGTTCCAGCGCAGATGGAACAGAGGTCACTAAACCAGAAACTGAGTGGACTCAAACAGAAATAACCAATGCAGGAAACAATGATAAAGCCTTAGACACAATCTATTCTCTTATGCATGAAAGCCAGTTTTCAATTGTTGCAGGTATTCCTTCAGCTAAAGGGGCTTGGGAGGCCCTTGAGTCTACATACGAAGGAACTACTTCGGTAAAACAGTCAAAGTTGCAACTGGTCCAGTCAGAATTCGAAGAACTGCGCATGAACGAGGATGAGACTGTCATCGACTTTCATACACGCATACAGGAGTTGGCAAATCGCGCAATGGTCCTTGGTGAACCATTCCCGCAGGAAAAACTTGTTAAAAAGATACTGAGATCTTTACCGCCCAGGTTCCGAATGAAAGTCACAGCCATCCAAGAACATGATGGCTGGGAGAAAAAAATCTGTTACTCAGCTAATGGGAAATCTTAAAACATATGAAATGGAGATTTTAACTGATCATACGAAAAAACAAAAAAATATTGCTTTTGCCGCTGAAGAAAATAATGTAGTATCCGATACAGATGAAGCTAGTGAAGATACGGTTGCATTCTTAACTAAACAGTTTTCTAAAATTTTGAAACAGGTATCCAAAAACACTCGCAACAGAAATTCTCAAAAGGGAGGAACGTCGTTCAAAACTACACCCAGGACAGGAACAACAAACGCCAAGCAGTCTGTCTCACGTCCAGGACAGTCCAAAGAAAGGTCCAACAACAAAGGCATCAAGTGTTACGAGTGTGAAGGATTTGGACATGTACAAGCTGAATGCGCCACCTATCTTCGACGCAAAAAGTCTATGTCAGCCATTACCTGGAGCGATGATGAGCCCGATGTTGAACCAACTGGGTCAGATGTCGAAGAAATTTCTGGTAATTTTGTTGCATTCACAGCACGATTTACTGACAGTTCAGAACTTGTTGAAGACTCAGAAGGTGGTGACTACGTCTCTGCAGAAGATGTGGAACAAAGTGCTTTATCTTTTGAAGCTGAGTTCAATAAGTTGTATCCCAAATGAGAAGCATTAAGAAAAATGAACTGCAAACTGTCTAGTGAAATAGAGATTGTAACGAATGCAAATAAAGTATATCAAAATCAAGTAGCTGATAGGAATGCTTTGCTTAAAGAAGCAGCAGTACAAGAAGAAAAACTACAACACGAAGTACAAACCGGAAAGGTACTTCTTAAAGAAGCAGCTACCCGAGAAGCAAAACTCCAACAAGAAGCAGCTACCCGAGAAGCAAAACTCCAACAAGAAGTTCAGAATTTGAAACAGGAGCTCAGCACATACAAACGACAAATCCAAATGATGGATACCACTTCAACACTCGATAAGATTCTTGATTCCGGCAGGCAAACCTCTGCAAAATATGGCTTGGGCTTCACTGGCAATAACTCCAAAGATAAGACTGTGTTTGTCAAAGCATCTGGAACTGTTCCAGACGACATTCCCGAATGCAGCACTGTGAAACGATCGTATGGTAAAGTGAACGTTCATAAGATGAGATATAAGCTATATAATCCTGTTTGCCACTATTGCAGGTTACGTGGACATACCAGACCTGAATGTTACTACTTCTACAAAGATCAAAGGATTGAGAAGTTCAGGCACAAGAACATTCAACTGTTCACAAAACAGATTTGGGTCAAAAAGGCTGATTATGTATCTTTTGTTTCATTTCATACTAAAAGTGCAGGACGAGAAGAAAAATGGTATTTTGACAGCGGGTGTTCCCGACACATGACAGGGAATGCAAAATTCCTGACCAACGTCAACACCAGTAATGGTGAAGTTACTTTTGGTGACGGTGTCAAAGGTCAAGTAACTGGCGTAGGCACTTTAAATGTTGCCGGTCTGCCAAAATTGGACAAAGTGCTACTTGTCCGAGGACTTCACGCTAATCTTATTAGCATAAGTCAATTGTGCGACCAAAACTGGAACGTGTGCTTCACCAAAAACAGCTGCAGTGTGATGGACAACACAAATCAATGTGTCATGGAAGGTAAAAGATCAACTGATAATTGCTATATTCTAACCGATAATGTGTTATGTTGCAGGTCCAGTATGAATGAAGCTGAGTTATGGCATCAAAAAATGGGGCATCTTAGTTATAGACTTCTCGATAAACTTGTAAAAATCGAAAGTGTTCGTGGGCTACCAAAGATAAAAATAGAGTCAACTATATGTGGTGTCTGCCAAGCTGGGAAACAAACCAGATCAGCTCATCCAGCTCAACACACCATAAACACAAGTCGGTGCCTGGAATTGATACACATGGACCTCGTTGGACCAACTCAGACAGAAAGTGTTGGAGGTAAGAAATATATACTAGTATGTGTAGATGACTTTTCTCGTTTCTCTTGGGTTATGTTTCTCAAGGAAAAATCCGAGGCACTTGAGGCATTCAAAACACTGGGATTAAAAATTCAAAAAGAAAGAAACGAATTCATCAGGAGAATCCGAAGCGATCACGGCAGAGAATTCGAGAACAAAGTATTCGATGACTTCTGTAACAAATCAGGGATTACACATGAGTATTCAGCACCAAAAACTCCACAACAAAACGGAGTTGTGGAAAGGAAAAATCGCACTATCCAGGAGATGGGTAGAGTTTTGCTCAACGCCAAAGGACTACCTCAAAAATTTTGGGCAGAAGCTGTAAACACTGCGTGTCACATCATCAACAGAGTTTATCTACGTCCGGGTATAACGCAAACTCCGTACGAGCTCTGGAAAGGTAAGAAACCAAACATTACTTATTTTCATATTTTCGGCTCACGTTGTTTTATTTTGAAAGATAGGAATCCTACTTCTAAATTTGAACCAAAAAGCGACGAAGGAGTGTTTCTAGGATATTCCACCAACAGCAGAGCCTATCGGGTATATAATAAAGTGACCAAAACCATAATGGAGTCCACAAATGTCGTCATTGATGATCAACCCAGTGAAATTACTGAAGTTATCCAGACTGATCCAATGACAGAACCTGAAACTGAACGACCTAAAACTCCTACCGCTGATACTCCAGAACCAAACTTTGAGTCACCTTCTTCATCACCTATATGCAATCAACCTGAATATGAACCCGAGACAGAATCAGAAAATGAGCATGAAGATATTGACATTCCAACTCGGATCCAAAAAAATCATCCAATTCAAAATGTAATTGGAGATCCAAGTTCAGGTGTGAAAACTAGAGGCAAACCAAAACGTGACTATCTTGAACTAGCAGGATACTCGTGCTATACATCACAATTTGAACCAAAGAACATCAAAGAAGCCCTAACTGACGAGCACTGGATCAAGGCCATGCAAGAAGAATTGGGGCAGTTCGAAAGGAACAAGGTATAAACTCTAATTCCTAAACCGAATAACGTAAATGTTGTAGGTACAAAGTGGATTTTCCGAAACAAAACGGACGCAACCGGAAATATTGCACGAAATAAAGCAAGGTTAGTTGCTCAAGGGTATTCCCAAATTGAGGGAATCGACTACGACGAAACGTTTGCTCCAGTGGCTCGCCTGGAATCCATCCGGTTGCTACTCTCCATTGCTTGCGCACTAAAGATCAAGCTCTTTCAGATGGATGTTAAAACAGCCTTTCTAAATGGCTATCTTACAGAAGATATATATGTAGCACAACCGAAAGGGTTTGAAGATCCACAACATCCAGAATATGTATACAAGCTTCAAAAAGCACTATACAGGCTAAAACAAGCTCCACGAGCCTGGTATGAAAGACTCGCCCAATATTTACTTCAAAACAACTACAAACGAGGTGGTTCGGACAAAACCTTGTTCATAAAACGATCAGGTAAACACATAACCATTGCACAAGTTTACGTTGATGATATTGTGTTTGGGTCCACACAGACAGGTGAAACGGACAAACTGGTCAAAGTTATAAAACAAGAGTTTGAAATGAGCATGATCGGAGAGTTAACTTATTTCCTATGATTACAGGTAAATCAGTCAAAAGAAGGAATATTTATTTCTCAAATGAAATATGCGAAAAATCTCATATCCAAATTCGGTCTGGAATCTGCAAAAGATGCCCGAACACCCGTCTCTACAACTACAAAATTATCTAAAGACAATCAAGGAACTTCAGTTGACTCCACCTTATACAGAAGTATGATTGGTAGTCTGCTATACCTAACGGCTAGCAGACCAGACATCATGGTAAGTGTTGGTATGTGTGCACGATATCAAGCAGATCCAAAGGAATCACATTTGAAGGCTGTCAAGCGTATCATCAAATATGTGAAAGGTACAATTAATTACGGTATTTGGTATTCTACTGATACAAATCTTAGCCTTACAGGTTTCAGTGATGCTGACTGGGCGGGTAACGCCGACGATAGGAAAAGCACGTCCGGAGGATGTTTCTTTATTGGGAAAAATCTGGTTGCCTGGCTGAGTAAAAAGCAAAATTCAATATCACTCAGCACTGCAGAAGCTGAGTACATAGCTGCAGGCAGTTGCTGTACTCAATTATTATGGATGCGACAAATGCTGACTGACTATGGGTTTGACCAGAAAAATATGATACTCTTCTGCGACAACACGAGCGCGATCAATATATCTAAAAATCTGGTTCAACACTCTCGGACAAAACACATAGACATCCGTCATCATTTCATCCGAGAACTAGTCGAAGAAAAAGAGATCAAATTAGAATATATTCCGACTGAAAAAAATCTTGCAGACTTATTCACAAAACCGTTAGATAAATCCAGGTTTGAATTACTTCGTGCCGCTCTCGGAGTTTGTACGATTAATGTTTAATTGCTCCAACAGGTAAATAAGTTACTCTTTTATTAGTTTATGTATTCTACTTCTCTTAGTAATCTAATTATTTTTTTTTCTTCGAATTTTTCAGGAATAAAAGCAATATCACGTGCTGTTTTTTTTTTTTTTTTTTTTTTTTTTTTTTTTTTTTTTTTTTGTACACATCAAAGTTGTCTTCTCCTTATCTAATACTATTATATTAAATGAGCCTAATTTTTATTATTATTTTTTTTTGTTTATTCGTGTCTTCTTAAACAACTAGAAGACTTATTCAAGTCAAAACCTATTTTTTATCCTAAACCCTCTAATTAGTTCTCATCATACCCTAGGTCTTCTACCCATCATCTCATCCCACGCCTTTTGAGAAGACATCACATCACATTAAATGCTTTGTCTCTTTCCTTGCATTCCCTTCACCTAAAGCCGAGACCTTCTTCTTCTTCATCTAGTTTTCTCCATCTAAGTCCACCATTGTTAATCCTAGAACCAAGACACAAAAATGGACAATCCCTTTTTCGTACATGTTTCCTCCTCTGCAAGAATCACAATGCTTCATCAAATTATAGACGCTGATTCCCCTTTTCCTCCCGAAATTACTGATCGGATTCTAGCCACCATCAAGCAACAATCTTCTCTTCTAGATGGTCTCACGGACAAGGAACGCCGCCAGCTGCTTACCCTTGCCCGCCATGTCTCCGCCGTGCCCTTTCCCATCCCAACTGAGACACTGTCCATGCCTGCCATACTGGAGCCAATACCAGTGTCTGCTCTCCTCTCTCCGGTCAATCCAGTGGTATCACCCTCTTCCCTTTCCCCTCTTGGTCGAAATTTATCCACTTCTCGTAAAATTGATTTCAATGTTTCTTTACCTGAGCAGTTTGTGTCCTCTGTGCCCACTTGTTCCATAAATGTACATTCTCTACCATTGCCAAATGACCCCTATGATCCGGCTTCTCATCCCGTATCCCGCTTTACTGCTCCCTTAATTTCTTATTCTGATTATGTGAGCTCTTTATCCTCCAATTTCTCTATTCGAAATATAGCACAAAATTTATCCTCTCCAAATATGCCTATGCCGTGTTCTGCCTTCTCCATTCCCATTCACATACCTACCTCTACTGCAAAAACAGAGACCGTCCCTATACGTATGTCACCAATGAAAGACTCTGTTCCCCTTATTACTGTGCCTCTATCTAAGCCTTCCCGTAAGGGAAATGAGAAATTGTGTGATGCAGGTCCCACTGAAAAGAGAAAGATTACTGATGTGGATGCTATAGATGGTCCCACTGACCGAAAACATCAAAGACGGGGGTCCACTCTTCCACCAAGGATCACTCATTCCCGAGCAAATGTTGATACTCCAATTATTCCTCCTTCATCAGGTTCCAAATCAAGAAGTTCGGGCAAGGTCTACAAACCCAAGCTGCTTTCACCCGAGTTATTGACAGTTTGGCAGACTCATATTCACCGAGATTTCATCATTGAAAAGACCATCAATGAAGTAGATTTGACTGCCAAGTGTAACATTATCCCATTGCTGCGAGATCAAAATCTACTTGCTTCCCTCCGGCATGTTGGTCCGTATTCTACTTGGTTGACGGCCGAATTCTATACAAATCTGACTTTGGATACATTTACTGAAGGCTCCGCAAGGTTTCATCAAGTCTACATTCGGGGCAAATGGTACCCCTTTGGCCCTACGGAGATTAATGCTTATTTGGGCACCCCGAATAATCCTGCCTCACCGGATCCGAGCCCTCAATTGTTAGCTACTGCTCTCACTCATAATAAGGCAGTTTCATGGCCGAAGGATGGTCTTTCTAGCTTGAAGCTAACCACGGTCTATTCTGTGCTTTTGCGCCTAGCTTCCGCGAATTGGGTCCCGGCCGTGCGTCGTCACCAAATTTCTGAACAACTTGCTGGACTCCTATACAAAATCCGAAACCGCCTTCCGTTCAACCTTGGCATGGTTATTTTCTCTCATTTAATGTCTTTTTTGCAGAAAAAAGGAGGCCAAAATACATCTCCCGTTTCCATGTTTGATCTTCGGAGTCCTTCAAGATCACGGTTTTCAACCATATAAGGAGGAAGTCCTTACAACTCCCGACAATGCCTATATTTTTTATGATCGACTCACTCAACGGGGTCATTATGATGATCGGGCGTCTCTGGCTCACCTTCCGGACATTCCACCTCCGGCACCACTGCATTCTGCCCCGGCCTCTTCAGCTGACACTGCTTCGGCTTCTCGTCCGGGCGCTAAACGGATTCCCAAAGAACTCACTACTTTGGTTGATCGTCAGCAGATTCTACTCACTCTTGAAGCCTCTATTGCGCAGGTTCAGCAGTCCGTTGCCTCTCAACAAGCCACCATCGCTGGCCTGGAAAATCTTAGGGATGTGCAGCTCAAGGAAATCACCCGTATGGAAGCTATTCACGCTCAGATTCTTGCACACTCTGGTGCTGCTAACTCGGGTACTGACTCTGAAGAGGGAGACGATGATTCTGACTCGGGCACCCCGTCTGCACGGTAATTCTGATCCACTATTTTGATGTTCACCTGCCTTTGTCATTTTCTTTGGCAAAAGGGGGAGTTAGGAGTAAGGGGGAGTATTACGAATGTTTTTGTTTTGGAAGGTTGTTTATTTTGGAAGTAAGTTGACTGCTACAATATTGGTTTATTTGACTGCTACAAATATTGGTTTTGGTTTGATTATGGTTGGACGTGATTATAATGGATTGACATTAGTTAGGGGGAGTAATAGAAGTGTTGGTGCTCCTAACTAAATTTGATTGAATTGGTATGCTACGGTTTTTATGTCTATGTATGATTCAAGGTTTGGAGTAATTCAATTAGGTTTTCAACTCACATGTGGTCCAAAAGAATTAAATTGTGAATTGTTGTTTTTATTCTTTTTTTTTTTTATATGTCTTGTTAAGTGTCTATACTAAGGGCCATAAATAAAATTAAATTGATTCTTGCCCAAAGTATGTGATACTCAAGTTTTCCCAAATAAAATGCCAAAGGGGGAGATTGTAAGTGTAAAATATTTTTTACACAATATTGGCGATTTTATTTTTGTCTTACTAGTGTTAGTTTTAAATTAAATTAGAGTTGTTAAGTTTTAATGCTTTATGGACCATGTGAGAACATAATTAGTGGTTAAACAAAATAATTAGTGGACAGCATGCTTTGTATTCTTAAAATCCACGAAGAAGCTTTCAAATTACAAATTGAGTGGATGAGGCTTGTTCGAACAGTGAATTGCTAAGGGAAAGGCTACATTGGTGGATCAAGACAAACAAGACATATGAAAGGGCTATAAATTCACACGGTTCGAAGGAAGCATCTGCCATTTTTGATAATTATACACTGCCAGAGTTCTCTTGATTTTGCAAAGCAATTTATATTTTCAATGTAATTTTTGATTTAATTCGTAGAATATTTATATTGTACTACATGATCAGTACGTGGTACTGCTGAAGCATCTTGTGAAGATTGTTCGGGTATTCGTGTGTCAATCCTGGATAGGTGTTAGAAAGAGTGGTAGTGGTAAAGGCTGGAGGCCGTATTCAATTACCTCTTGTAATACTCCTTTGGTGAACATCTATAGTGGATTGGGCAGACGTGGGTTGCCCCGCAGACGTAGGAGAAGGAGCTCCGAACTACGTAACAATTTCCTTGTGTTTTTTATTTTTATTTATGCTTTGTGCAGTTATTATTTATACTTGCTTAAACAAGTCTAATTAATCAACTAAATTGGGGCTTAATTCAATTAACGTATAAAAACACATATCTTTTATATTTCAAGTATCACGGAACAATTTCACCATCCAACCCAAATTCCTTGAATTTTTCGTGAGTGATTTGGTCTAGAACCTCCACCATTTCCTGTGTAAGATGGGTCTTCCAATCCCCAACCTCACCTCTTCTAAAATAAGCGCTGTGTTTAATCACATACGTCTCCGCCGACATAGTTACGTGCTGTGACCCATCTTTGTTCACTTCCAAATTGCTCAGTTTCTGAAAGCTGCACAAATCTATGATTTTCTGGACCGCCCCTTCATTATCTTCCTCCTCAGAGAAAGTTTGGCCCAGGAACGCCGCCAGCTTCTTGACGTGGTCGACGACACTGTCTGTCTTCTTCAAATCCTCGTACCTCAGGAACAACACTTTGTCGGGGAATTGCACACTGGCTTTGTAGTAGCCAGCGACGTGATCCCAGTAGGGGCCGTAAGGTGAGACTATCAAGAAAGAGAGCAGAAAGAAGAAATTGGCCAAGCAGAGAAGTAACAAGCAGGGAAGAAAGAGTACTGTTACATTGACCATCATTTTATTACAGAGGGTTAGAGAACACTATATACATTCTACTTGGAAGATTAGAGAAGACAATTCTCTTCTAACTACCATAACTAATTTCTACTAAACATAACAGAATTGGCAGTTAGGAATGATGAGATGGCAGATGAGTTGTTGTTATCTGTTGACACCCCCCCGCAAGCTGGAGTGTACAAGGATTGTAGTCCTAGCTTGGAGATGAGACAGCAAAACATGCCAACAGGAAGGGGTTTTGTGAACACATCTGCTAGCTGGTTGGAGGTGGTAACATGCAGTAACCTTAACACTTGTTTCTGCAACTTTTCCCTTACAAGATGGCAATCTATGTCAACAGATAACAACAACTCATCTGCCATCTCATCATTCCTAACTGCCAATTCTGTTATGTTTAGTAGAAATTAGTTATGGTAGTTAGAAGGGAATTGTCTTCTCTAATCTTCCAAGTAGAATGTATATAGTGTTCTCTAACCCTCTGTAATAAAATGATGGTCAATGTAACAGTACTCTTTCTTCTGATAATATTCTTCCATGAAGAACTCTTTTCCATTGTCAGATCTCATGCACTTAATTCCCTTTCCAAACTGTGTTTTGATTAATTCACAGAAGTTTTGAATAATTTGCCTTGTTTCATTTTTGTTTCTCATCAGATAGGTCCAAGTGGCTCTGCTGTGATCATCAACTATGGTTAAGAAGTATTTATGTCCATAGATAGTAGGGACATGAAAGGGACCCCATATATCAAGGTGAATAAGATCAAAACACTGACTTGCAACAGATGGATTAGATTGGAAAGGTAACCTTCTTTGTTTAGCCATATGGCAATATTCACAGACAGTAGGCTTATCATTACAAATGCTATCATCTAAAGCATGAAGAGCTTTTATCTTTCCTTCAGAAACATGCCCTAACCTAGGATGCCAAAAACTACAAGAATTCACAGTTGGAAAAACAGCAGATATATTCTGAATAAAAACAGGAAATGTGAGGTGATAGAGGCCCTTCTCCAGCTTAGCTAGACCAATCATCTTCCCATGGAGTTGATCCTGTATAATGCACTGGTCAGAATGGAATAGAGTACTACAATTTGATCCCTTTACAAGCTCTCCCAAAGATATAAGATTATACTGAAATATGGGAACACACAATACATTCTTCAATATCAAATCAGTGGATAGATGGACAGTTCCTGTGTGAGACACCTCTGCATAGTGTCCATTTGGTAGATCCACATGAATCCCTTGTGCCTTCTTAGATGTGTGAAGTAAATGTACATTGCATACAATGTGGTGTGTGGCACCACTATCAATAATCCATTCTGATTCAGACTTAGCAGTCTTACCTTCATGATGAGCATTTGGAATGAAGTTGGCAGCCATGGTCTGAGGCTTAGGATCAAGAGGAGTGTTGACCTTCATATAGTTGGAGGCCATGGTATTCACCTGGGGATTAAGATCAAAGGGAGTGTTGATCTTCATATCAGCCTTCATCTTCTCATTTTGCATGAATTCAAGAAACCTCCTGTAATCTTCCTGAGTGAAAGAAGAAGTTGCTTCTGAGTTGCTGTTTTCTTGAACAGGTCCTTGCACTTGATTGGCTGAGCCCAACCCTTTGTTTCTTGATTTCCAACCGGGTGGGTAGCCATGCTTCTTGTAACACTTATCAATTGTGTGTCCTGTATATCCACAATAACTGCATACAGGTCTTTGTTTCTGATTAGGAAAGGGCTTTCTGCCATTGTTGTCTGCTTTTGTGAAAAAGGCATTTGCACTTGTCATGTTGTCTCCTAGAGTGGTGGATTCAATATCCAGTTGTCTTTCTTGTTGTGAAACCATGGAAAAAGCCTCATTCACATCAGGGAGGGGTTTCATTAACATGATCTGCCTTTTTGCACTTGTGTAATTATCATTCAAGCCAGTCAGAAAAGCAGATAGCATGTCATTTTGTAGGTGAACCAGCACTTTCTCAGACAAATGAGTTCCACATGCACAATTAGGGGAGCATTCACAGCTGGGAATAGGTCTTAAAACCAGCATTTCATCCCACAATAACTTCAATTGTGTAAAGTATTCAGTTATTGTGGAATTACCTTGTCTAACATGATGAATTTGAGATTGAATTTCAGCGACTCTGAACACATCATGCTGAATGAATCTCTTCCTCAGATCTTTCCATACTCCTTCAGCTGTGTTGATCTAAAGAACACTCCCAGCTATGGTAGGAGACAATGCTCTCAATATCCAGGAGAGCAGCATTGTATTACAACGATCCCAATAGTAAAATTTGGGATCCAGTTTGCTTGGTGCAGGCACCAGTCCTTCAACAAACATCATCTTGTTCTTGGATCTCAATGCCATTTCCATGGCCCTTGCCCAAGAGTGATAATTCGACCTCCCCTCTAACTGTGCCGTCACTAACTGCAGGGTAGGACTCTCATTGGCATGAAGATGGAGAGGATCTGTCTGATCGTTTGGATCGAAGTTTCTGCTAGACTGATTCTGATTTGAGCTGGTGTTAGGGTTTTGATTTGAAGCTGGGACGGGAGTTGGTGGTAGAGAAGCTCCTTGCTGATTCATGTTTACGGCTGGTGGTCGCCAAGCCATTGTGGCTCTGATACCATATCAAGAAAGAGAGCAGAAAGAAGAAATTGGCCAAGCAGAGAAGTAACAAGCAGGGAAGAAAGAGTACTATTACATTGACCATCATTTTATTACAGAGGGTTAGAGAACACTATATACATTCTACTTGGAAGATTAGAGAAAACAATTCTCTTCTAACTACCATAACTAATTTCTACTAAACATAACAGAATTGGCAGTTAGGAATGATGAGATGGCAGATGAGTTGTTGTTATCTGTTGACAGAGACGCCGCGCGAGAACCGGTGGAAAGCCTCCTGGAGAGAAATGGGGGTGAGGTGTTTGGCGGTCAGCTTGCGCGTGAAGTGCCAGAGAGAAACCAAAACGTCCTTTGGGTCACGAAACACGTAAACAATCCGACACGAAGAAGAAGAAGAAGAAGAAGAGGAGCTATGGATGTGTTGATGAGGAAATGATTGGTAGGAAATGTGGGTGTGAAACAAGGGGGGTTCTGTAATAGGCCTGGGGTTGGTGGGGTTTTCAGTGGCGTACATCTCCAAATGGGGAACCAAATGATGAGGATTTGAGGTGAGCAAAGGGTGGTTAATTCCATTGTACGGATACTTTGGGCGGTTCACAATGGTGAACACAAGAGCCTTGAGCCAAGTGGTTCCAGATTTGGGGTAGCTGGCTAAGAGAACATCATTGGGGTGTGGTTTGAAGTGTTGTTGGAGGGCTAGGAGCCCATGGAGGAGGCTCCATGTTAGCTGCCAAAACCCATTGTACAAATACATGGCTTGATTATCATCTACCCATCTTTTTTCTCTTGGCAAATCATCAGCAATAAGTATGTCGTCGTCTGAAATTGTTTTTGCTTCAGTAGAGGAGGATTGGGTTGGGGTTGGCGTTGCCATGTGGATGGGAATTGAAAGAGATAATGATGAGTGATGAAGAAATTAAGCATGTTAACAAGAGATATATAAGAATATCTGGGATACAATATTGGTTCAAATGCAAATAGTGCTATCAAGTATGCATAAATGCATCAGACAGTGCATTTATACGTATAAGAACTATACACATGGAAACTTCACTCTCACCCTCTTGCAAGATTATAATTTGCCAACGCTATGCTGTACTATCCACATGGGAACTTCACCCTCTTGCAAGGTTATAATTTGCCGACACTATGCTGGCAAGCTAGAATTCATGGATGAGGACCACCAATTAATTTCATGTATCTTAGAGATTATTGAAGTAGGAGCACAAAGTGATATGGGAAATGTAAATAAGTAAATACAAAGTAATGTAATAATTATGAGTAAGTTTTTTATTTATTTATTTATTTTTTATTAAATATTCATGATTCTTTACAAAGTAATGTAATAATTATGAGTATAGTTTCTGTTCTATACTTTCTCAAACATGTTCAGCCTAAAGAATTTAAGCCTCCACCACCGGTGTTCAAACCTATGACCATCCATTTGAAATGGTAATCGGAAAGTCATCACACTAGCTACATGATAGTTGGCAATTATGAGTATGTTTAATACTCTCTCCGTCCCATTTTATGTGGCTGGTTTGGTTAATAAGGCTTGACTGAAGTTATTTTTTATCTAATTTTTCATAATATTAAGTTTACTATTAGTATACAAAATTTATATATTTAGAAATTACACTAAAAGTACTATTAAACACAAATTAAAAATAATTAAAAAGCTACTTAAAAAAGAAGAAGAAAGAGTTGGTTTTGACCCCTGAATAGTAAGTAGGGACAGATAAAATGGGACAGAGAGAATACAATTTTAAATTAATATTTTATATTATTATTGGATAACTCTTCAGCTCTTTGGAGGGAGTGATAGAACCAGTTGGCACTTGCTACACACAAGAATGCAAGATCAAATTCACTACATGGCGTTTGGTTGAAGGGAATTTAAATTTCCTTCTCACTTAATTCTCACCTAATTTCAAATGCCACAAAATTTGCTTGTTTGGTTGAAAGGAATTGCAATTCCCCTATTTTCATGGAATTAAAATTTCATGTCCCTCCTCTGGGATTTTAATTCCTGGGTTTTAAGAAGAAAAATAGATAGTGATGAGTCAAAATTACTCCTTCTCTTTTTAACCTAAAATTAATGCCTATCAACAACAATAGACATTTTTGACTTTATACCACTTATTCCCTTTCAATTCCCATGTATACCAAACATTGGAGTTGAAATTCCCGATAATTCTATTCCTGTAAATCAAATACTGGAATTTAAATTATCACTTTATTCCGAGTAATTAATCTCCCATGAAATTACAATTCCTTTATCACGTAATTCCCTCTCTCCAACCAAACGCTCTGTAAGAGATTTATAGTGCAGTTATTATCTTCATAAAGTTTGGTGGTGATGGTAATATTATTACATTTAGATGATGATGTTTTAGTACTCGTAATAATATTATATTTAGTTTAGTTAATTGTTTGGCATATTTTGAATCTATTATTTGCTTGAGATGTATTATTGTTTGAAATTGTTTAGGTACTTTTTGAATGAATTGTTGTTGACAATTATATTGTTTTAATAGAATATTTTTGGACATGCTATTTTTTTTTTTAAATGTAATATTTAACACTTTTTATAATAAAAAGGAATTAGACATTAGTTGTTGCACATAATCGATGTATATTCCTTTTTTTTGTTTTAAAAAAAAAAATCTATACAATAGACGTTGACTTTAAAGTAGAACCGGCGTATATTGTATTTGTTTTTTTTAATTTTTTTTTTTAATTTTTATTTTTTATAATTAACAACGTCGATTCTTAAGCAAAACTGAGTCGTTTACACAGTATTCCTATTTATTACATAATCTATACAATAATATATTACACAATATTTTATAAGCATAATTAAATAATTTGACCAATACGATAATTTTTTATCATAATTAAATATGATTAATAATTTTTTTTAAAGCAAAAACAACTAAGTAGGTTATTGCAAAAGAGCTGAAACAAAGTTGTCGGGGGAGACAGAGTCCCAGTACATCAAGCTAGCCTGATGAGAGGCTTTAAAGCTAAAGTATGAACTATCAAATTTAACTGTCTAGTGAGTAAAAATAAAGAACAATAAGAAGACAAAGACATAAGGTGAGCAATCATCTATCACAATTCCAACGTGAGATCTAGGCCTGACTGTAGAGGTAGTAATATAGCGATGTAGAACCAAGCAATCAGTGTGTATGGCAACTGTAGCAACTCCACGATCTTTTAACAACGAGAGGGCCCTCTTTGTAAGCATAAGATTCCGCCATTAGAGCATTGGAGCAAAAGGATAGGCTCTCGTTTGTTACTGTGATGAAATCCCCTTCGGTCGAAACAGCACCGCACCATACGTCGTTGTAGCCTCCATTGAGGAAAATCCAGCGTCGAAGAAGCAATGTGGAAAGTCGCCTGCTGTCTGCAACTGCTGTTTTGGTAACGACGGTGGAGTTGGCGCCGCAACAGCTCTTCCAACAGCAGATTCCCATGCAGTGATGGCAGCAGATGCACTCCTCCAGACACGTCTCGGCTGTTGCATGCAAGCTTCCCAAACTGCGCTGTTCCTTGCGATCCAAATATGATACAGGACTACAACAAACTTGACGAGAATATCTCCTGTTAACACACTCATAGAATTTTGGAACCAAGCTGGGAAAGAGTTCCCATTCACACAAGAAATGGTGAGTAGGGACTCATGCCAAACTAGTTTTGCAAACTCACACTCAATGAGGGAGTGCATGGTATCCTCATGAAACGAAGTACACAAAGGACATGATGGGCTCACATCTACTGTCCTTATAAGTAGATTAGTAGTGGTGGGGAGAATACCACTGATAGCTCTCAACAAGATAGTCTTCCATTTTTTTTTTTTTTTGGATGGAGGGAGGGAGAGGGGGGGTGTCTTTTATTTTCCATAATGAGGTCCAATTGTTGAAGCCATTAGAGATGGCATTGACTTCACCCATAATGATCTATAGTCACTCTTCACATAATAACAACCACTCGGATCCCCATACCAATACCACGAATCCTCATAGGATGGGCATATAGGGACTCTGATGATACGGTTCACATCACTAGGCAAGAATGAGAGTCCTGGTCAATCAAGTCAACCACTTTGGAACCTTGCAAGTGTTGGGGCATAGTAGTATGAATCATAGGGTTACAATCATCCAAAAGCTAGGGGTGTCCCAAAATTAAGGTTGAATTCCCATTACCAACTCTCCGTCTCACACCATTACAAATTAGATCTTGTGCAGCCATAATGATCCTCAAACAATAACTAGGGTTATTTCCTATAGTTGCATCAGTAAAAGATGATTTATGGAAATACCTTGCTTTATAGACACGGGGCACCCAAGGACTGCGGTTTCGTGAGAAAGCGGTCATGCCTGTTTGCCTAACATGGCCAAATTAAAAGCACGAAGGTCCTTAAAATCCAAACTACCAACAGATTTAGGCTTACATAACCTGTCACAAGACATCCAATGAATACCTCTTCCATTATCTCCTCCCGATCTCCACCAGCATCGATTCATGGTCCTTTCTATAGCAACACAATAAGAATCAGTTAGCTAAAAAACACTCAGAACGTAGGCATTGCTTGTGCCACACTCTTAAGGTGAACCTCCCTGCTAGGCTGAGTCAACAATTTCTTATTCCATGAACCAATCCTCTGCTTGACTTTTCCCTCAATGTAAGAGAAAACTAACCTTTTATTCCTCCCAACAAAAGAGGGTAGACCCAAGTAATTTCCAAAATTAGGAGCTTGGGTATGTAACACCCAACAAAGCAATCACAGCCTCACTATCATCTACACAGTATTCTTAGTAAAACACACACTTGGTTTATGATAATTAACAGTCTATCCAGACAGAAGTTCATAGGTTTGTAGGCACTGCTTAACAACTCCTGCCTCCTGCAAATTCGCCTTAAAGAACAGTAGACTATCACCAGCAAAGAAAAGGTGAGAAATAGCTGGGGCTCCTCTAGCCCCTCTACAACCATGAATAGATCCCTGAGCATGAGCATTCTTTAGTAAACGGGACAAACCTTCTGCACAGATGAACAAATATGGAGAGAGGGGATCTCCATGTCTTTGGCCATGAGTTGGTGTTACCTTTCCTCCCCTGGCTCCATTAACAAGAATGTTGTAGAAGACAATCATAACACATAACATAATCAAATCTATCCACTTCCATTACAAAAAAATAATAATAATAAATAAAAATTATTTAACGATGTTTAGCGAAGGTTTCTTTGACTGCCGCGAACCCGCGCGGTATAATAATTAAAACTTAATTAAATAATATTTGTAGTGTTTTATTTGTCACGGTTCAGGAAAACCGTCGCTATTAAGCAGATACAACATGTGTTTCGCTGCTCCCAAGTCCCAATTAAAACATAGTGGTCAAGTGGTGGTATATAATATATTAACTAGTATTCCACCTGTGCGATAGACTAAATATTTTTTTCACATATAAAAAAGAAATATGAGCTTTTGTTTGTTTATAAAAATTTTTTATTTAATAATTATTTGCTATGATAAATAAATAATTTTATAAGAAGTATTTACTTTAGAGTAAATACCCAAAATGGTCCCTCGACTATAGCTAAATTCACAAATTGATCTTCGACTTTCAATTTCAACTAATTAAGTCCTTAACTTTGCAATTTTAACACGATTTGATCCTCCGTCTATTTGACCGTTTGTTGACTGTGATTTTTGAGGATATATATGTAATTTCATGGTCCATCGTCGATTTTTTCAGGTTCCGGTTGCATTACCGCACTCTAGTTGAGTTCGTACCAGAGCGAAGAAGACGACGTGTTTCTGAAACGGTGCAACGTCATCCTGGAGGCCTCCATGTGCTCCGACGAGAGCTGCAAGTTCTTCTGGAGATCGTCGATGACGGCGCAGCCGCCGGTGATGATGCAGAATCGCGGTGAATGATGCAAAATTGTGAAATTACATATATATATCCTCAAAGATCACGGTCCACAAACTGTCAAATAGACAGAGGACCAAATTATGTTAAAATTGCAAAGTTAAGGACTTAATTGGTTGAAATTGAATGTCAAGGACCAATTTGTGAATTTAACTATAGTCAAGGGACCATTTTGGGTATTTACTCTTTACTTTAATACATGAAATTTTATAATTATTAAAAATAATAAATAAATAATTTTTAATATGTAATTACAAACAATCTAATTATTAAAAATAGGTATGAAATATTAACAATATTATCAGTTTATCACTATATGTTAAAGTAAATATTAAATGAAAATATTTAGTATTTTATCCATAAAGAGATTGTGGATGACCATGTAATTCAATGTCAATATCTTTTGCCCTTTGCATTTTATTCTTTACATGAAGTATAATAAATACGTTAAAGAACTATATAATAAGCAATAAATATTCGAAATAAATATCATTATACATTTGATCTATAAAATAATAATAACTGCAATATTATTCAACTTTTTTATAATTAATTATATGTGATGTCATAACAACAAACAACAATTATTGATCATGTGAACTCAATAGAAATTAATTGCAAAAATTGAACCAAGTTATATATTTAGTGTTTTTTTTTTTTTTTTTTTTTTTTACAGAAATAAAGTTAAACTTTATTAAATAACTAGCATTTTGTACGCGTAATGCGCGAAAATTCATACATAATATTAAAATATTGATAAATACAAATAATTAAAAATAATATTTTGAATTATATATATATATATATATATATATATATATATATATATATATATATATATACTAGTTTTTTACGCGCATTGCGCGATTGGGATAATGCCCAATGTTTTTTTTTTTTTTTTAAATAAGTACTTTAAAGTATATTAAGGCAAGATTATATTGAAATTGTTCATGCATAGATAATTGAAGGTTGAATTTGCGTATTTAAATAGGTAATTCTTCTCCCAAAGGTTGAGTCCCCTACCCCAAGGGCCCCCCACACTCTGACCCGACAGAGCATTGTAGGAAGTTGTAAATCACGGTGACTCAATGGTTCAGCAGACAGGACCAAATGCCGGTGTGAACAAGGAATCTGCCCACTTTGGACATAATTCCCGCACCGCCGCCGCCGAGGTTCAAACCTTAATTGGTCTCTTCGATCTCCCAAATACTGCCCACTAAACCATTGAGCTAAGCCCGTGCGGGTTAAATTCTAAGTCTACAAATGCAAGATAATATAGTCAAGATTGATTATAATTGTCAATAAAATAATTGTATAGGTATGGTTGAAACCAAATACGAGACATAAGGGAGAACAAATAAAAATTAGGGCATAAAATATTAAATATATACTAATATTGTTTGAGGAGATTTCGACATTAGGATTTGTGGTTAAGTTCTATTAAGACTTTAATATTAGAATTAGATTAATGGTGTAATTATAATTCTATATTAGACGTTAATATTATAATTAGACTAACGGTGAATTAACGGTATTTAACGAAAAAGTTAAATGGATAATCATATAATTAAGGATAAATTAGAAAAATTTTTAAAAAAATTAAAACCTGAACAATTTGAACCATTCATTTGATTTAATAATTTGGCGGTCATTTTTTCTACCCAATGTTAATAATTAAATAAATTCGTTGGTCAAATCCGCTAATATAATCCGCGCGCTAACTGCTGATTGTCAAACAAGGACATTGCAAGGTAGTTCTCACTTCAATTTGTTGTGTGATTTGAATACTCTCTTTGTCACAAAATCTCTCAAGTAGTTAATATGGTTGGCTTTATTAATTATATATTTTTTTAATTTTTTTATGGTATTAATAAAATACTTGGTAAATAAATATATAGCATTATTTTGTATTATAACTTTGATATTTAATTAGAAAAATAGTGCAAAAAAAAAAGATAATAGACAATGTAGTGAATATAATCAATTGATGAATTTGAATGTAAAAATTTTTACATTTGAGAAAAATAAAGACAATATAACTAATGAAAATATTTCTCTTAATTAATTTATTGATAATGAATAATTTTTTTTCACTGAATTAAGACATTGTAAGGACAATGTAGCGAATATAATCAATTAATAAATTTTGAATATAAAGAATTTTTATATTGTAGAAAAAATAAAGACAATATAACTAATACAATTATTTCTCTTATTTAATTTATTGATAATGAATAATTTTTTTTTTTAATAAAGGCATTGTGGACACATAATTCTAAATTAAAGAAATGCATATCTATAATTTTTTGTTGTAGCTACTAAATTATTATTTATATAATTTAATATGAGTAAAATAGAGTACTAATTATGCCAACTTTGATTGGGATGAGGTTCGAACCTAAGATTTTTTTTTTTAATTGAAATCAATGAGTAAGTTAACGGTGAACTAACGGTAATTCTTAAAATTTTAACGGAATTAGTAACGGTGTGTGGGTATTTTAGGAAATTTTAGTGTAAAATTTAAATCTTATCAATCTTTTAATCAATCTGAGCCATTCATTTGATTAAAATCTGTGACCGCCATTTTTTCTACCCATTATAGGCATAACTCTCTTGGGCTCTTATTAGTATAGTAGATATTGTACACACATGACACATATATTACTTACCATTCATAAAAATGTAATTAAAATATAATCAACAATTAATTTTTTGACCACTAATCGACAATTAAATTAATTATATAATAATTTTAATAAAACTAGTATTTGTCCCGTGCGATGCACGGAAAATATGTTATAAAAATATATCTTATATGAGGTTTATTCATATATAAAATTTTTGTTATTTAATAATTATTATGTGTGAATTCTTATGATAAAATTATGAACATAAATATATTTACAATTAAAATAATATTTAAGGTGGGTGATTACTACAAATCTTAAACTATATTAAAAATTTAGTACATAGTATTTAATATTACAAATTTTTAAGAAATTAGTAAACTACAATAGTAATTGAATTACAATTTTAGAGTCACCACGGATAAAAAATTTTAGACCTTTGAGATTTCTAACTCTAGATGTAGCAACATACAATTGACCTTTAAAGACCAAAATCACAATCTTAGTTCGAACATTGATTTTTTCTTCCAAATACTATCGAATTAAGTGTGTAATCAATAAAAGATGAGAACTAATAATTCGAGAATATAATCTTAATGTTACTAAGCCTACTTCACGTCAATTAAGTTGGATAGTGTTGTCGGATAGTATCCGATGAATCCACGAATAACGCATCTTTGTCTCCGTAGTCCTCAATATGCACATCAACAATCTTAAATATTAGGCCGCCTAGCTATGCCATATATTAATTTCAAACTTATGAACTTTGGGGTTGCATGCAATAAAAAGTATATTTTAAATATACTAAGGGTACATTATATATGTATGTAAGGTACTTTCAATATAAAAATAATGTATTTTAATATATTAAAAATGTATTTGATATTCATGATCCATACAATTATGTGGACCATCGTTCACACAATAATTTGCCAATAGAAATTGAAATATAAATAAATATAACAAATAAATAAATAAATAAATAAATAAATAAATAAATAAATAAATATATATATATATATATATATATATATATATATATATATTTAAATACATAGCATTCAATGATTATAAACCAGAAACTTTGAAAATTATTTGATTTTCTTTCATTTTAAAAAAATAAATTGAAGTTAAGTTTTTTTTTTCGTTTAATTAATCTTATTTTGATTATTAAGAACAAAACTTAATATTTCAAGAAAACTTCCAAAAAATTGAAATTTATAAGTTAATTTGTACTATATTATTATAACAATATATATTGTAACCTTATATTTTGAATTATTTATTATTATCCTTTATTGATAGTAATTGTCATTGACAAACTCTCATAACAGTTTGTCTCAACAACAAATGGAAATTAAAAAATCAATGATTTCATTATTGTGGATGAAAAGTATGTACACCACTTTATTGCTCTTATTAAATTAAAAAATAAATTAGTAGCTACAACAAAAAATAATACATATGCATTTAATTAATTTAGAATTAGATGTCTATAATGCTTCTATTTAAAATGAATTATTCATTATAAAAAAATAAATAAAAAGATATATAATTTCATTAGTTATATTATCTTTATTTTATATCATTCAAAGATTCCTTATCTTCCAATTTATTAATTTATTATATTCACTACATTATCTAATTGTCTTTTTTTTTTTTTACATTATTTTCTAATTAAATATCAAAGTTATAATACAAAATATGTTATATATTTATTTATTTACCAAGTATATATTTTATACAAATATAATAAATATTAATATTTTGTTCAATACTTTCACATGATAACCTATGACACATATCTCACAACACATGAAACATGTAGGGAAAATTAAACTACCACTATCAAATATCAACATGTACTTGTAAGATAAAGAGTTCATAGCACAACTAAAATCTCAGTCATATACACAATAAGGCAAATCTAAAGCTTCCTACACCATAATCTCATTACATGATGAATCCCTCTATGCTACCAAAAAAAAAAAAAAGAAGACATGTACTGAAGATGAAGACAATGGCAATGCTACCCAAACGAGAATTAGAGAAATTGAAACCAAAATTTGTATTTATTTAGACTATCACTTTTAGACTAAGTATTTAGACTAGCGTTATTACAAAGTTGCAAACATTTATTTTGGAATAAGGTTCAAATTGGCCATTGAACGTAACATGAAAATGCAATTAGGCCACTGAACACTCCAAAAACGTGCAATTAAGCTACTGAACACTCTAAATGTATGCAATTTTACTGAATAGCAAGTTACCTACTTACGTGGCAGCTGAGTTGACATTTTAAATACTTTTTAATAAATTTTAATAATAATTTTTTTTTAAAAATGAAAAATTTTAAATAAAAAAAAAAAAAAAACAGACGGGGTAGCCGACGGCCACCCCATCATTTTTTTTTTTTTACTTTTTTTGAATTTTTTGACTTTTTTTAAAAAAAATTTATTATTAAAATTTATTAAAAATTAATAAAAATTCCAACTTAGCTTCCACGTAAGCAGGTAACCTGCTATCAGGTGAAATTGCATACATTTAGAGTATTCAGTGACCTAATTGTACTTTTTTTTTTCTTCAGTGACCTAATTGCATTTTCAGATTACGTTTAGTGGCCAATTTAATTTAAACCTTATTCTATTTATTTTTGTGACAGTTATATATAATCAATCTCTCATATATTATATTGCATTTATATACTTTAAATTACTGATTTAAATAAACAAATTCAACATTTATTTACCTATGCATGAACATCTTCTATATAATATTGCATTGGTATACTTTAAAATACTTATTTTAAAAAGAATCATTGGGCATTATCCCATTCGCGCATAGCGCGTAGAAAAACAAGTTAACTTTTATAATCGCAAACATATTTGGATTAAAATTGTGTGTGTGTGTGTCATTTTTGAAGAGTTGGCCCAAAGGTCCTATTCTCTCTGAAACCCAATATTTTACCCATGGCCCAAGTACAAAACCTAAAAGAACCTAAATTCAGATAACCATATCCCTATTCGGTAAATTATATCGTGCACCGCGGTGCATAATCGATTATGCACCGAGTTTCAAAAAGATGTCGTTTTGTTTAATGAAAAGAAATGATACCTGTTTCGCGTCGTTCCGCAAAAAAGTAACTCTGTTCTTCAGTTTCATTTTGTATGCACTGCAGTTTCAGTTCAATACAACTACAGTTTTATTTTGATATAATTACAGTTTCATTCGATATTTATACACTCAAATATGTGAAAATATTATTTAATTTTATTTTATATACACTATAGTTTCATTAAAACACAACGACATGATCATTTCGATATAACTACAGCTTCATTGCACAATATACACTAAAATATGTGAAATGTTATTCAGTTTCATTTTATATACACTGCAGTTTCATTTCACCACAACTACAGTATCATTTTGATATAACTGCAATTTCCTTTTAATAATATATAATATAATACATGAGGCAATGTCGGTTTAAATACACTGTAGTGTCAGTTTAGATACACTGTAATTTCAGTCGGTCTAATGTCTGTCTAACTTCTGGATCGGTGCTTCCTCTTCCTAAAGAAATGCGAGAGCAAGGCACTGCTCTGCAAGAATGGTGAAGACCTGTATGTACTCTGATCTTCATATACACCTCTCTTGAGTTGATTAACTTTAATGGTCAGTTGGTAACTGATCAACAAATGAGTTTGACAGTGAAATTTTATGACGGGAATATGCAGATCAACTCTTCATTGCACACATGCAGACCTAATTTTAGGCCTAGTTTCGCTATGTACAAAATTACTTGCTGTTATACTGTGTATATCCGATTCCAGTTAAAATAGATATTAACACTAACTTGACATTTTTTTATTAAAAGGTTTTTAACATGGAGCTTCACTTGAAGTTACAAAGTTTTGAAATACAGAAGAGAGTAATTTACTCGTCGCACAAGTAAGCAATTATGAAAATAGATACATAACTACGAAACCAGTTAAGTTTTTACTACACCTTGATTTATCATTGTTTGTTTTCTCTTTGCTGTGTTTTAATTTGTTCTCTGAATTTGAGATTCTGCTTGTAAATGAATTTGTTATATATATCAGGACTATGTGGTCCAATGGTATCCGGGTTGGACTTCCATTTGGAAGGTTGTAAGTTCAAGCCTCAGTGGAGGCGTTATTAGCTCTTTGTGTTTCAGTAGGTTGAGAAAGTATATGAACAGATACTACAATGTAATAGAGCTAGTAGCATTCAAAAAAAAAAAAGAATTTGTTATATATGTTATTGCATGGAAGCATTAGTATTTATCAACCTCTTGGGCAATTGAGAGTCTTTGACAATAATTACAACATACTAAATTATTGCTCAGTACTTTTTATCAGAAAAGTAAATGCAAACACTAGAGTATCCACTGCTTATTTTGCACTGGAAATTGTATTTCTGTTGAAACTTATGAGTATACACCAAGTTTTCATCTTTTAAATATATTTAAATCTATAATTATTTCAATCTTATGCCTTTCTAAAAATAAGTCTATAAATCCGGTTTCCTAGACATTTTAGGACTCTTTTATTATTTCATTTTTTTTTTAAGAAAAGCACTTAATCCATTAAATCATCGTTCAGAACCGTAACAAGAAACGGAGGTGGTATATCAAACCATTCTCCCGAACCTGACACAGAAACGGCTTCCCTAGCTACCGCATGGACCGCACTATTCGCAGATCGCCTTACACAGCCAAAGCTAACCCCATCTATCATAGAGGGTATACTTAACATCATCTATCAAGTAACCAAAAGCAGAAGTAAAAGAATCTGAGTTTAAAGCTTGATAGCAAATTTGGGAGTCAGTTTCACAATCTACATTGCCCATTCCCGTTCAACGTAGCCAGACAAGTGCTTCACGCAAACACATTACCTCCGCCTCTGCCACCGTATACCTCCCCGGCACTCGCAAACATCTTGCCGCCATAAAACTTCCATTCTGATCGCTTAGAATCCATCCCAGCCCCATAATATTGCTCACCTCACTAATAGCCGCATCTGTGTTCAACTTGAGCATTTCGTCAACCGGCAGCTTCCACGTTTCTGGGCTCGTATGCACAACGCTACTCGCCCTCTCGTTCACTGCCCTCCAGTTATGCCAAAAGATCACTGACGAGCGTAAGACTGCTTCCTGATCATACGACACTCCCCTCCAAACACTATCGTTTCTGCTCCCCCATAATCCCCAACACAACATTACAAACAGATTGTAAGTCTCCACTCATCTCCAATCGCTGAAAAACCAGTCTATGATATTACCTTGAATCTGTGATAAAGGAGGCAGATTAATCGCATTCCACAGACTCACCGCATGCATACAGTCTCGCAGCAGATGGCCAGTGGTCTCGTCTACCGCCCCACACATGTGACAAGTAAGGTGGCATGCAACCCGTTTCGCTGCTAGAGCTTCCCTTGTTGGCAGAATACCATGAGCCAATTGCCAGCAGAAAAGCCTCACTTTTGGTGGTACCTGTAAACCCCATATTATATTCCATGGTCTATCATGAATGGCTACCCCAGTAATCAGCCGATAACACGACTTGACCGTGTATCTCCCCTTCGAATCCCCATACCATACCCATGAATCAGCAGGTTTTCGAATACTCACCGGGATGTTCAGAATACACTTAGCATCTCGCTCATTGAAAACATCATTGACGCACGCCACATCCCAACCCGCCCCATCCTCGTTGAGCAATGTACTGACAGAAGCCTCCTTAATCAAAGGGTGCAGATCAGTAGTAACAAAGGGCTCAACCTCCCACACAAACCATGGATCACAGCCAATTATTGTTGTCCTGCCATCCCCAATACTCCGCCTCGCCCATTGGCAGATAACCAGCTTTGCCTCCACAAGACCACGCCATATGAATGATGGATTACTCCCCGGCTCTGCGTCAAAAAATGAGCTGTTAGGATAATAACGACTCTTATATACTTGTGCTACAAACGAATCAGGGCGTGTCAACAGCCTCCACGCCTGCTTACCCAGCAATGCAAGATTCTGTTATGTTCTCGGGGGAAAGCACAAGTCAAAGGGCAATTAGGGTTATTGGGTTGTCTATGTTGAGAGATAAATTTAAGGAACAAAGATAATAGGAATGTTTTGAGAGTTTTCCCACCTCTTGATTTTAACTTAACTTCTTTCTTGCTTGTTATTTTATTAGAATGAAAATCCCCTTTATATAAGAGGGTTACAAAGACTAGTAAAACATAAAAAGGAAAGGAAGACTAAGTAAAACATAAAAAGGAAAGGAAAATAATTAAAGCTCCTTATCATAATTATTTCCTATCTCTATAGGAAATAAATCAATTCTAATAGTAAGGATAATAAATCAATTCTAATAATAAAGATATTTCCTTAATCATATCATTACTCCCCTCTTGGACATCAAGCTTGTCCTCAAGCTTGAGAACCTCGTGCAGCACGTAGCCAATACCTCCCACAATCAAACGGCATCCCCAAAAGAAGTGCAAATGGAAAAGCCTCAAGTGGCATTCTACGAATCAATGGAGGAGCGAAGTCATCAAACAGTGGTGAGGAAGATCCCAAACTTGGAAATCCTTTGAAGGAGGTAGTTGGAACAACAACATTAGATGATGAGGGAGACACCAAGGATGAAGACTGACCAATACCATATGACACAACCCTTAAATGAGATGGGGTTGGAGAGTGGTGAAATAACCCTCCCACGCATATGACAGTTTTTGGAAAGGGCACAACCTCAATTTCAGCAGCCTTTCGTGTTGAAACCACATGAGGCTGATTGGCTGAAACAGTGGCTTGCAATGGCACTATCTCCACATGTGGGTGCTCAACAATGATTGTGGATGGAGTGGGATCTGGCGGTGTTAGGACGACCGCTTCTGGAGTGGCGTGACTAGCGGTAGAGTGCATGATAGCAGTGGAGCTGGTTGCGGGATGGTGGTTCGCAAAAAAAGAGTTCATAACAGTCGTGAGGTGTGCGACGGCTTAAGACAGAGTATTAACAGTTGCCGGTAATTCTTCAAGTTTTTGCACGGTTAAGCGGATATGTCGCATCTCCTCCTGGAGCTTTTTGATATCGCCCATACTGACGCCCCATCAACGGAACCAAAATATTATGTTCTCGGGCGAAAGCACACATCAAAGGGCGATTAGAGTTATTGGGGTGGTCTATGTTGATAGATAAATTTAAGGAACAAAGATAATAGGAATGTTTTGAGAGTTTTCCCACCTCTTGATTTTAACTTAACTTCTTTCTTGCTTGTTATTTTATTAGAATGAAAATCCCCTTTATATAAGAGGGTTACAAAGACTAGTAAAACATAAAAAGGAAAGAAAGACTAACTAAAACATAAAAAGGAAATGAGAATCATTAAAGCTCCTTACCATAATTATTTCCTATCTCTATAGAAAATAAATAAATTCTAATAGTAAGGATAATAAATCAATTCTAATAATAAAGATATTTCCTTAATCATATTAGATTCATACTCCTCAAATCCCTGAACCCCAGACCACTCGACTTTTTTGGCTTGCTTAGGCCTCCCCATGACTTCCAGCGGATCCCTGCTAAATCATTAACAGACCCCGTCCACCAATATCGGTTTAGGAAGTTATTTTACACAATTTTTAAAATGCATGAAACACAACTAAAAAGAACAAACACATTTTTTTCACCCACAAACTGTTCATATTTTGACTTCCAATTAACACGCACAGTAATTTTATATTATTTTAGACGGTTAGGGATAGTTATATATGTGGATTTGATTTGGTTAGTTAACTTGCATTGTAACTACAAAGTTACTAATCACTGACTATGAAACAAAAGCTCAGGCTTGATGAATCAATCCATGAAACAGTCAAATGATGAGGAACACTTAATCCATAGAATATATTACATTTAGAGGATAATGTGATAAAACAATTTACCTGAAATTTTTGAGGTGGCCTACATATGCTCCTAGCACCATCCTTGCATCTATCCATGAAAGAGCCTCACTAAAATACACAAAAGTACTCCTCAAAACCCCACTAAACTTCTCAGATTGACAACATAATTCAATGATTGGGGCAAAGAGAATTGAACTTCCCGTTGACCTACATAATGATTGTTTTTTTTTTTAATTTTATTTATTTTATTTATTTTATATTAAAGTAGTAGTCCCGTTACTCCATTTGCACTTCATTATTTTGTGTTGCACATATGTCACTAACAATGTTTTGAAGCTATTGGGGGAAAGAGAATTGGAGGCTACATTGCAAAAAGGGATGCTCTGATCTACATTTGGTTTAATTTCTATATCCCTTACTCTTTATTTATGCCCCGGTCTTTATTCCTAATGTGTGGAGAAGGGGTTTGCACACATTTGCTAGCACATATCTCATTCACATTGTCTTTTGTTGCACTCCCCAAATCCCGGAAACACTTTAAAAGTGGAAAAATTCCTAAAGTGTGGAAAATGACTTTCACCTTAGTATGTTTTGACCCGTGTTCCTTTGTCCACCTAGTCCTCAAAGTAACATCGAGGACGATGTTTATTTTAAAGTGTGGAAATATGCACTTTGTGCTTGGTCGTTTAGAAATTCAATTGATTGAAAGGTTCATGATTGATGATTGTGTGTCTTGATGGAGATTGCGTCATTGTTCATACTATCTTGGAAGTGTGTTAGTAATGTGCCAAAATTGTTTAATTTGGGGAATATACTTAGGAAGTTACCTCTTTACATCAAGTGACGAATTGCATAGAGCCAAATAGGTTTATATCTTTTGTATGCTTGCATGTTATTCACCTCTTATTTTCATTGGACCTTAGTCAAAGATTTCTCGAAGTGGGAGTGTATACTGTTAGATATATTAAATATAATATATTTAATATAATGTATATTAAATATAATATAATATATCTATAATATATATTAAATATAATATATCAATATATTATATTTATATATTAAGAGAGAAGAGAGAGGAATGAATAATGTTATTTGAAGGGATGATTAACAAATGAATACAAACCACATATTTATACTAAATGAAAGCTACTAATCAGGAAGCTAATGCTCCATGTACTAATGCTATAATTTAGGCCACTCTTCACATACAATGCATGACCCACACCCATTACTTTCATTATTTCCAACAAATTAACTAATTATTAATTACTTGCTTGGTTTAATAATTATAATAATAATATTATTATAACATTGCCTCCTTTAAACCAAGTTGGATATATTGGTCATTCCAATTTCCTTCTTCAATTTGAGAAATGTCTCTGTCTTCAGCGGCTTCGTAAAGATATCTGCAACTTGACATTCACTTGAACAATACTCAATGTTGATTTGCTTTTCAGCAACCAACTCTCTGATTTTGTGATACTTGATATCAATGTGTTTGCTGCGACCATGAAAGACTGGATTTTTGGACAACGATATTGCTGATTTGTTGTCACCAGAATCCGTGCATTTGACATACAAAGTGTGTTCATGAGGACATCTCACAAAACCACTTTCAACAAAATATGAGTCAATGCAACCATACCACGCCCTAGGCGCTTGCTTTAAGCCATACAAGGCTTTTCTCAACCTGTACACTTTATTTTCCTCCCCTTTCTTCAGAAATCCTGGTTTCTGCTTGTAACCCTTTGCTACTAACCGTGCCTTAAAACGGTCAATTTCTCCATTTGACTTGTACTTCGTTCTGTAAACCCACTTCACTCCAATTGGCTTCTTTCCAGGAGGTAAATTTGTTAACTCCCAGGTACCATTCTTTTCAATGGCATGTATTTCCTCATCCATCGCCTTAAGCCAATGAGTTTCTGTAGCAGCCTCCTCAAAAGTTAAAGGATCACAATCTGTAAAGAGAGCAAATTGAACAATCTCTTCATCAGACAGGTCATTATCATGACCCAAAACATAATCTTGCAAGCGAGCTGGTAAGTGGCGCTCGCGCTGAGATCGTCGAACTGACGACTCTGGCTGTGAAGGAGACTGGACATTATCTGGAATCGGTTGCTCTTCAACAATATTTTCAACAGCAGGAATAACAACTGAACTTTCATCTTTAGCTAACCAATCCCAGGCACCATATTCATCAAAAGTGACATCACGACTTATAACAACCTTTTTAGTTTCAGGATTGTATAGTTTATAAGCCTTTGAAGCGTCACTATAACCAATGAATATGCACTTCTCACCTTTATCATCCAACTTCTTTCTCAATGGATTCGGCACGTGGGCATATGCCAAACATCCAAAAACCTTGAGATATTTGATAGAGGGTTTTCTCCCACTCCAAGCTTCTTCGGGCGTCTTATCACGGACACTCTTAGTTGGACACCTATTCAACACATAGACAGCACAAGCAACAGCTTCTGCCCAAAAAGGCTTAGGCAGATCCTTAGATTTCAACATGCACCTCACCATATCCATGATTGACCTATTCTTCCTCTCAGCCACTCCGTTTTGTTGTGGAGTGTATCTAGCTGTCATTTGGTGCTGAATACCCTTTTCTTTCAGAAAATTATCACAAGCAATATATTCTGTACCTCTATCAGTTCTCAAGATTTTAACTTCATAACCACTTTGCTTTTCAACAAAAGCCTTAAATTGTTTGAAAACATCACATGCTTCAGACTTTTGCTTCAGAAAGTAAACCCATGTTTTCCTACTGAAATCATCAATGAAAGTAATAAAGTACTTACAACCTCCATATGAGGGAACCTCCAACGAACATAGGTCTGAGTGAACAATCTCCAACTGTTTTGTGGCTCTCCTTGACTTGCCCACGGGAAAGGGATCTCTATGCTTCTTCCCAATCACACAAATCTCACAGATACGATTAGGGACATTCACAACAGGTAAATCAGAAACAAGTTCCTTTCTCGCAAGATAGTTTAACCCAGAAAAATGAAAATGCCCAAACCGCATATGCCATAACCAATTATCATCACAAACTTCAGAATTAAAGCAAGCAAGGAGAGTATGCTTAATTTTCAAAGGAAATAGTCGATTTTGGGACATATTTACCTTTGCAATCAAAACTCCTTTAGCATCTGCAATGGTACAACACCCCTGAGCAATATGTATCTTATATCCTTTTTCTGACAACTGACCCATACTCAACAAATTTTGGTGTAGTTCAGGAACATAGAACACATCGGATATAAAATTGTGAGTACCATCCTTCAACTGAATAGAGATTTTACCTTTTCCCAAAATTGGCACCTTTGACTTATTGCCAAACGTTACTTCAGACCGGACTGATTCATCTAGTTCGGAAAACAATTCTTTCTTCCCACACATATGGTTACTACACCCAGTATCCAAGAACCATATGTTCTTATCTGCAGAAAAACTATCGCTGGCCAAAAGTAAAGTTTCAGAACTCTCACCAGACTTTTCAGCAGTATTTTTAGCAATGTTTGCTTGATTTCCACGATTGTTGTCCTCATTATACCAACAATCTGCAATCTTGTGCCCATACTTGCCACAATTGTAGCAATGAAATGGAAATTTACCTTGTTTGGTATTACCTCCACCTCTTCCTTGGTTGGTATTACCTCCACCTCTTCCTTGGTTGGAGTTACCACGTCCTCCTCCTTGGTTGAAGTTACCACGACCTCTTCCACTAGAACCTCCTCTTCCTCTTCCACGACCTCTACCAGATCCTCCACCTCTTTGATTAGTGCCAGTCACATTAAGGGTGACTTGACTCTTCAAAGCTTCTTCTGCTAGTGGTTCCGATTTTGACGCAATCCTGTCAATATGACTTTCTACCATACCTTTCAGCTCTGCAATTGATAAGAGCTCGGTTTTGTGTGACTCTGTTATTGAAGCCACCACATGGTCATACTTCATCGGCATAGTTCGAAGAACTTTTTCAACCACTGCACCATCTTCAATCGTATCTCCATATAGTCTCATCTTATTCACCATATCAATAAGACGAGTGAAATACGCATCTACTGTTTCTGTAGAGGTCATCTCACAATTATCGTACAACCTTCTCAACGACTGCAACTTAGACTTCTGCGCCCGATCGACTCCTTTGTGTGACACCTTTAAGATGTCCCAAGCTTGTTTTGCTGTTTGAGCACGAGCTAATTGCCCAAAAATGGAATAATGAACACCTTGGTGAATCTGACCCAAGGCCAATTTATCTCGCCGTATAGCGCCTGCATCAGCTCCTTCGGGTAGACCGGGATCAACAAAGCTCCAAAGATTTTGAGCTTGCAAATGTGTGGACATCATAATTTGCCAATAATTGTAATCAAGGTTCCCGTCCAATTTGGGACCCGACCATACAATATTGAAATTTGTGGCCATAATTCACTATGAAAAATACCTCGGGGTTGAAAGGTTGACTGGCTCTGATACCAAATGTTAGATATATTAAATATAATATATTTAATATAATGTATATTAAATATAATATAATATATCTATAATATATATTAAATATAATATATCAATATATTATATTTATATATTAAGAGAGAAGAGAGAGGAATGAATAATGTTATTTGAAGGGATGATTAACAAATGAATACAAACCACATATTTATACTAAATGAAAGCTACTAATCAGGAAGCTAATGCTCCATGTACTAATGCTATAATTTAGGCCACTCTTCACATACAATGCATGACCCACACCCATTACTTTCATTATTTCCAACAAATTAACTAATTATTAATTACTTGCTTGGTTTAATAATTATAATAATAATATTATTATAACATATACCCCTCAACTTTAGAAATATAAGTGTAAGTGAAGTCCGGAAATGAACTATTCTTGGTAGGGCATGGGGTAAAAGGTGAGCCTTTGGTGAGAATTGAGAGTAAATCCCGAACCCCAAGAAAAAGGCATGAGGGATTGAAGTGTGAAATGAAGAAAGAGAAAAATGCAAAGACCAAAAATATTGGCCACTCCTTGAGATAAGAAATGAGGTGAGCCGTCTCGCTAGGATTTTGGGGCAAATCCATTGCACTGTCTTCGAAAAAGCGTAGAGCTCTACGTGAAGTCGATTGTCCCAGTGACGTTATCTTAGGAGACGAGAAGAGAGAGTGGAAGTGAGCCACCCCGCTAGAAACCGGGCATCCATAGCACCGACCTTCGAAAAAACATGGAGATCCATGTCAAGTTGGGTCGCTCGATAACGATTCTAGGGGGTTGAGAAGAAAAGAGTGCCCGCCTAAGCCAATTGGCGGGAAGAGGTCCATGACATGCCCTCACTTATTTTATGCTTATGGGCTTTGGCGGTATAAGGTTGGACGTTAGTTGGGGTGTGCACATCATTTCCACTAGTGGGCTCAGCTTGAAGGCCCTTGGAAAATAGGAGGTGAATTAAAAAATTTTGCATGCTTGAATTGGTATGAAGAGTGTGTTCCCTTGAGCTTAATTTTATCCTTTTACTAGGGTTTTTGCTCTTTTGTATATTCCTTGAATTGCAAAGTATGGCACATGATTAACACACACGTTTGATAGCATGAGGGATTTCACCCCTCCGTTGTCTCACACACCCTTCTTGATTGGCCATTTGATTGATTGAATTTGCATAAAGTATCTTTGTGACTTATCATTCCTTGAGTTGAATTGAAACCTTGCTTGGGGACGAGCAAGAATAAAAGTGTGGAAACTGTGATAAGTGTCAAAGATGCTACATCTTGTGCGGTATTTGGAATGCATATTATGATATAATTGGAGCCCTTTGAGCATATTACATGCTTAGAATAGCTTATTTCGATAAAAGATAGGAGCAATGACTAATTGTGGTTGCCTTTGTAGAAAAGAGCAAAACATTGTCATTTATAGGATATTCCGGCGACAGTTCAGTGATTTGAGTATATCTTGAGCTAGGAGTGTCCAAATGAGGTAATTCAAGTGGCTATGGTTCGAAAACTTCAAGGGCTATAACCTTGCTGAAGACAAGAATGACAAATTCCGATCCATGCGCTCCCACGCGCGTGGGAACTTGCGTGGATCGGCGGCAGAAAGATCCACGACCCGCGATCCACGCGCGTGGCGCACTATGAGAAAATTCCATGTTTCAACTTATAAAAAGGGCTGTTGCGGGACTACTTGGGGAGATATTATTTTCCTCCTTTAGAAATAAGATTTTAACATTCTTAGTTAGGGTTCTTAGCTTAGATTTACATTTCCTCTTTAGCTAAACTCATTGTTCAACATTTCTTCATGGATTGCTCACTAGATTGAAAACTTGGGTAACATTACTCTCTTAGCTTTGAATTTCATATTTGTTATCTTCAATTTGTGTTTCAATCTATTAAT
Organism: Ipomoea nil; assembly: GCF_001879475.1. NCBI lineage: Eukaryota > Viridiplantae > Streptophyta > Magnoliopsida > Solanales > Convolvulaceae > Ipomoea > Ipomoea nil. Next base: position 3,446,111 of record NW_017619385.1, on the reverse strand, counting down.
GATGATGAGTTGCTAGACTTCTAGGGTTTGGATTGTGAATCTCAATCATGATGCTAATGTGTGATACAATTCTTAATTAGGTTTTGATAATTGCAATTGTATGAGCTTAAATTCCCAATGTTTATGATTTGTGCTGCCATTGAATATGTCTTGTAAGCTTCTTGGGGAGCCCGATCAACTCCTTGAGATGATCTAAGCAAGAGATCTAAGCTAGATCACTTGGGGCACACTTCCATGGCATTTCCTAATTCAATATCTAGGAGGATGCAACTAGGAATGAAGTGTAGGCAAGGTGTTCGACAAACCTGTGAAACTGGTCCCCTCCCCACTCTTACAGGCGATCCCCACAGAGCTTTAGACAGCCCAATAAGTCACCATTAATACCATCACCCCATGCTTTCTCCATTACACTTCGGCAGCCCTCATCAAGTAATCAGGCTATTTCAAAACTGAAACCACGTTTTCCACCACTACTCCTACCCCTAAAATCTGTGATCCCAAGGAAACGAGCAAAGTGATCAGAAGTACATGTGAGCATGTTTACTACCTTGGCTCCTTGAAGATTACTACACCAATCCTTACATGTTATTGCCCTGTCCAATCTCTCCTCCACCCAAGCATCTGTACCACTACCACATTCCCAAGTATACGGATAACCCTCTGTAGGAAACTGCAACAAGCCGCACTCATCTAAGACCTCCCCAAAACCGCATAGGAGATTCTCAGGGTGAGAGACCCTACCCCACTTTTCAGATTGGAAGAGGAGATCATTGAATCCCCTATAACTACCCAAGGGAGAGAAGACCGGGGGGGTTAAAGATCTCAGAAAATCCCACAAATCCTTCCTTCTATCACGCTCCGAAAACCCATAGAAACATGTCATCTGCTACGGAGCAAGACCAACCATACTAACTTCCACATCCACATGATTCATAGTGTAACTAATTAGTCTTGCTGTATTATTTTTACTCCATAGTAACGCCAATCCACCGCTCAAACCTGCACTATTCACATAGAACAAACCTTCAAAGCCAAGCCTGACTCACAACTGCTCCGCACGGTCACGCCCCACCTTGGTTTTCATCAAGAATACAAATCATACTTCTTACAGGACACCATGTCTACCACTTCACGAACTGTTCGTGGATTACCCAAGCCACGACAGTTCCAACTAGGATACTCATTGGGAAGCGCGGGTCTAGGAACTAGAACCGGCCAACTGCAAATTTTTTGAGCTGTCTGTCATAGCAACGTCCGAAACCAGAAGTGTTCCCACCCTGCCACCATTACCGCCATTTCCCCTTCGTTATTTTGAGATGGCCACAACGCCCACGTCAAACCCTCCGGCACGCTGCCCCGTGCTCACATCAGGCAAACCGACGCCAACAATGTCATTTTGCTCCCCGTCTGGTGAGCTGTCGTAGGCTCCCAACTTAAAACCTTACAAACGTAGTAGCAGGAGTAAGGATCGATCCCACGAGGAGTAACTAGTTTAACTTTTGTGCTCAAATTAAAGGTAGGGGGGTTTGGAATATGACGAGAATAAAGATTAAATAAAAGAGAATTCAAATAAATAAGAAATTTAATTGAACGAATAAAGTAATGAAAATAATATATTGAAAGCACTTATAATAGAAAACCTTGGTTAGTAAAGATCCACCACCGAAATTTAACACTGATCATTGATTTATAAAGTAATTAATATGCAATTGAATATTTGTCGTGAAATTATTTCATTTCCGTTTTTCCTTAGTTGTAGGTAAATAAAGCACACGCGGTTTAATTACCCCTAACTGCTAAATAACCTAAGACAATCGCTATAGATTTAATTTAATAGCAGCAATAGGAACTAGGAAAACCGACAAACTAAATAACACAAGCACAAGCGGTTGCATTTAATTTAGGAAAATATTCTACCCGAGACCAATCATCACTAAGCCGTCAATAATTAACCTCAGTTGCTACTGAATATTAGAATAATTTGTTGCACAACATTAACTAATATAGCAAATAATTATATCAAATAAATAACTTGTGGGCCTCCCTAGTAATTAAATGATACAACTATTCAAATAACTTAGAAGAATATTTAATATCCAAATGCATAAAAATTATATAATAAAAATAAATAAATAATCTTACAGCATAATAAATTTCGGGGCTTCAATTCACTAAACCAAGCTAACAAAATTAGCAACGAATAATGGATATTGATAACAACTTTAAAGAATAATCGAGAGGGGAAGAATGAACATTTTATAATAGAAAACTTCTACTATTTATAGCATTCTAAAAATAGCCTCAATGAACCTCAACCATTCAATTTCCCTATTTTTTTGGCTCACGTCCGAAGGCCTCCGCTACTGTCGCATACATGGTTGACGACCTGCACGTTTTTGACGAAATGAATTGAATGATACATTTGCATGCATCTCCGTACTTACTAAATATATGAATTGTATTGAATGATGACCAAACAACCTAATATTATAATATATAAAATATAATATATAGTACGTATGGAATATATAATATATAAAACACATACTAATTATATATACTACGTACTACTACATACAAAATATTATATATATATATATATATATATATATATATATATATATCTATAATATATATAGAATACAAATAGTACGTTCTATACTAGTATATAATATTAATATATATAGTGCTATATCTAGCTCATTAATTGTTAAACTCTAAAAAGAACTAATTATTAAATAATACGGAGTATTAAATAATGAATGCAAAATTATTATAAAGATGTATCTAAAATATGAGCATAAAATATGCATTTCAAACTCCCCCACACTAAAACGTTTGCTTGTTCTCAAGCAAAAAATATTATTTGCGAAGTAAAATAAGATGAAATTCCCAAAATTCATAACACTTCATGAACAACAATCTGAAGCACCCTACAATTAATAAGTTAGCACCCATGTCTGAAAATTGAGAGAACTAAATAAGTAAGCCTTCACAGGAATATCACTCATCACTCAAGTGTTTGATGGGTATAAATTTCACTCAAGTTCATTTCTATTAAATTGCTCTACCATAGGCTTGCATATCTTCTCAATCACCTCTACAAGAGTCATGCGTGGCACAAATCATAAGGACTTTTCACAGGTTGTAATGGGGCTAGGGTTAAGGTAGGGAATTTTTTAGGAAAGTAACTTAAGCAAAAGATTCAAACTAGAGGAGCAAATAAATACAAATAATCCAACACCCTTGCTCAACACCCTCAGTTTTTCATTCAAAGCATTTCCTATTGACATTTCAACCCAATTATCATTCTCAGAAATATAGAATTCTTCCTCAATATTACAAAAACTTCCCCTTGCTTCATTTATTTAGGAGTAGCTTCAACTCAAAACTAATTGCTGATTCTTTCTCATTTTTCTCATAAATTTCAGCAACATTTTTTTTTTCAACATACATTCATCATTTTTCCCATTTCTTCATTTTTTTTAGTTGTTTTTTTTTTTTTTTTTGGAATCATGATTTGTCTTCGTTTTCTTTTTCATCGAAGACCAACGACAAATCGGTAATGAAGATACAACCCACCTCATTCTCAATCATATTAACACAAGAAAGTGACTTCCCCCCACATTTATTCTTCACAACCTCACGCAGATTACAAGAATAATTCAGAATTTGCTCCACTAGTTATTCAGCTGAGTGAATGCATTATTTTTAGATATAAAAGGCTTGTAATGTGGTTCAAAGTAAAAAAAAAAAAAAAAAAAAAAAAAAAAAAAAAAAAAAAGAATGGCCATAAAGCTCAAAGTGGTTAACAAGGGGAAATAAATCATAGGACAAACCAGTTATTCGGCTAGTGAGGCTCAAAATCAAATAATGGCCTTAATCACACTTGAATCATGCACGGTCTGATTAGCTTTAAAAGAGAATCAATGCAAGTTCTAGAGAAACAAAATTAGCGAAGAAATCACACAATAGAAAGAAAATAAGACCGAAGTGTCAGTCAATAGCTCAAAACACTCACAGGTTTATTGCTTACTTAATATAACCACTAAATATCAAACAGGAAATGCTAACAAACTAATCACAACTTGCCAAACTATTTATTCAATCATGTTATGAATTTCAAGAAAGGAAAATATAGCAATTTTTCAAAATAATACTTATTTTGCATAAAATACTAGTAAAATATTTATTGAAAATTTTGGAACATTTTGACATAAGCAAACAAATAATAAAACTAAATCCCCTCCCCCACACTTATTATCAACATTGTCCCCAATTTTGAATAAAAATGCACAGAAAAAGAGTTATTGAATGAGAATAGGGAATAAAAGAAGAAGAATGGAACAAACACACCTTAGGTTGCCTCCCAAGCAGCGCCTTTGTTTATCGTCGTTGGCTCGACTTATGACATTTCTTTAAATTTCCATCGTCTTTTTGAGTACCTTCAATGATTATGAGTAAAAACAGTCCCTTCATGTAGATTAGTACTCAAAGATGATTGATTAGTTTTTTCTTCTTTGTTTTCATAGAAGCAATTTCATTAAATTTAACAAGTTTCAAGGAATCAACAAAAATTGCAAAATTATCATCACTAGGAGATTTCATGGTATTATAAATAGTAAAAGTCACAAGTTTACTATTAGACTCCATAGTAAGCATGCCACTATGAATATCAATTTTAGTTTTTGCAGTTTTTAAAAATGGTCTTCCTAACAAAATATGAGAAATTTTATTATTATTTTCCATATCCAGCACATAAAAATCAACAGGGAAAACCATGTTATTAACTTCAACTAGCAAATCCTCAATCACACCCCTAGGATATGTAGTAGATCCATCAGCTAATTGAATGACTACACTAGTTTTACTCAAGGGTCCAAGATTTAAAGAATTATAAACAGAATATGGCATGACATTAATAGAAGCTCCTAAATCTAACATAGCATTTTCAAATTTCACACCACTTATCATGCATGGAATAGTAAACATACCTGGGTCTTTGCACTTTTCAGGAAGATTGCTTTGACTAGCCATAGAGACATTTTCTTGCACTTTCACTTCTTAAACTCTTTCTTTATTTTGTTTCTTTTTCAAAGTGCATAACTCTTTTAGAAAATTTGCATAGTGAGGTACTTTTTTCATATAATCTAAAAATGGTTTATTGCTATCACATTCACGAAATGTCTCATAAAGATCATTATTTGATTTTCCTCTTATTGGTTCTAAAAGAGCTTGAGGAAATGGGGGTACTGGTTCATAATCAGAAAAAGAAGAAAGCTTACCTTGGGACTTCTCTTTATTAATGGCAATGTTACCTGCACTTATTTCCTTGTCTAAATCAACATTCTTTCCCAGCGACATACTTCTCACAGTAATTGCACTTACATTCTCTTTAGGATTAACAATCGTTTGAGAGGGTAATTTGTCAGAACTCTGTGCTTCCAACTGACTTACCATAGTTTCTAGTTGGCCCATTTGTCTTTCCAAGTTTTGAATACTAGCATTTGTTTCTTGAATACTAGCTCTTGTTTCTTGAATACTAGCTCTTGTCTCTTGTTGGAATAGTTGTGTTTCTTGTTGAAACTGCAAAGTGTTAGTAGCAAGAGATTTAACAATATCTTCTAGATTCATACCTGAGCTAGAGCTTTGGGCTGACTGTTGTCTTGAAGGAAATGGTTGTCTATACTGTTGAAAATTAGAACGATTTTGAACAAACTGGTTCCCTTGTGAGTTCCCATAGCTAAGGTTTGGATGATCCCTCCATCCAGGATTATATTCATTAGAAAACGGATCATACTTACCTTGAGGTTGTCCAGGAAAACCTCCAGCCATGTTGACTTGTTAGATAGGTTCTTCTTGAAGAGTTGGGCAGGTATTAGTTTGGTGCCCAACTACCGAGCAAATTCCACATGCTTTTACAGTTTGAATATTGCATACTGCTAATTGACGAACAAGAGTAGTTAAACCAGAAATTTATTGTTCAAGAGCAGAAATATTTAGCTCATTCACTTGCTTAGATGGTTGGACAAGTTTATTGCCAAATAGAACAGAATTTGCAGCCATGTTTGCAATTAGAGTTCTCGCAGCGTCTGATGTCTTGTCAATTAAAGCACCACCGCTTGCGGCATCAATCATGCTTCTATCCATTGGAAAAAGTCCTTCATAAAAGTATTGAATGAGTAATTGATCACTGATTTGATGATGTGGGCAGCTTGCACATAACTTTTTGAAACGCTCCGAATACTCATACATTGACTCTCCATTGTTTTGCCTTATACCACAGATTTCCTTCCTAATGTTGGTCGCCCTTGAAGCTGGGAAATATTTTTCAAGGAATGATGTCTTAAGTTATTCCATGTAGTGATGCTTCCGGAGGGTAAATAATATAGCCAATCCTTCGCTGAATCTTCCAAAGAAAATGGGAAGGCTCTCAACTTGATTTGTTCTTCAGTCACCCCTGTGGGTTTCATACTTGAACATACCACATGGAGTTCCTTTAAGTGTTTGTGAGGATTTTCACCTGCAAGTCCATGAAAAGAAGGCAAAAGATGAATTAACCCAGATTTTAATTCAAATTGGACATTAGCATCCAGAGCGGGAAAAGTGATGCATAAAGGTTGCTGATCTAAATTCGGAGCTCCAAGCTCTTTTAAAGTCCGATTTTGAGCCATGGGTTCTTCTTCTAAATCAGAATTGGCGGAAGATTGGGGATCGGAAGCCAGGTCACTAAACTCCAATTTTCTCAAAGCTCGTTTCCTCCACCTGCGTACAGTTATTTCAATTTCTGGATCGTACAACAAGATTTTTTGATTAGCAGATCGAGTTATAGGCATAAAGAAAAAGAAAATATATCGCAGCAATTATGTAAAAGTAACGAAAGAAAAGAAAATTATTATTTTTTTGATTAAAAAAAAAACAAAATAAATAAACAAACACAAAATAAACAAGAAAATCTCCCCGGCAACGGCACCAAAATTTGGTGAGCTGTCGTAGGCTCCCAAATTAAAACCTTACAAACGTAGTAGCGGGAGTAAGGATCGATCCCACGAGGAGTAACTAGTTTAACTTTTGTGCTCAAATTAAAAGTAGGGGGATTTAGAATATGACGAGAATAAAGATTAAATAAAAAAGAATTTTTTTTTTGAAGGTAATAAAAAAGAATTTAAATAAACAAGAAATTTAAATGAACGAATAAAGTAATGAAAATAATATATTGAAAGCACTTATAATAGAAACCTTGGTTAGTAAAGATCCACCACCGAAATTTAACACTGATCATTGATTTATAAAGTAACTAATATGCAATTGAATATTTGTCGTGAAATTATTTCATTTCCGTTTTCCCTTAGTTGTAGGTAAATAAAGTACACGCAGTTTAATTACCCCTAACTACTAAATAATATAAGACAAGCGCTATAGATTTAATTTAATAGCAACAATAGGAACTAGGAAAACCGACAAACTAAATAATACAAGCACAAGCAGTTGCATTTAATTTAGGAAAATATTCTACTCGAGACCAATCATCACTAAGCTGTCAATAATTAACCTCAATTGCTACTGAATATTAGAATAATTTGTAACACAACATTAACTAATATAGCAAATAATTATATCAAATAAATAACTAGTAGGCCTCCCTAGCAATTAAATGATACAACTATTCAAATAACTTAGAAGAATATTTAATACCCAAATGCATAAAAATTATATAATAAAAATAAATAAATAATCTTACAGCATAATAAATTCCGGGGCTTCAATTCACTAAACCAAGCTAACAAAATTAGCAACGAATAATGGATATTGATAACAACTTTAAAGAATAATCGAAAGGGGAAGAATGAACATTTTATAATAGAAAACTTCTACTATTTATAGCATTCTAAAAATAGCCTCAATGAACCTCAACCATTCAATTTCCCTATTTTTTTTGGCTCACGTCCGAAGGCCTCCGCTGCTGTCGCATACATGGTTGACGACCTGCACGTTTTTGACGAAATGAATTGAATGATTCATTTGCATGCATCTCCGTACGTACTAAATATATGAATTGTATTGAATGATGACCAAACAACCTAATATTATAATATATACATATATATATATATATATATATATATATATATATATATATATAGAGATAGATAGTGCTATATCTAGCTCATTAATTGTTAAATTCTAAAAAGAACTAATTATTAAATAATATTAAATATTGAATGCAAAATTATTATAAAGGTGTACCTAAAATATGAGCATAAAATATGCATATCACGGTGTCCTTATACCGAATCGGCCTAGCCGACGGAAGCAGCCACCTCTCCCCAATTGGCCTTGGACCACTTGTCTTACCTGCACGCATCCAAGTGCCGTAAGGGTACTGATCAGGCGACAAGTCCGAATCGCGAGTTTTTAGACAAAACTTGTCCAAATGCTCGAGCAAGCCGCAAAAGAAACAAAACGTGTGTAGCCGCTCGTACTTGAAATTGACCCACCCCCACGACTTGTCACGCCTAATGAGCTTCATCTGTCTCCTTAGTGTCCTGGCAACCAAGATGAACACACGAATACGATATAATGTTTTCTATGGCCACGAAGGATCTAATATAGTTGCCCACTTGTTCAAGGATCACATCATTAGTATAACTGACCGGGAGATCATACACTTGGACCCACAAATCAACATAGTCAAGAACGACCCCTCCCGGCAACTGACCCTCCCCAACCGGCTTACAAACCAACGTACCATTCTCAAATGACTAGGGACATTCATCCAGGACACGCTGCATATCTGTTTTGGGGTGGAAAACGAACAAAACCAAATTAGGATCGATCTCAGAAATTTGATCCCCCCCCCCCCTTCCCCCCGCCTTAACCAGCCTCCAAATTGAAGTCATAACCTATTTCATATATTCAACTTTGACGAGATGCTGGTGAAGAATTGACCAACCAAACTCCAAGTCGTAGCCTCTGTCTCTGTCACGACCTGAGCAGCCTCTCCGCATTCCAATCCATCTTCCTCTACCTCTAAAACCATGTCAGCCCACCTGGCTGTGACCCCCACTACCCCTTCTTGACTACACACATCCATGCATGCACAACTTGGTGAAACCCTACTACCCAAAATAGCGCCTACGGGCGGACGAAGCAGATAGACGCGAACAGATGGAAGAACCATTAAACAAAGAGATTCAAATGCAAGAAAACACAAGAAATCACGGTGAAAACAGCAAGAAAAAACCGATTAAAACCCTAAAAAGATAGAGAGGGGAAGGAGGGGAAAAACCCTAGCAAGAAGTAGGGAGAGAAAATAATTGTTATTTAATAAGTTAAAATAATTTATGAATGATTTAGTAATAATAAAGAATGATTAGGAAATTATTTTTGAAATAATATTACTTATTACGTAAAAAATGATAAAATAAATACAATAATAATATGCCTTACAAATAAAGAGAATCATTAATTGTTGTGTTCATAATTCTCATTCATTTAACAAGTTAAGTTCACCATACATGTTGTGATGATTGTAATATTCAATAGACCATAGATAAATATTCCTTACCCATAACCATCATTAGTACGATGTTCTTGTATATTGAATAATACAACATCATCTGTTGCATAAATTTAAAAATGTGATGCTATTTTCTCGCACTATTATGTGAAGAATGTTGCATCTAAGTAGAGATCTAGTTTTTGATTTCCAACTATAAGTTTGAGCGTCTCACTAAACACATCGGAGTGGTTTAGAAATGTACATAATCTAACATGCTAGAGTAGCGTAAGAAGAAGTTAAATAAAAATATTGTTTAGAACGAAGTTGAATGTATAATTTTTTTTATTAATGTATATTGTTTCTTACCGCTAAAAGTGTAGAGAAATCAATATACAAAGAACGGCGGCGTCTTTGTAGTTTATTAAATGAATATGATGGTGTGATAGTGGACATTGCCTTGACATCTATTTGGTCTAATATATAAAGAAAAATCAATTAATATATGTAGTTAAATGTATAATATATAGTTTATGGATTATAGTGTAATGTTACCAGTTCATAATGGTGAGTTGTTATGTAGTCACCATAATGATTTGGCTCCACTTTCATCTCGCCATTGAAGTCGATGTCGCGGTCAAAGCCGTAGTAGAAAATGTTTCAAAAGTGAAGAAACCAGTATGTCTAAAAAGTATCATGTCTCCATGATATAAATCAATCTCTATCATGAAATTTGAAGTTCCCGTAGTAAAGTTCACATTCTCAATGGTAACTTCTATTCCGACTGGCCAACCATGATGTAAAATCACAGTTGTTGTGAAATGTTGCATTAGATGGCGATGCATGCAATTTAAAATTTTCTATTAAAAAAAAGTATTAAATGTATTAAAAAAAAAAGAATTCTATTGAAGTCATTAAAATACAGAAACACATAATATCAAAATTAGATTGATATAATTACCATTGTTACAGGCGATCTAATTTTAATAGTAAGCCATGAGATAGTGCATATAGTAATATTGGGCAAATGTTTTTTATCATTGCAAGTTAGAAATAAGAGTAAAAAGCCCATAGCTAGACATGAAAAATAAATAAATAAATAAAATGACTTACGTGATTTATAAATAAAAGCTTATAGGCCGTGACATAGGTTCTCCATCGTATATCCTTCGGCATCTTGCCAATCTTGAAAGTAAATTGGCTCCAACACATTTGAGCCTAACATTTACAAATATATATTTCATCCACGGCGTTGCGTAACATACGTATTGATTTGATATTGCATATTGTACAATTACATACAATATTTTCTTTTCGCTAACGGTACCATATAGATGAAATAACGTCTCATATTATAACGATGAGCATTGAGGGTCGATACAATTGTAAAACGAACAAATATGTCCATGTTGGAATAGTTGCATGCATCTGGCCAAAGTTATTGTTGTATGGTTTCATTGCTTTTTTTAAATCTGTTCTTTTGACAGCAATATGCTTCCCAAATTAAGGAGTGATTAAAATTAAATATAATAAATTGATTATTTTTTAAATAAGATTATTTATCTAATATTTATAAATTTTAATTTAAAAATATATTATTAGAATTATCTGTCACATAAAAAAAATTACATATTTAATTTTTTGTAATAATAAAAAATATTCTAAAAAATCACGCATAAAAATAAAATTAAAAAAAAAAAAAAAAAAACAACACAATATTGTATGGAGAAAAACACAAATGTAGGGCCTGGAAGCACAACCAATGGTTAACTACTGTTTAAATGAGAAGTCACTGAAATGATTCAGTAAATTGTCAAGAACAATATAAATTGCTAGTACCAACACTAAACTATATTTAAAGAAAAAAAAAAAAAAAAAACTTATTTCAAATAAGTTATAAGTGCTAAAGTAAAAATAATCAAGTGGTCACGTTTCTACTACTACTCCAATTCTTTTACTTTCTAAGAAAATGCCTCCATCTAGGACCTCGAATATTTGTCGTTGTTAAAAAAAAAAAAGAAAAAAAGAAAAAAAGCTTCCTAAGGGAGAGCATATCAGAAAATTTGGAAGGGAATTTATCATAGAATTTATTGGTGTGGAGGTAAATTAAATGTAAAAAATAAAATACGTTCTATTGACAGAGTAACTATTTCCCAAATTAAGGCCTTGGTCATTATATTCCTGTAAATCTGTCTCAGACAAACGCGATGTTTGACTTATGCGTGATCCAACTTTATACGGGTGAGGTGAGCAACTCCGTAAAAGGCCGTCACACGTAGATAATGCAGCATTCTAGGATCGCGGGCCTCTTGCATCGTACCATCGGACTTTGAGCCGGGTATCAAAATCTTGATCCGTTCATATGGATCCAGATCGATGCCTATGTTGAAATACTAACAACGCCGTGTCAATTGGTTCGGGATGCAATGACCGTGTTTCCATAAATGTAAAAAAACAATATATTAATAAATTAATATGGACCACATTATAATTTTCCAAACTACTACATATAAAAATAATAAATCAAAGAGTCGGGAGCCCTTAGGGTTGGGATTCAACCTTTTGGAAAAATAAATCAAAGAGTTAATTCCTGCGCGCGGATGTCCCTTTGTCTTTTGTGACCATTTTAAATTTAATCCCGGATTATATATTGTCTTTGTCACTAAACATCTCTGACTATATGTAACTTTTAGACACTTTTGATCATTCCCGTACTTTTTACCGTGAAACTCCGTTTTTGGCAAGGGTAATTTTGGTCTCATCACTTTCTTTTTTTCTTTAAATCTCTTACCAATTTCCTCGGCCATGGCTTCCACCTTGTTGGCAAGGGATTAATGTGGCCTTGGCTTGGATAATTAAGGAATATCTACAATATATATGAGCTCTAGCTATTTTCTCTGATCTCTCCATTTTCTTGCTCTTTCTCTCACTAAACTACACTAGATACTTTAATGTTAATCTCCAATTCTCTGTGTATTTGTAAATCGCCATTAGACCTTGTCGTACGAGTGAGAAAGGGACTTGGTAAGATCACCGTTGACCACTACACTGCCCAAAAAATGGATTCAGCAAGCAAGGTGGAAGCCATGGCAGAGAAAATGGGTGAGAGATTAAAAAAGAAAGTGTTGAGACTAAATTACTCTAGCCAAAAATAGAGTTTTGTCGGAAAAGGTACTGGAAGGACTGAAAATAGACCATACCTGTAGGTTTGAAGGTCACCCCTAGCTTGTATATATAGGCAAATTATTGCGTGGGTCGTTGTGTGGACCACGGTCCAAAATGATGTTGAATTTTATGAATTAGAATAATGTATTTTATGTGTTAGAATAATATACATTATGTGTTAGAATAATGAAACTTCTGGAGTAAGATAATGTATTTTGTGAATTAAAATAATGTACATTATGCTTTAGAATAATTTACATTATAAGTTATGAAAATGTATGTTGCAGTTGGTCGCGTAAAAAAAAAATACGCGAAACGTCGTTTTTGGACCGTGGTCCACACAATAACTATTGATATATACAAGCCTGGGCCTAAACAAGCTTTAAAATAAGACTAAGTCTGACCTTTTTTAATTACAAAATAGACCAGGTCATGCCAGGTTCAAACTAGGCCAGGCCACAGGCCCCTATGAAGGGCAATTTGTTATACAGTGAATCAGGGTTCATATTGCATTGTGAACCCTGGTTCAAAAATTATGTGTTTGCAGTTAAGCGTATTATGTACTTCATTCATGGTTGAAAAAATTGCTAGGTGCCTAGGCGCTCGTGTATATTTTTTTATTTTTTAAAAAAATTGTTTAAATTTTTTTAAGACTTGATAATTATAAATTATTTAATATTTTAATAGTTAATACTAAAATATTAATTATTAACCTAAAAAATATCTAGGGTTTGAACGACGCCGTTTTGAGTAAAATAACTTATTAAAAAAAAAAACAAAAATAAAAAAAAAAACAAAGAAGGGAACAATAACTAATCGGCCGACTAGGCTGCCTAGTCGGTGGCTAGGCAATTGACGCCTAGGCGCCCGATTATGGTGATACGCTAGATGGCCGGTCGGCGCCTAGGCGCGGTTTTTGCAACACTGCATGCAGTTAATCTGTACATGTAAACAAATCGAAGGCATATAACATGGTAATTACAGAAACATAACATGATAAGACACATAAATTGTTAACTGCAGGTACAGAATATGTTAACTGCAGACACATAAGATGTTGATTAACATGTTATGTGCCTAAAGGTACAAAATATGCAACAGTTATTGTGTGGACTGTGGTTCACACAACTGTGTGGACCACATTCCAAAAACGACGTCGTTTCGAGCAATTTTTTTTTTCACGCGACCCACTGCAATATATATTTTTATAACTCATAATATACATTATTCTAAAGTATAATGTACATTATTCTAACTCATAAAATATATTATTTTTTCATAGAAGTTTCATTATTCTAACACAAGTGCATTATTATAACACACAATGTACAATATTCTAACACATAAAATACATTATTCTAACTCATACAGTACATTATTCTAACTTATAACTCATAAATGGATTTATTGAAAGAGCAACATAACCTAACTTTTGTTTTTGTTTTCATCACTTTATTATCAATTAAATCTCAATCATAACTCATGTATTTAACTTTTTTCTCTTAAAATCCACCTCTTGATGTATCAATATCTGTTTGGCCAAAATTGTCATTATTTGATTGTTAAATAGATTTCTTTTTTTACTTGTGGTAAAATCAACCAATTCGTTGATATTTAGATCCGTGAAAATAAAGAGTTCTAATATTACATTATGAGATGAACTTATGAGGAGAAAATAACATTATTCATATTTTAATTATTTAAATTAACTTTAAAAAATCTAAATCTAAAAAAATATTACAATTATTTATGAATTATAAAATTAAAAACACACTTAATATTATTTATTTAAATATTACACAATATTCTCAAGCGCCCCTACATCAACTGCTACTGACACAAAGTCACAAATGATGAAAATTAAAGAAAACTAAAGAACTCAGCAAGTTCGAGTACAAGACGGAATGGATCCGTAACACAGAAAACCAAAGCTAATTCTAATGAAAAATATGAGTGCAACATTTTTAATGCTTAATCTGAACTCCCATTTGGAGAACCCTAGCTATGACCACAAAGTCTTTTGTTGATCCCTCATTTTATTTAAAAAAAAAAAAAAGATTTAAAAATTAAAATACTAATAATCATGGAGTTTTGACTTCTTTTCAAACCAACAGGCCAAGATCTTTGAATTTCTCCTCAGTGATTTGATCGAGAATCTCCATCATTTTTCCCGAAAGGTGGTTCTTCGAATCCCCAATCTCGCCTTTTCTGAAATAAACGTTGTTTCTAATCTCCTTCACCGAACCGGTTTCTTCATGGTGTGAACCGTTTTTGTTCACTTCCAAACTGCTCAACTTCTCGAAGCTACACAAATCTGTGATTTCCCGCACCACCCCTTGCTTCTCTTCCTCCGCCGTGAAAGGGCGGCCCAGAAACTCCGCCACCCTCTTGACATGGACGACAGTGTCTCTCTTCAAATCCTCGTAACTCACGAACAACACTTTGTCGGGAGATTGGACACTGGCTTTAAAGTAGCCGGCGACGTGATCCCAGAACGGCCCGAAAGGCGAGGCGCCGCGCGAGAATTGATCGAAAGCCTCTTGGAGAGAGATGGGAGGGAAGTGTTTGGGCCTCAGCTCGGCGAGGAAGTGCCAGCAGGAAACCAAAACATCCTTGGGGTCACGAAACACGTAAACGATCCGACACGATGACGATGAAGAGGTGTAGATTTGTTGTGGCAACGTTGGGTAGGCTAGGTGGGTGTGGAACAAGGAAGAGTTTGGGCGGGGGTTTGTGGGGTTGGAAGAGGCATAAGCCTCTAACCAGGGGACCAAATCATGAGGGTTTGAGGTGAGCAAAGGGTGCATAGTTCCATTGTACTTTGCCCGGTTCACAATGGTGAAGAGAAGAGCCTTGAGCCAAGTGGTTCCAGATTTGGGGAAGCTGGCTAAGAGGACATCATTGGGGTGTGGTTTGAAGTGTTGGTGGAGGGCTAGGAGGCCATGGATGATGCGTGGTGGGTACCAAAACCCATTGTACAAATGAATGTGCTCAGTTAGCCATCCTCTTTCTCTGGGCAACTCAGAGACAATAAGTTTGTCTGGAATGATTGTTTTGAGAGATTCCTTGCAGGAGCACTTCTCATCTTCATCATGATGACCATTCATGAAGGGAGGAGAGGGTTCAGTAGAGGATTGGGTTGGGGTTGCCATGATGAGAGATGGGTAGAAACAGGGCCGTTCCAATAAAAATTGGGGTTCTGTGCAATATTTTAATTTAGACCCCTTTTTTCAATTAATTTTTATATATAAATAATAATTGTTCAAAAAGTTGTCTTCAAAAATTTAAAATATAAATATTGTATAAAAAAATACATCTAAAATTTCATTTAAAAAGTGACATGCGTCGTGCACATTTAGACGCAAAATCATCCACCAAGCTTTTGATATCAACTTCTTCTAAAATGTCATTTTCAATAGAGATTAAAGCTAATCCATTCAGTCTCTCTTGCAACATACTTGATCGTATATGTCAAATAAAAGCAAATCATTTGGTTTATCACTCTGACCAACATCATCTAAATAATTATCAACATTTTTATTATTTTCATTGTCACAGTGATACCTGTCATCGTTGTGCACATTATCATTTAAATTCTTTCCAATCTCACAATCATCTTGATCTTCTATATGAAGAGTAGCATCTAACAATTTTTCCTTGACATAATCTTTTTGCTCATCTATTTGAGTTTTTTTTTTGTAATAAAATTTTTAAGAACCCCCTTTTGAGATTGAGTTAGTTGTTCAATTCATCTTTTCTTTTTACGCTTCTCAAACCCAAATGAATATTTTCTAGAAGACATAAAATCCTAAGGAAAAAATAAAAATTTATTTAGAAACTCTATGAATAAATAATTAATCAAGAAACAAATTCTTGAATATATTATTATGAAATCAGAATTATTAAGTCATGTAAATAAAACAATAAACAAGAACTGTAAAATAATACGTAATTTTAATTACCTATCAAGAGAATTGAAGAACTTGAGAGTTTGAGAATTGAAGAATCAGTATCACACGAATAGAATCTGTCGTCTTTCCCAAATTTGAATTACCTAATCTAGTTCAAATACACAAACATTCAAATTCAAAAAAAAAAAAAAAAATCAATATTTGAATTAATTCAAATACCTAGAATTCACAAATAGCACCCTCAAGTTAAAAGAATAAAAGGTCAAATACCTAAGCTGCTAGGCAGTGTTGTAGTTTAGTCTGTTGTGAGTCTCGTCTCTTCCGCAGTTTGTCTTTCCGACTTTCTGTTTGTGTACTTTAGAATTTAGATTAGGCTAATATAGGTTATATAGTAATATTTAATAAGTTATAGGTATTTCGTGTGTTAAAAGAAAGGTTACGGTGTGTATGTGGGCTTTGGTTACGGTGTGTATGTGGGCTTTGGTTTTTAAAAGAAAGGTTCATGAACTTTGCCACTGTGGGCTTTGGTTACAGTGTGTATATATGCTATGTTTTTTTTTTAATTAAGGGGCCCCCAAAATTTTGGGGGCCCTGTGCGCCTGCCCTGGGCAGACATGCCCAGGGACGGCCCTGGGTAGAAAGGCTACTGAGCTAAGGTCATGAAGAAATCAGGCATTGTTTACATTATAAATATAATTGGACATACGGGGGAAGAGTTCGTCTACACTACACATACTCCCACTTACACTCCTCCAGCATTTATCACGTGAGAATTGGGATACTATAGTTCTACTACATGTACTTCCTGATATGGTGGATTCTGATAAGTTATTTTTTTTCATGTGGGTCTCTTACACTCCTCCAGCATTTATCACATGGGAATTGGGAATTTGGGATACTATTTCAAGAGTTCTACTACACGTACTCCCTAATTTTACTTCCCGATGTGGCAAATTCTGATAAGTTATTTATTTCATGTGGATCCAATACAAGTGTCTACATCAATATTGTTGTGTATGGGAGTACATTTATATCCTACACCACGACGCGCGTTGCACTGTGCATCCAGATGCAAAACGACGTCGTTATAAATTTTTTTTTTTTTTTGAAATTTCCCGCCCCAGTGAATGACAATAATTTTTTCTTTAAAAAAAACTCGTTGTTCAAAAATGTACATATACTAGAATACACATAATTGTATACATGAATGTACATAATTATATAACAAAATATACATACTCTTTTTAAAAGATAATACACATAATCTAACATAATACATAATAAACATAAACTTTTAACATAATACACATCAACTCTTAACATAATACACACAAATTTTCTGATTCAGATGTACATAATTGTATAAAAAGAATGTACATAATTGTATAAAAAATGTACATAACTGTATGAACAAATACACATAATTGTGTGAACAAATACACATAATTGTGTGAACAAATACACATAATCACAACAACTTCCTACCGTGCCTCCCAAAACGACCACAAAACAACGTCGTTTTTGGAGGCGCGCGACGCACAGTGCTACGCGCGCCGTGGTGTAAGGTATAACATAAAACATAGAGTTCAAGCATGTTAGACGCGAGCAAAACCGAGTAGCTAATCGCCTCGCAACGGTAGCCACCACTCACGAGTTAGGTGTCCGTGTACTTACTGCCATGCCCGCGATAGTTGAAGACGTCATGTGGGAAGATGCTGTGGGGGCGAGGGTCCCTCGTGGAGCAATTCTTTAGGTCTACACCGGGTTTACCCCTCTCTTTTTACAAAAAAAAAAAATAATAATAAATAAAAGAAGATAAAGAACAAAAAAGAGGAAAAATGGAAAATAAATTTCTGCACCAAAAATGGTGCGGATGAATAGTGCAGCACCAGTGCTGCACTGTTCATGTTGCGACAAAAATATAGCGGAATGGCGAGTTGATTGGAGATGGCGAACAACATTTCTTCCTCCAGAATGGTGAAATAGCGTGTTGATTGGAGATGGTCTTATAAAGAAAAATATAATATTTTTGAGAAAAAATATAATATATTTAAATCAAAATGTAAAAGTATTACATTTTCCCTTAAAAGTATGATATTTTTTCATATAAGTAATAAACACTTTATTCCTAATTAATATTACATTTATACATATAAGTATTACATTTTCATCTTGACTCAACCCGCCTCACGGTGAGACGATCTAACACAAGTTTTTGCCTCCAATTATTGATCGTTGTGGAATGATGACTCCCCATGATAAATAATTGGACAAGTGGGAATTGTGACACTATATTTCAATGATTGACCATTTTCTTTATTGGCAAAGATATTTTAATAAAGATTTCATGCAACAAAAGATCCATTTTCAAAAAAAAAGTTTTTTTTTTTTGTCTTTGCCTAAAAGTTAGAAAATCATTTCTTTTTGTTTCGTTGATATTTTTAAAATTGTATTTTTTTCAATTTCTATTACAAAATTATTTCATATAAAATATTAATTATTTTAATGATATAATAATATTTATTTATGTTAAACTAAAGTTATAAAATAAAATTAATAATAGTAATCAAATTAATAGTAACTAAATAATTTTTAACTAGTAAATTTTTATAATAAAAATAAATACATAAATTTATGAATATAATGAATTAAATAAATTGAAGATAAAAACTTACATTTTAATTTTTTTGGGTTGTGGGCTAGACTAGGGAAATATTTTTATTGTTTGGCTAGCCCAACTTGACCCATATAGAGTCATTATTCTATGGACTATGGTTCACACAGCTTTATGGATCACAAATTAAAAATACATTATTTTAAAGTACATTATTTTGTATACTATCAAATAATATACATTCAGCACACAAATAATGTATTTTTTAGTATATTATTAAAAATATATCATGTATTCATGAAAAGTACATAATTTGAGTAGTGAAAAATTGAAAATACATTATTTTATATACTATCAAATAATGTACATTCAGTACACAAATAATGTATTTTTAATATATTAAAAATGAATCTTATATTCATGAAAAGTACATTATTTGAGTACTAAAAGTATATTATATTATTTAAGTACTGAAAATATATTATTTTGTATACTAAAAAATAATGTAAATTCAGTACATATGAGCATAATACTCCACGTACTTAGCTTTGATGATTGGGCGTAGTGGTTTTTCTGTGTCTGATTGCTGCATGCTCAGTTGAGCATACTTGAAACTCCGCTTCGATCTCTCAGAACTGTAAACCAACAAGGCGGATTCGAATTGTTTCCGGTTCAGCCTCTAGATCTCCAAGATTGCAGCTTTCTCCAGTATTATCCATTTTTGATCTCCAAAGACGTTCGCACAACGCGTCAATTGAATAGCAGTTTAGCATCAGGACCGTCACGAGCTTTGAATACAAATGTCATTAATGCTAAGGAGACTTTTACTGAACAAAAGAATTGCTGAAATGTTGCCAGCCTGATTCGTGAATAGCACAGGGTATTGGTGATGCAGCAGCTTTTTTTTAGCATCAAACACGATAATTACTAGTTCATTGAGATACGAGCTACCAACACATTCAGCATATCAAAGGCACATTGTCAGGTTTTAATTTTTATGATTTTGAATATATGCTATTTGTTGAACTTGGATTTGATATGATGTTGTCAAACATGTGTCATGAATATTAAGATGTATCTCACACCTTATACATGAAGCTATAGGCTGATTTTCAAATATAGTTTTGCCCGGAAGGCGAATCCTTAGCACTAATTATATGATAAGAGCACTAGGACAAAGTATATGACTCCAATGCGAAATTGACTTGATACGATTCAAAAGCCAATTATTATTTGTCCAAATCCAAGTCTTTTGGTTCTTGGTTATTATAACAATTATTATTGGTCATGAGTCTAGAACATTAAAGATCTTAATGTTATAAATATATTATTATGGTGGACATTATGGGCATTCAATACATAACTGTTATAACGGTCATCATTAGTATCGTCATTATTATTTGTACATTATATATGCTTGTTGTAACATTGTATTGAGGGGACTAGTGCAATGGAATGACTCTCCTTGTCTTTTGTTCTACTTCTCTTTGTCTTGTACATTTACGTTTATCTATATTGATCCAATCCTACAATTCACCGATTAGGAGCTAATGGCCAACGGGCACAAACAACACAACAACATTACAACACGTTATCAGCACGCTCAATCCCGGTGAACGGTATTTTTACGAGTTTTCTGAGCATTATTTCTAGATGTCTCAAATTACATATTAATACTATGAGATTTTGTTTATGTGGAATATGTTTCTGCCCTATATTTTATATGCAAATCAATATGTTCAAGCATAAACATACATGAAAATTTGGAAATATGGTGATATGCATAATGTATTTTGTTTTAATTCTTTTTGTAGAACTCATGAATTGCGGTCATAGTTTATTATGTGTAAGAAATATTCTGGAAATTTTTTTTTCTTCTCGCACATATATACAATTTTTTCCGAAAAACTAAATTCGATATATACACATTTTTTTTGGAAAAACAAAAATTGAAATAGATAGATCAGAATTAACATTCTGGCTTTTTTGGCTTTGACGCATAGAAATCAAAACCAAAATACATGGAAGAATGAACAAAAACAGAAAAGTTTTTTTCGTATATATACTCCTGTATTCGAACATTAATGATTCGAATGTATATATGTACATTTTTTTTCAAAAAGGAAAAATAAATAATCATCACTACCTTCTTTTTTGCCGATCTGCCATTTTTTCCTCTCCGATCTGCGTCCTGCCAACGGTAGTTCTGTGCGATCGGCGTTCCGGCAGAAGGCGGAGGCGCGGCGCTCCAGCAGAGGGCCGCGGCGGCATGTTGTGCCTTGGGTGGTGGTGTTCCTCCGTCGGATCCGGCCGTTCTGAAACTGACAAACAGACTATTCGCGTTGGGGTCTCACTTCCCCCTCGGCGATTCAGCGAATGGGGACTGGCAAACAACCTTAGGCGTTGCAATTTCTGCCTTCGATGATCCAATCTGATCGTCAGGTAAATCGCGATCATGGACGGTTGATGTATGTTGATCGCGATTTGGCTCCTTCGTCGCAACCAACGGTAATGGTTTTTTTTTTGTTGACTGCTGTAATATTGAGGCAGCTAGGTTTTGCTGTTTTTTTTTATCAAAATGAAGGATCATGGGTTGGGCCAGACCTGCTCATTTAAAAAAAAAAAATTAAAAAATTATTGGGCTATTATCGTTGTTAGGCTCAAATAATCGAACAAAGTGATGGTTTCTTTGGACAAATTAAATTGAGCCTATTTTTTTTATGAGATGGACCCAATTTTTAGCCTGGTTTTTTAAATAACTATAAGATCAATAATGATTCGATCATGTTATTATGACTTGGGCCTGCAATTTGGTTTGGTAAATATTATACTTTTCATTCAAATTATTGAATACGCTCAGACATCAAATTGTGATTATGTTATACAATTTATTTGAAAATGAGCTGATTGTACTCTATTCTTTACTAGCATAACACCCTGGATGAGCCTAGATAAGGTTTTTCTTTTGAAGATAACATGTGCATTATTTTACTATGGCAATTTGTTTAAGAAACTATATTGCGAAATTGGAGTCATGTACGTTCATAAAGACTCCAAGATTAATAATTGGCACATTTCATTTTGATTGCAATGATTATCGTAATAACAATCTATGATAGTTTGATACCAACATTAGAAGAGATCATGCGATGGCCATACAATTGTCAAACAGTATTCTGAAACAAACCAGATAAGTGTTCTTTTCTCAAAAGACAATATTTTATAATTCTCTTATATTGGCAATTGTATGCATGTGTATATCACTGTGATATCTTACTATGGAAAATTGTCAAAAAGAATATTTGTCATGAATCCAAATTGATAGAAAACATGATCCGTAGACGAAATTATGATATGTTATCTTGATTAGTTCACTCCATACTACATAGTATGTTGAGTACTCCGCTTGTTTTTCTATTTTTCATGAAACAAATATTTAAGATAAATTATATCATATTTTTTAACCAAAGCTCTAAATCTTAATAGAGCTTTGTTCGGAAAGCAAATTAAGCATTTTCGGAGGAAATATTTTTTGTGGGGACCTTCAAAAATTGAATAACCAATATCCTGATCCACTACATATCACATACGCTAGTACATGATGCATTTCCCTATCTGCGTTAATTTTTTTAGTATGCAACCCTTCTAGCTATATCACATCATGAGAAATCAACAGTGATGTTGGTTGCATTATAAGATCTTTTCTCGGCATTAGGGGGAAATTTGAAATTTCTAATTAATTAAATGCCGAGAAATTGATAAAAATCTTCAAACCCATGTACTAGCCTTATAGAACCAGAAGTTCAGACATTGAACAAATTATCTGCTAGAAATCTCAAAGAGTGACTAAGTCCATAAAAAATATTTCATATATATTAAGAGTTGAAATCCCCAACTAGGACTAAATATTTCTACCATTATGCAGGAAGCATATATTGGTTTAAGAATTTACAAAACTAGATCTAGTATAGAAATTCCGTCACTCCAGAAATATAGAAATTTTATCCTGAAGATATTCGTCTAGAAGACGAAAACCCCCCAGTAAAATTGTAGGTGCACCAAACAACTAAAATACTGGGGAAGCGGAACAACCAAATCCAAATACTCTTGGGAAATGCCATATATTTGGTTGATACAAAATTGCCATGTGTATAAAAGATATCTACAAAGCTGTTACAGTTGTCGACAACATATTTTGCCTCTATTGCTCATAAATACTTAAGTCTGGATCCAGAAATGAAAATAGTAGTATAACGCCTGCAGCGTGCTAACTGTTTTCATAGAAAATAGCAATTAAGGCATACAAATTAGAATTCGCTAATAAAAGGCGAGTGGAGGGTTTTCGCAGAGACCCAATATTAGTCATGGCTTTATATTACGCTATTCAATAAAACTAGCAGTAAATAAATTAGATATGTAGCTAATAGTTATAGTTATCACATATTTATATGGGTAACTTGTTACTTATATTAAAATCCTTGATGGATTTTTTTTCAAAATGTGATGAATGAAAATCACAAAATAAGAAGTATAAAAGTTAGTAAGTTACTAACTATGATCTTTTAAATGTATTTTCTCCCCCATAACAAAGTATGAAAATATATTATCATAAACATGCCTAGTAATGTTATATGTGATTGGGAAACTCAAATATTGTTTCCTCTTGAAAATATTCTAAATATATCCTCTAATTTATCTTGAAAATCCCTAATGGATTTATAATTTCCGAAATGAGGATTTATTTAAGTGCCATTATTTACTTTTTAGAGAGTTGCGAATGGGGTTATTATCCTCATATAGAAGGAATAATATGTACAATTATGTGCTCAATAAAGAGTTGATAATGGACTTATTTATTATCTCAGTCAATATTTATGGTGTAAACATCAATGAAATATATAAAGAGTTTGATGATGTTAAGTTATGAGATAAGATAACGAATAGCAAAATCAAGGTAAAAATACTCGTATTGATGCTTTTTGGCATGAAGTCATCATACTTGTTACAGATAAAAATGTATATAGTTTTTTCATGATATAAAATACCTTGATCCACATGAACTCCAGAAGAGTGATAAAATATTTGTTCAGAAGGTTTGCTCCAGTGACAAGTTAGCAAATGTATACCTACAAAATATCCATAAGATTGATATGTGTAGGTAAAGAAAAATTATTATATTTAGGGGGAGCAACAAAATATAAACTATAAATAATTTTATTGGTCCAGATGATCATGAGAAAATATGATAAATTCTAATGACAATCCTGAAGATTATACCATATCCCTTCTCTACACCCTTTAGAAACAATGATTTACAGGAAATATAGAATTTGAAGATTGTTATTTTCAGGGGGAGACATGAAGTACATTCACTCGAGTCAATCCTGTAGATTGGTCAATCATGTAGATTGGGTCTTAAAAGGACTAATAGTTATACTTTTTGCAGCATATACATACCATGTACTCTTTTCCTCACTACGTTTTTCCCAATGGGTTTTCTAGTGTGGTTTTTAACGAGGCATGAGTATGATATAGTAATGACAATGGGGAAAATTGCAAAATAATTGGTTAATAAATGAACAAACTCCAAAATCCTGAAGATTATGCAGATTATGCCCTGAAGGCTGCGCTTATGGTGTACTCTTTTTCCCTTAACTAAGTTTTTCCTACAGGGTTTTCTTAAGTTAAGGTTTTTAATGAGGCGACCAAATACAATATATGTTTTTACATATATCATGTACTCTTTTTTTCAACTAGGTTTTTTCCCACGTGGTTTTCCTAGTGAAGTTTTTAATGAGGCATGAATATATTTTCTATTGTACTCTCTTATTGTCTAGGTTTTTCCCACAGGGTTTTCCTAGCAAGTCTTTAACGAGGCAAGATCGTTGATAAAATAATGTCCAAGGGGGAGTGTTATAAATATATTATTATGGTGGACATTATGGGCATTCAATACATAACTGTTATAACGGTCATCATTAGTATCGTCATTATTATTTGTACATTATATATGCTTGTTGTAACATTGTATTGAGGGGACTAGTGCAATGGAATGACTCTCCTTATCTCTTGTTCTACTTCTCTTTGTCTTGTACATTTACGTTTATCTATATTGATCCAATCCTACAATTCACCGATTAGGAGCTAATGGCCAACGGGCACAAACAACACAACAACATTACAACACTTAATACTTAGTATTGAAACAAAATGATAGTGCCTAATTTTTAGATATAGTTTATGTCTATAAGGTAAACTAAGTAGAGCACTAATCTTTCCTATGTCACCCTGGACTTTAGACCAAAATTCGATAGTGAACATTTGATCGAAAATGATTCACAGATCCTATATTAATCCCTGAAGGATTAATACAATCAACAAAGGTGTTAAACCCGCCTCCATATATGAAAGGGATATTAAATACCTAGTTTTAGCGGGAATACACTCTATAAATTGTTGATTGGAATACCTTGAATAGGGGTTAACTTTTGGGTGACTAATGACTCATGACGCATGAATGAAGTCTGCAAATTTCTAGTCACGATATGATTAGAAGTGAGCCACATCATGTTAGTTGGCCTGAAGCAAATAAGTTGTGAATACTTGATGTTGATGACCCTTTAAAAGTTGAGTAAATAGATTTTAGAGATCCTAAATGGTCTCACCATCTATACATCTATTGGGAAAATATAATGATTCAGATATTTTATAAATATTCCAGATATTTTACTATATTATGGGTTTGTTTGGCAATCAGCGGTTAGCGGATTGTATTAGCGGTTAACAAATAGCGGATTGTGTTAGCGGATTTGACTAGCGAATTGTATTAGCGGTTTGTAAAAAGATGTTTGATAAAATTAGTTGTTTAGATTAGCAGTTAACATGTAAAATGACCAAAAGGACATTCTTAATAATAATAATAATAATAATAATAATAATAACAACAACAACAACAACAACAACAACAACAACAATAACAATAACAATAACAATAATAATAATCAAAATAAAATAAAATAAATTAAAAAAAAAAAAGGAAAGTGTTGTGGGATCAAAACTGATCCCACATCGAAATCAAATAAAGAAGAGGGCGTTGAGCTCCCTCATTAAAAGGGGAACGCCCAGTTCTGTTCCCAGCCCATCCGATTCCCATATCGGATAGGCAGGGAAATAGAAGCTTCAGGCTTCATTATTAATGAATCTTGAGGCTTCTCAAATTAACATTGAATTTTTTTTAATTAAAGTAATGGCGTTTTGGGTAAATGCCCAAAATGCTAAAGTGAAACGCTGCTAAATGCAGTGTTTCAAAAATCAGTGGTTTGGAGCAAACCGCTGTTAACCAAACAAGGAGCAATCCGCTGCTCCAAACCGCTGTTAACCAAACAATGACTTTGGCGTTTTGACATTAGTTGGTGGATCTGTCAAAATTTGCCCTATATGTTTTGGGGATATTAAACTTGGTATACTCCTGTATTGAATCTAAATCTGACTCACTGCATATCACAATTATACCCCTCCCCCCCCCCCCCCCCCCTACAATCTAAATCTGACTCACTGCATATCACAATTATACCCCCCCCTACACCTAGTACGTGTTTTCAAAACAAATATTTCTTTATCTGCCTTATTATTTTAGTGTG
Source organism: Ipomoea nil (assembly GCF_001879475.1). Classification (NCBI taxonomy): domain Eukaryota; kingdom Viridiplantae; phylum Streptophyta; class Magnoliopsida; order Solanales; family Convolvulaceae; genus Ipomoea; species Ipomoea nil. The sequence goes on along the minus strand of NW_017619385.1, from coordinate 3,419,282 downwards.
CAGTCTATTTTCATATGGCACAACCATAGCGTACCTCTAAGGGCTATCAAAGGAACTAGGTATATATGTTGGTCATAAACCTTCGTCTGTTATCTAAATACCTAGAGCCCATGATAGGGGATCAAGATCGGTTCACGTCATCAGGGGGAGATATGGGCCCAGATAATTTAATGAAATGCCGAGAAGTTACACGGAATGGAAAGATCTTCATTAGTTAAGAAATCCACGTACTAGTTAGACTGAATTAACTGGAAGTTCAGAAGATAATCTATCTGTGAGACCCCGTAAATCCGAATTCCATTTAAGGATTAATTAAGTAATTAATCCTAGCTTAATTGATAATTTAATTCCTAAAATCCTGAAAATTCAATAGTCGGGGACTAGTAATTGACTAGTCAACCCAATTCAATGAGTTGTACTCTAAGCTTTGTGAATAGTTCCCTTGTTCCCTTACACTTTTCCATCTTTGTAAGGGTAATGAAGACATTTCACCTCATGATTGTATTCCAAGCTAACCTAGAAGACACCTTTCATTCTTTCCCTAACACTCCCAAAACAAAAGCTCCTTCTTCTCTCTAGAATTTTAGCTACATTCTCCTTCAAGCTAAGTTTGGGCTTTCCAAGATCTTCAAAGTTTGTCTCCAAGATTCCACCTTTCCTACTCTTGAGTATCTAGGAGGGTAAGATCTATGTTCCTTTTGTGTTTTTAGTGCTTTCTAAGGTATCTTTTTCTAAAGATGAAATCTTTATGGTCCTTTGGTGTGTTCTTGAAGTGGGTGTTGAAGGTGAACCTTGTTAGGAGCTTTGAGAAGTGTTATTAAGTGAAGGTTTTGTCTACAAGAGGTAACTCATACTTTACAAAATCTATTTTTCTTACCTATATGATGATTTCTTGGATTCTACTTGTGATTTTGCTATGAAATGTGGGTTTTGATGCATTGTCTTGTGAGAATGCATATCTAGTGCTTGTTATTAGGATTCTTGTATGCCATTGCTTGGCTATTCCATTGATTCAAGTCATTTTGTTGTATTTGGTGAGATTTTAGGTGTTTTGGACTTGAATTTGAGCTTGTTGTTGAAAATCCCCGAAGAGATATTTTTGTACAGGGTATTGTACTCGCCGGCGGAACGGCGGGTAGTGCACCACCCGCCGCCCCACCCGCGGGATACGTATGTTGAGGGACATGGTTCCCGCGAGCGGAACCACGGGTGGGGGTCCACCCGCGGATACAGTATTAGTGTTGTGTGGGGATTTGTTCCCCGTGATTCTTTTGACTCGGTAATTGATGTTTTGACTTCCCGATGTTCTTTGTTGGGCTATTTGAGTGTCTTCTTGATGTTTTGTATGTCTAGAACTATATGGTAGGAATCCATGTAGGTTTGGTGTCTTGAATCGTGCTAAGTGTTCAATATTGTGATTCGTTGAACCATGATGAGTCTTGTGTGTTCCTCGGAACTATGTTTTGTTTACCCGTTTGATAAACATGCTAGTTTGATGTTAAAATGCTAGCGTGTGTGGTTTGTTCTTCCCTATTGTGGATGATAACTTGTGTTGATCATTGTTGATGTCGGATTGTAGTCCTTCCTTGATTGAGTATGGTTTCATATCTTTGTTGTGATCCATTGATTGATTCCTACGATGATTGTGTGTGTTGGCTGTACCTGGATTGCACGATTAATCGTATGGGACATTAATCACCAAGGTACAGATGTGGTCCTCGTGGTGACCATGCATGAGTTTGGTGGTTTTTTATCGAGTATAGCTCACACGGTTTGGCGATTTTGTGATGTGATCTTGTAATGTACCCTCGTGTACTGTGCGTTCGGCGGTTGTTGGAGGGGGAACGACGGTTCCCAGAGGCAAAATGTTGGAGTTGGAAGTATAGGGTGGCACTCGGAGGTAAAGGTTGGAACCGTAATAAGGTTGGGGGTAGGCATAAGGTTAGAACAGAACATAAGGTTGGAACTTGTGACATGAAGTGTCATTGTGGCATGAAGTGCCAGTGTGTGGATGTTTATCCTTATCTGTTGGGTATGTCAAGTGGTAATTTAATTTGTGATCAGTTGATTACATCTTGTGCACTGTTGAGTTGTTCTGTTGTTGTTCGTGTCTTGATGTGTTTGGGATGTGTTTCCCCTTGTCCTTGTTGTGAGTGATATAGAGTCTTTGTGGTTGACTTTTATCTTTCGCTTTGAACTGATATATACAGTATTCCGTTTCAAAATGATTTTGTAATAAACTATCCACCTATATATGTTATTGACGCGTATTGATGGGTTACCAGCATTATTCGCTGACCAGGCGTCGTCCCATTTATTTATGTGCTTTTCAGGTCCCGAGTAGTGGCGAGCGCGATATAGAGATGGCTAGTGTAGTTCCCCCAGACTCTTTTAGTTATGTTTTGGGCCTGTGTGCCTCTTTTGATAGACTTCTTAGATTGATATTGTGATGTTGTTTCCTGTGCGTTCACTTAGTGTGGACGTGGCATAACACTCTCCGTTTTCCAGCTTGATATATATAGACTTCCGATGTGTTTTGCTTATGATTGTGGTTAGATTATCTTGCATATTTAAGTTTTAAATGTCATGAAAATCGGGGGTGTTACACTATCTGCGACATTAGCAAATAATCTGCCAAATATATAAAAGAGTGACTAGGTCCCATGTACCTTCCCCAACTTGGACCAAATATATCTATCGATACTCCTTGACTCCAGAAGTGTAGGAGATCTATTGGTGTAAGAGACAAGAATCATAATACTAGATCTAGTAAAGATACATTGTCACTCTTGAAATGCCTTGAATAATTATGTCCTGCAGACGTTCGTCCAGATGACGAAAAACCCTAGTAAATTTATAGGTGCACCAAACAAACATAATACTAGGGATGCGGAACGACCAGATCTAAATATCTTTGGGAAATGATAACAATCTGGTTGATTTAGAAATTGACATGAATTTTATAAATATTGGAAAAAATTATGATAAAAATATTATAGTTGTCGACAACACAGCTGCCTTTACAAATTGCTCGTTATATGATAATCTAGATCCAGAGTTAGGCACCGGAAGTGTCATGACTATTTAATGTATAAATACGCAATTAAGGCATAGCTCGACTTGCTAAAACAAATATATTCTCTTTATAACAATACACCATTGAGTGTTAACCCTGAATGTTACAAATGGGTGTTTGCACGAAAGAGAAAATAAGAATAACGGGGTGATATGATATGAAGCGAGTTTGTAACTTATGGGTTCACACAGAAACTCTTGATTGATTCTAATCAAATATACTCTCCTACGGTAAATGACATTAAGTTCCGCTACATAATATCATTGGAGAATAATAAATTTAGATATGCAGTAAATATTTATTTTCAGAAATCCCTTATGGAATCATGATTCTTGAAATGAGAAAATAAAAATCGCAACATGTATATTTTAAATTACAAAGGTCTTTATATGACCTGAAAAGTTAATAATTAACTTAGTGTTTTTCCTCTTGAAGAAGGAATATGTAGATCATATATGTCATTATGTGCTCATTAAGGAGTTGCTAATGGAGTTATTTATCTATTATCTTAGTCTATGTATAAATACAATTGAAATGCAAAAGAGCTTGATAATATTTGCTCATACCTAAAGACGGAGTTTGAAATGAAAGACTTGGTTAACCCAAGTATTGTCTCGACCTGAAGATCGAGCTTCTCATTGAATGAGTTTTTAAACACCAGTTAGCCTACATGAAAAATGTCTTGAAGATGTTTTATATTGATAAGTATCATTTACTTATCACACTAACGGTTGTCCAATCTCTAGAAGTAGATAAGGAACCGTTTAGACTCGAAGAAGATTATGAAGATACATTATGACCAAATTTCCATTATTCCATTGTCATTGGAGCATTACTTTAGGACCAGAAGTTCTATAATCGCACCAGGCCTGATATTTGCAATGAAATTGCTAGCAACATTTAGTGCTCTTTCTACAATGAGATATTGAAAATTGAAATAGTGCTTAACATATTCTCCAATATCTTCGAGATACAATGATTTTAACATTTATGTGGGAAACTAATAATATGGTATTTGATAGGTTACATGGGTACTGGCTATTTTGTTTGATTCCCATGATGCTAAGTCCCAAACTGGTTATGTTATGTTTTTACCCCAAAGCTCTATATGTAGGATTTTGTTTTTATATAAAGTATAGATTACATAAATCATATTACATATCGAATTTTTTCAAAATAATTGCAGACAAATGAGTCATATATTATTCAATTAATTGAGTGATACCTTTTCACTAATCTTATAATCAAATAAATGTACACTTTCACATATTAAAATTTTTTATAATTTCATCTTTAATTTTATTATCTAAATATATAATACAAAATTTTATCTGGGCATCGTACTTATAATCTACTAGTTATAAAGAAAAAAGCTCAAGTGGTTTTAATCATTTACTTGTTCTCGAGTTAGGCCAAAATTTTGTGTTTGAATTGGCCCAAACTGACCTAACTCAATCATTATTGTGTGGACAATATGCTGACCATATTTTGTATATTATAAAATAATGTACATCTAGTAAAAAATTAATGTACTTTTAATATATTAATAATATAAATTTAATCCATCGTGTATGCTCAGTGTATATATAAGGTTTTTGAATCATAGAAGACCAGGGTTGATCCAAACATTTTATAGGCCCGGGACAAAATTTAAAAAAAGGGCCCAATATAAAAAACTAATATTTAAATTCAATAATATTAAAAAAATGATAATATCGAATAACATGAAATAAGATTAAAAAAATTTTAAAAATTTTTAAATTCAAAAATAATCATGACAAAAAATTTCTACATGCTTTACTCGATGCAAAATTATCAATAATTGCATCAAAATTAATATTCTCTAGCATATCCTTCTCAAAATACAAAACCACCAAACCATTCAATTTGCCAATTTCTAATCGGCTAATTTGCAAACTAAATTCTTATTTTATTTAATTATTTAAATAGAAAAGTGACAATTAGGAATTTAGGATTTCAAAAACAACAATACAACAATACGGCCTAATTCCGCAATTCTACAATTACAGCACATTTGGTTCACGGAATGAATTTGAAGGGAATAGAAATGCTATTCCACAGGGAATGGAATATGTAAAGAATAGAATATAAATTGTATTCTGTTGTTTGGTTGGCTGAAGGAATAGACTTTAGTAATTGTATTCCAGTGTTTGGTTGGTTAAAGGAATAGAAATGGAATAGGTTTTAAAGACATAAATACCCTTATACATAATAATAATAATAATAATAATAATAATAATAATAATAATAATAATAATAATAATAATAATAATAATGAATATGATTATGATATACTGAATGTTATATATATATATATATATATCAAGGCCCCCCTAGGAATGGCTATTCCCCTTGCGAAGGTAATAGCTCATTCCCAGACATGTTATTCCCATGACAAAATGATCCAACCAAATGATGGAATAAGTCTATTCCAAGGAATATTATTCCATTCCTGACCTATTCCATGAACCAAACATGTCATTATAGAATTCTGCAATTCTACAATTCATAGTTTTCAACAATACGGCCTAATTCTGCAATACAGTGCATTCTACAATTCAGTGCATTCCACAATTCTGAAAATCTCAAATTGTAGTTTTCAACAATACGACCTAATTCCTAAATCATAATTTTTTTTAAAAAATAAAAAATCTCAAATCATAAAATACCTTTGCAAATTGCAATTGCAGATTAGGCAGCCGATTAGGGCATTAGGTGAAGTCGCGAAGGCACTGCGAAGAGCCGAAGATGATTGGGCGAAGGCGTGGTGAAGGTGCGGCGAAGCACCGGCTGACCGGAGTAACCGGCGATTGTCAATGAGTGTCAAAATAGTATTGGTATAATAGGTAGATTTGCAGAGAAGATTTGTTATTTGTAAATTGTCGAAGTAGATTGTCGATTATTACCCATTGTTATTTAGCTTCTGAGCTTTTAATAACTTCATTATTACCGTTGAGAAGATTTGAATAGTTGATGTGGCGTAGGCGCGACCGGAGAGGCAACGACTTTTACCCTCCTAGGCGGTGTGTGTGCGACGTCTCTTCTTTGGTTCATCCGTCTTCTCGACTTTGATCAGAAGTCATCAAAAGCAATTAACCAATTTTGTTTTAAATATATACTAAGTAATATATATATATATATATATATATATATATATATATATATATATCTTATGGGGCAAATTATGCCGTGCATCCGTGTGCACCATGCATGGTGCACACGGATGCAAAAACGCGCGTCCCACTTAAAAAAATAAATTCAGTTTGATTCCCGACAACAACATTATACTGTGCATAATTTGAACTATATATCCAGAATGAATGAACTAAAAATTCAAAATGAATTAACTAAAAATCCAGAATGAATGAAAAAAAAATCAGTTTCGATTTCTGTCTAAATATCCAAAATGAATGAACTAAAAATCCAGAATGAATGAACTAAAAATCCAGAATGAATGAACTAAATATCCAGAATGAATGAACTAAAAATCCATAATGAATAAACTAAAAATCCTTAATGAATGAACAACATAATACTGTTGACGGAAATCGAAACTGAGTTTTTTTTTTTATAAATGGAACGCTCGTTTTTAATCAAAACGACGTCGTTTTTGCAATCGTGTGCATCGTGGTTGGTGCACGTGGTTGCACAGCATAACGATCCATCTTATAGCCTATGGGCCCCCCTCTAGGTTTTTCAACTCCTCGAGTTTACTCCGCCTCTATCAACTTCTTCTCCTGAGTTGAGGTTGGTAGAAAATGATTTTTTGAATTCTCCAACGATGAAGTCTTGACTCTGAGATAAGATTGCTTCAAACAAATGGCAAGACTTCCTTTGAGGTGTAAGAAAAAGATCAATAATCTTCTTCAAGTAACTTAGCACCTCAATACTGGTTCACAAAAGCTTTTAGTAAATTGTAGGCGTTTCAAGAGCTTTTGCAAGTAAGTAAGTCGAGTGATAATGAACCAGCACCTTCTTAGTTGATGAAGGTGGGCTTATATAGGTGATGAAAATTCATCCGTTGGAGGGAGATGAAATTTTCGAACCTTTTAACTATTGGACAAGGACCGGGGAGCTTCATGCATTAAATGCTCCATTAATGAGGTTGTACCATTTAGCCGTTGAAGGTATGGAAAGCATTAGGGTTTTGTCCTTTAGCTCCAGGAGATGGTACATCTTCATTTAATGCTTCTTGAAAAGTGTGTCCCATAAGATGAAGTCCTTATTGTCCTAGGATGTTGTCAAATCAGACAGGTAGAACATTCTTCTCGTTGTTGAAGAGAAGTAATGCTTGATAAGGATCGTCTTTTAACAAAACTGTCCTTTCGTGTTTGTTGACAACTCCTTCTTGACTCTCGTTGTTGTTCTTCATGTCTCGTGTCTTCTTTCGCCTTGGAGACCCTAACATCTAGTCATAATTCATTTTCATGTGTTTGTCTAGCTTAACGCGAATTACAGAGGAGTTATGGCAGCTCTCGTCTAGGACGAAAGCAGCGATTGAAAAAGCTAATGGTTAGGGGTCTACTTTTCTACATTACATTGGTATCATCAAAATCCTAATACAATGTTCCTAACAAAATACATTATGTGCACAACTGAAGGAGAAAACGCATCCAAATTGTACAAAGAGTACACTGTATGATCTCTAAAACTTTATAAGCATGCCTTAAGTAGAGATCTATTAATGTTAGCATAATGCTAACTATATTCCATGACTTCTATATAAGTTAACTTTAATTACTATCTCTAACAGCTAAGAGCTTGAAGTTGACACGTCTGTCACTCTCACTCATCAAAAAATAGCCAAAAGATAGTCAAGTCACAGAAGCATTCCAATAACTTAGACAATAAACTAAACGTCTAAGTCCATAAATTTGGAATCTTAATCATACACCATAACTTCCCAAATAACTTCAATGTTCACTTTAAATGAACTGAACATAATGAGTCTTACTTATATGTCCCACAAAATTGTTTTGAGCCTTACAACTGAAATGGCCCAGGATCAATTATAGGCCATTAGATTAGATAGATCCAATGAATCATATTAATCAAGATTTTTTCAGTGTTTTCGCGCACATTCTCCTACCCAGCGAACTGCAAGGGTAAACTTGTTATAAAACACCGGAATAGGGAAAATCACATTGTTGTGTGTTTTATTACACTATTGGTGCATGTTGTCAACACTATTGGTGTATTCTCGTACCCGACCGCTATAAATGGCCACTGTAATTACCATAACACGAGAATACACCATTGGTGTATTTCATTGTGGTGTGTTTTATTACACCATTGGTGTATGTTATCAACACTGTTGGTGTATTATGGAACCCGCCCGCTATAAATGGCCACTGTAATTACCATAACACCCCCACTTACCAAAACACGCGAAAATCTTCAGAATTACCACTGCTGTTTGATTAAACTGATTCAACGACACAGATACGACCACACCTAATGACATGACCACATATGAGCGCTCTTATATATATATCTTATGGGGCAAATTATGTTGTGCATGGTGCACACGGATACAAAAACGCGTGTCCCACTTAAAAAAATAAATTTAGTTTCGATTCCCGACAACAACATTATATTGTGCATAATTTGAACTATATATCCAGAATGAATAAACTAAATATCCAGAATGCATGAACTTAAAATCCAGAATGAATGAAAAAAAAATCTGTTTTGATTTCCGTCTAAATATCCAAAATGAATGAACTAAAAATCCATAATGAATGAACAACATAATGCTGTTGACGGGAATCAAAACTGATTTTTTTTTTAATTGGGACGCGCATTTTTAATCAAAACGACGTCGTTTTTGCAACCGTGTGCACCATGCACAGCATAACAATCCATCTTATGGCCTATGGGCCCCCTCTAGAGATGGGCCCTGGGCAGGGGCCCAACCTGCCCTTCCCCCAGGGCTGGCCCTGTAGAAGACAAAAATTGAGATATTTTATAATAATTAAGGATAATATTTTATCAATTTTATAGTAGAAATATAAATTGTCTAGTCTAGTTGACTAGTTTAGAGATAAAAACAAGAATTAACACAGAAAATCATATACGACCATTATGATATGATATGATGAACGTGAAGCATTGATTCGATCTTCATCAGTTTTGAGCGGAGGCACATCCAAATGTTGTCAAACCAAATTCCTTGAATTTATCCTCTGTGATTTGGTTCAGAATCTCCCTCATTTCCTCCGAAAGGTGGTTCTTGGAATCCCCAATCTCGCCTTTCCTGAAATACACGTTGTTTGCAATAGGAATCCCCTGCGTCGTCCAAATGAATCTCTGGCGTGACCCATCTTTGTTCACTTCCAAATTGCTCAGTTTCTCAAAGCTGCATAAATCTATGATTTTCCGCACCGCCCCTTCATTCTCTTCCTCCTCAGAGAAAGGTTGGCCCAAGAACTCCGCCCCTTCAAAGCTGCATAATTCCATTGTACTTTTCCCGGTTCACAATGGTGAAGAGAAGAGCCTTGAGCCAAGTGGTTCCAGATTTGGGGTAGCTGGCTAAGAGAACAGCATTGGGGTGTGGTTTGAAGTTGAAGTGGTGTTGTTGGAGTGCTAGGATGACCCATGATGGGTACCAAAACCCATTGAACAACTGCAGGGGTTCTTCCTTGGTTAGCCATCCTCTTTCTTTTGGCAACTCATCGAGAATTTTAATTGTTTTGGATTCAGTAGAGGATTGGGTTGGGGTTGGGGCTTCCATGGGGATGGCTGGGAAAGAGATCAATAATGAAGAAATCAATTCATGGATATATGTCAAAATCATAACATGGGGATGGGAAAGACGAAAGAGATAAGGCTATCCCAATCCGATCCTTTGAAAGTTTACTAAGCTATCGTACATCCCTTTAAAAATATATGGTACAATTTATCATATTTTTTATTACAATAATTGTACATGTGTGGGGACCAAGTATTAATTATATATGTCCGCAAGGACATACCTTTAGAAATATATCGTACAACTTATTATATTTTTTAGGAAAAATGGTCAAATAAGCCCTCAAACTATTGCTCAAAAGTCAATTAGGCTTTCTAACTTTTTTAAGAGGCAATTACACCCCTAAACAATGTATTTAGATGCAATGAAGTCCAAATACAAGTAAATGACCCGTTATTCCAGGTCATTACAAATCCGACGACATTCCGACATATTTTCAGATAAAAAAGTGACCGGCGATCGGTCGCCGGTCACGGAGACCCCTCCCGGAGAAGGCCACCCGCCGGAGAAGGCAACCCAAATCTGGGTGCCTTCTCTGGCCGAGAAGGCAACCCAAATCTGGGTTGCCTTCTCCGGTTGAGAAGGCCACCACTAATCAATTTGACTGAAACTGTACCTCAACAAAGTCTCCATTTTCTTCTTGGGATTCAAACTTAGATGTTAGATCTTTGTCTTGATTATAAAGCAACTCCGGACAATGAACATATACTAATGCTCTCGATCATTGAGAATTTTCATAGTATACTCTATTTATACAAATGAAAAAAAAATAGAAAATTAAATAAGAAACCATTACTATGCATACCTCTCGAATCTTGATCATGGATAACACAATTTTTATACTTGATTGATTCACTGCCTCTTCTTTCTGAAATTTCATATTTACACATCAAACATTGATAGCACGGTTGGTTTTCGAAGGAGAGATTTTACGGGCAAGAATGCAGAGATGTGTTTTATAGCACGAGTGATTTTCGAAGGAATGATGCTTGAAATTTGTATTGTGATAGTATCTTTAATTTTCAAGTGTTTGTATTTGATATCAATAGGTGTTTTATAGTTGTACAAAGGTAATTAATGTTAAAACTTTGGATACCAAACTTTTGGATTCCCGATCAACAACCTTTGGTTATCCGACTTCCTATAAATTATAGGAAATCGGATAACCAAAGGTTGTAGATCGGAAATCCAAAAGTCTTTATCATTCTTATTTTTTTTAATGCAGATATTTCTTACTATTGTTTAATGCTACCAAAACTCTGTCGTTTTAATTGAGCAGGAATTTTTGGCTCTATTGTGTATCCCAAGGTGTGTGGCTTTTTTATATAGTAAGATATTGTGTATTCCAAGGTGAGTGGTTTTTTTATATAGTAAGATAAGATAAGATAAGATATATGTAGTAAGGACAAATGTTAAAAAAAATGTCGGCAAGAACTTATTACTGAGGAGCGTAAGAGATTTTACAGAGAAAAGGTTTACATTGCTCATATGTCTAGACAAAAACTCTCTCTTCTTCAACCATTGGAAATACACAGAGATAGCAAGCTAAGCAACATTATTTGTCATGGCACATAAAATTAAATACAAATGGTCTAGTTTAGAGATAAAAACATACATAAATTAACCACAGAAAATGATCTGATGAACTTGAATCATTCATTTAGTTTTAACCAGGGGCATGCAGGCCGGGGCAGAAATGCTGTCAAATTAAACCAATTTCATTGAATTTATCCTGTGTTATTTGGTCCAGAATCTCCCTCATCTCCTCCGAAAGATGGTTCTTGGAATCCCCAATCTCGCCTTTCCTGAAATACGCGTGGTTTATAAACCTAGCCATCCTCCCCGTCTCAAGGTTTCGAATGAATGACCCATTTTTGTTCACTTCCAAATTGCTCAGTTTCTCAAAGCTGCAAAAATCTATGATTTTCTGCACCGCCCCTTCCTTCTCTTCCTCCTCAGAGAAAGGCCAGCCCACGAACTCCGCTAGCCTCTTCACGTGAAACACGGCTTCTGTCTTCAAGTCCTCGTACCTCACGAAGAACACTTTGTTGGGGAATTGGATACTAGCTTTGTAGTAGCCGGCGAAGTGATCCCAGTAGGGCCCGAAAGGCGAGGCGCCGCGGGAGAATTGGTCGAAAGCCTCTTGGAGAGAAAAGGAAGACGACGACGACTCTTTTGGCCTCAGCTTGTTATGGTAGTGCCGGAAAGAAACAAAAACGTCCTTGGGATCTCGAAACACGTACACGATCCGACACGAAGAAGAAGAGCTGCGGATCTGTTCAGGCAATGATGGGTAGGCGAGGTGGGTACTGAACAAGAAAGAATCCGGTGGCCTGGGGTTTGTGGGATTGGTGGAGGCGTAAGTCTCTAACCAGGGGACCAATTCATGAGGGTTTGAGGTGAGCAAAGGGTGCATAATTCCATTGTACTTTGCCCGGTTCACAATGCTGAAGAGAAGAGCCTTGAGCCAAGTGGTTCCAGCTTTGGGGTAGCTGGCTAAGAGAACATCATTGGGGTGTGGTTTGAAGTGGTGTTGGAGTGCTAGGAGGCCATGGATGACCCATTTTGGGTACCAAAACCCATTCAGCAAATGAATGTCTCCATCAACTACCCATCCCCTTTCTCTTGGCAACTCAGGAATAAGTGTTTCTGAAATTGTTTTGGCTTCATCACTAGAGGATTGGTTTGGGGATGCCATGCGTGGACGGTGGATGGATGGTAAAGAGATAAGGAGTTGAGAATCCTAAGTAATAAAGCATATATATAATGATGCTTCATGCTTGATGCTTGGTTTCAAATTAAAGACTGCATAGGCATGATCATGGTTCGGTTCGAATTGAACCGTTTATTATTGGAACTGGATTGGAATTGAAATCGTATGGTCAGTTCTGGTTCCGATTTTGGTTCCAAAGCCTGTATAAAGGGTTAGGTTAAATCATTCTCCTCAACTGAAATCGGGCATAACCATGGGGATAGTACATAACTCCTGTTGTTTAAGGGTAAAAGGTTAAAAAAAAAAACTAGAGGTGGCGCTTTTTGTTTTTTGTTTTTTTTTTTTTTTTTTTTTTGTTTCAATTTCGATATCTGTATTTTGGTATTCAAAACAATTGATACCATTCGGTTTAGCACTATAATTCAGTTTGATTTGAAAATGTCCAGTTTCAGTTCGGAATTAGTTCGGTTCGATTTAAGAACTCTAATTTTCAACATTTCCTATTTTTCGAAACACACTATCAAACAATACATATTCACATAGTCCAAATCCAAAATCTAAACATTATATAACAAAATAGCAATTCAAAGTTCAAACACACTACTAAGTACTAATTACCAAACATCAGTTGTTGTTTTTTTTTTTTTTTTTTGCCCGTTGGCTCACTTAGAATGTTTTGCTGACAAGATGAAGAATTATCCATCTGTTTAGTTAATATTCGGTTGTTATAAGCATTGTGTGGACCATGGTCTTAAAATGGTGTCGTTTACAACCGTTAAATTTTAACAAATTTCATATTTTTGCTGTGTTCAGAATAAAATGAAACTACAGTATATCTATAATGAAACTGAATAATGTGTCTCACATATTGTGTTTATATTATCAAATGAAACTGTAATTGAATTGAAATGACACTTTAGTTGTATTGAAATGAAGCTGCAGTATGTATAAAATGAAACTAAATAACATGTCTCACATATTGAGCGTATATTGTCAAATAAAACTGAATAACACGTCTCACATATTGAATGTATATTGTCAAATAAAACTGAATAGCATGTCTCACATATTGAGTGTTTAGTAACATAGTTAATTTATTACCCAATTTTGGCATCAGGACCGTCACAAGCTTTGAATACAAATGTGATTAATGCTAATGAGACTTTTACTGAACTAAAGAATTGCTGAAATGTTGCCAGCCTGATTCGTGAATAGCATAGGGTATTGGTGATGCACCAGATTTTTTTAGCATCAAACACGATAATTACAAGTTCATTGAGATACGAGCTACCAACACAGCATATCAAAGGCACATTGTCAGGTTTTCATTTATTTTTTTTAAAGATTTTGAATATATGCTATTTGTTGAACTTGCATTTGATACAATATTGTCAAACTGGTGGTTATTTGATGTGTCATGAATATTAAGATGTATCTCATACCTTATACATAAAGCTATAGACTGATTTTTAAATATAATTTTGGTCGGAAGGCGAATCCTTAGCACTAATTATATGATAAAAGAACTAGGACAAATTATATGACTCCAATGCGAAATTGACTTGATACGATTCAAAAGTCAATTATTATTTTTCCAAATCCAAGTCCTTTGGTTCTTGATTGGTTATAACAATTATATTATTATTGATCATGAGTCTAGAACATTAAAGATCTCAATACTTAGTATTGAAACAAAATGATAGTGCCCAATTTTCAGATAT